>NC_080680.1:79954894-80257519 GCF_030445035.2 Dasypus novemcinctus | reverse complement strand
AACAGAATAAATCCAAACAAATCTACTCCTAGATACTGTCTATTTAGAGTGTCAAATGCTAGAGATAATAAGAGAATTCTGAAAGCAGCAAGAGTAAAGCAATTCATCACATACAAGGCAAGCTCATAAGACTAAGTGCCAATTTCTCATCACAAACAAAGGAGGCAAGAAGGCAGTGGTATGATATATTAAAGGTAATAAAAGGGAAAAATTGCCAGCCAATAGTTCTCTATTCAGCAAAACTGTCCTTCAAAAGTGAGAATGTTTAAAGTCTTCACAGATAAACAAAACTAAGACAGTATGTCACCAAGAGACCAGATTTGTAAGAGATATTAAAGGAAGTCTGCAACCTGAAAGGAAAAGACAGGAGAGAGAGGCCAGAAGAGTGTAGAAATAATAACTAGTAAGGGTAACTATAAGGGTGAAAAGCCAGATAATAGTAAGATAGGACAGCGGAAAGCCAAAAGATATAATAGATGAAGCAAGTAATCCCTTCATAGTAATAACATGGAATGTTAATGGGTTGAACTCTCCAATAAAAAGATACAGACTGGCAGAAGGGATAAAAAAAAATATGAGTCATCTATATGCTGTCTGCAATAGACACCTTACACACAATGATACAAATGGGCTGAAAGTCAAAGTTTAGAAAAAATATTCCATTCAAATAGTAATCAAAAAAGAACTGGAGTAGCTACACTAATATCATAAGAAATAGACTTTAAATGCAAAACTGTTATAAGGGATGAAGAAGGATATTATATAGTAATAAAAGGAGCAATTCACCAAGGAAAAATAACAATAATAAATATTTATGCACCTAACCTGGGTGTCCCAAAATACATGAAGCAAACACTGGCAAAATTGAAGGGAGAAACAGACATTTCTACAATAATAAGTGGAGACCTCAGTACACCACTCTCATCTTTAGATAGAACATCTGTACAGAGGACCAATAAGGAAACAGAGAACTTGAATAATATGATAAGTGAACTATACCTAACAGACATATATAGAGCTTTGCACCCCCAAAACAGCAGAACATGTATTCTTCTCAAGTGCTCATGGATATTTCTCCAGGATAGACCATATGCTGGGTAGCAAAACAAGTCTCAATAAATTTAAAAATATTGAAATCATATAAAATCCCATTTACTAAATCCAAACGATTTATAAAAGGAATTGTGATATTTCTCATCATAAATAAAACAGAAAACAATTTATAATTCAAATAATAATGAGAAGTGTGCAGAAAGAAAAGGCACTTTTGAATTTTCAGAGTCTAAACAACATAGTAAAAATAAAAATGAAAATTTATGGAATTAAGTATAGACAGCATTGGAACTGTTCAGTTATGCAAAGTTGTTTGGGTGAACAAATTAATGTCTATATCTAATATGAATAAAGGTAACCTCTATCTGATAGCATGGAAATAAATTGATTAGTCTTCAGTTTAAACTCATCTTATTAAAGCTAATTTATTAAAGCTACTGTAGTGCTTTTCAAGTTTCATTTTTAGCATCAGAACCCTCTACTTTTTCCAAATGGTATCTTGTAGAACAGACAAAAGTGAAGCTGCTTTTTCTGAAACAGTAAATGCCAAATGGGAAGGCTAGAACAAAATCCACTTGATTTCCCCTATTGCCCTGCAGCAGACCTCAAGACTTCTCTAATGAAACAGTGTTATAATCATTGGTGTAAGTAAGGTACTCTACCAGTCTAAATAAGGTTTTATTAAAGTGATAATAATTAAAATTGATTTATGAGTAAATACATGTGTTTTAATTTCTATAGCAGGATCATTGATCTATTTTGGTATGAATAATCAAAAGATAAAATCTTAAATTGTAACTATCATCTACATTGGAAGTTCAACTACAGATTTCATTATAAATTTCATTATAATTTTATTATAAATCTTTCTTTTTTTCTCTCCAACATTAGTCAGTGAGATTCTGAAACTGCTTGAGATTTTCAAGCAACTAAATTCCAAGTTGAAAATACCAGCTACTCCTGTGCAAGGAGGAGAAGTATGTCTGTTTGTATAGAAACAGAGAAAAAAATCTGTTAACTTACCCAGAGCACAAGGACATTCATGAGATGGTCTAAGTGTGTTCGTTTAAAGGTAGTCTTTCCACTGTTTTGCATTAATTTGGTGTCTGGCCCTAAGTGAAAAGGGGAGACATCAACTCTTAGAATCACTCACTCAGTAGCTTAAAATTGGACTGAAATGTACTTTTTATGATCACATATTCTAACCTCCTAACCAATGCCAGGGATACATCCCTGGAGAAAGGCTCAAGGTTGGTTCCGACAACTCAGAAGAATAGAAAACTTATTTCTAAAGAGAGTCATAATTACTTCTGTAAAATGAACCAGTGCTGACTAACACTTCTTGCAGCACCTTAGACAATCTAGTTTTTCACAGATGAGTTGTCAGACTAGGAGCCACAAGCTTCTCTCTCAACAGCATTTGGTTTATTTAGCTTAGAGAATGGATTTTCTGATAGAGATCCCCACCTTCTTTTTGGGGAACCCCACTGCTGGACCAGGCTATATTTAACATTTCTAACTGGGAAGGGGAGAAAGGAAACGGCAGTGAGAGGGATCTCTCCTGAAGTGGAAGCTTGGGAACTGAGACTTCTCTGGGGCTGAAAAATAGAGACTTTCATGTTTATTCATGACAGGGCAGACAGTAAGTAGAAGTAATGACCTTTTTTTTTTTTTTAAAGATATATTTATTTATTTTTCCCCCCTCTCTCCATTGTCTGCTCTCTGTGTCCATTAGCTGTGGGTTCTGTGTCTGCTTGTATTCTCATTAGGCAGCTCCAGGAACTGATCCTGGGACCTTCCAGAGTGGGAGAGAGGCAATTATTCTCTTGCACCACCTCAGCTCCCTGGTCTGCTGTTTCTCTTATTGTTTCTCCTCTGTGTCTCTTTTTGTTGCATCATCTTGCTGTGCCAGCTCTCCGCAAGGCCAGCACTCCTGTGCGGGCCAGTACTCTGCCTGGGCCAGCTTGCCACATGGGCCAGCTTGCCTTCATCAGGAGGTCCTGGGTATCGAACCCTGGACCTCCTATATGGTAGACAGGAGCCCAATTGCTTGAGCCACATCCACTTCCCATAATGAGCTTTTAATGGCCCCATAATGAGCTTTTAATGGCCATTAGGACTAGAGTTGGAAATTAATGGCCAGAGATATATGGTTGCAGAGAAAAAGTAAGAGGCTTACGAGAAACCATAAGTTGCAATTTCTCTGGTTTTTTACCATCTGTTATTCTTAAACGTGCTCTAATGAAGGAATTTCATCAATGTTTACAACACATGGGGGAGGTGGAACTGCCCTTTTAAGTGGGCAAACACTGAGAATGCAATATAAACTATGCCATTCTTTCCTCTTAAGCATTCTTTGAAGGCCTTGAAGTCATGAGAAGTTTGGCTCTGAGCCTAGAAACTTCAAGGGATCACATTTTCAACGGGTCTTTAGAAAGACTGACCCTACCTCAGGTTTCTAAAAGGAAGTGGAGGTCACGGTAAACTTTTATATTCTTCTCCATAGTGAGCATTGTGTCAATTCTCTTTTCATGGGAGTACTCCACAAGCAGGTACTATTAAGGAGAGCCCTCTTCACAGGCTAATTCTAGGTGTACATCCTCTGTCTACATATCATGTGTCCAGAAAAGGTTGGAAAGACTCATGTGTGGCCTGTGATCTTAGAACAAAAAGGCTTCCTCTAACAAAAGCAGAACTGATATGCTGGTGGTTCATTTCTTTGTTTGGAAAAAAGAAGTCATTTTTTTCATAAGAAATAATTTTTAAAAAAATCTCTCATCCATCCATCGATCCATCGATCCATCGATCCATCCATCCATCCATCCATCCAGCCAGCCATCCATCCATCCATCCAGCCATCCATCCAGCCAGCCATCCCTATCCATCTACCATATCTATCTATCTATCTATCTATCTATCTATCTATCTATCTATCTATCTATCTATCTATCTATCTATCTATCTATCTAATCTCAAAGCCATATCTGAGTGCTAGATGCACATCCTGAAAACTAAGTGCCCTCAATTTGGTAATGAATGGGATCGAGCAAGCAAGGTCTCACTATGGTGAAACGTACCAGTATAAATCACCAAACCATAACACCAGTGTGTATTCCTGATGATGCAGCCTCGGAGCAGTAGCTTTTCATGGTCCAGGCGGTACCTTCTCCCTCTATAAGTCATTATTCCTGCAAATTTGTCCAATTTGTTACTGGGAGGCTCATACCTCACGTGTCCTGCAGAAAAATGAAGGGTTAAGAAAGCTTGCTTCGTAATTTCCTACTAGGATGCCTTTCCGAATAGGATGGAAGGAAGCTTAAGAGAAAAAAAAGGAAAGAAAATCCTTCTTTCAAGGTACACAGACATCTTTTTCCTATCCTCTCTCAGCTGATGTTCATTTCTCACCAGCTTCCTGCAGAAGACAGACAAAGGTTTATGAGCTCAAAGAAGAGTAATTCTGTATGTGACATGGATCATATAGAGAAAGACAGACCCGCATAATAATTTATCGCCATCAGTACTGCTGGATCATATGAGCTCTGAATCTCAAGAAACTCAAAAACTACTAAGTTAAGGTTAGCCTTAGTATTTTTTTCAAAATGGAAACAATTTGACCTTTTCCTGATCAATAAAGTAAAATATGCCCTTTGTAAATATTTATACAATACTAAAAGGAGAGAGAAAAAAGTAAAATTCACCCATTGTTTAGGGATAAAGTGCTGTTTAAGTCTTTGGAGTATATCCCTCCAATAATTTCTTACATGGGTGTGTTCATGTGTGTGTGTGTGTATGAAGCCTTATTACTAGTGGATTCCATATTTGAGAATTCATCTACTTGCTAAAATTGATTTGCAACCCTAAAATGATTATTTGCAGTGCTTTTGCAGTCATTCAGGGACATGTGAAGGGTGGCAAAATTTTGAGCTGCCCAAAGCACACGTTTCCAGCACAGGTTTAACAAGGTGACACTCGGCCTTCTTGTTTCTGCTTCATGCTATAAGCAAGTGTCCTTTTCATGATATATTTAATGCCACTTTTTTGCATTTTTGTGCTTTTTCTTGGTGACAGCTATTTAAAATGGCCCCTAAGCGTAGTACTAAAGTGCTGTCTGGTTCCGTTCCTAAGTGCAAAACATTGTGATATGCCTTATAGAGAAATATTAATGTTAGATAAACTTAATTCAGGCATGTGCTATAGTGCTGTTGGCAGTAAGTTTAATGTTGATAAGTTGATATATATTAAATAAGTTGCCTATAAACAGACCCATACATGGGAAATGGACTTGGCCCAGTGGATAGGGCGTCCGTCTACCACATGGGAGGTCCGCGGTTCAAACCCCGGGCCTCCTTGACCCGTGTGGAGCTGGCCCACGCACAGTGCTGATGCGCGCAACGAGTGCCATGCCACGCAGGAGTGCCCCCGCAAAGGGGAGCCCCATGCACAAGGAGTGCGCCCCGTAAGGAGAGCCGCCCAGCGCAAAAGAAAGTGCAGCCTGCCCAAGAATGGCGCCACACACATGGAGAGCTGACGCAGCAAGATGACACAACAAAAAGAGACACAGATTGCCATGCCGCTGACAACAGAAGTGGATAAAAGAAGAACACGTAGTAAATGGACACAGAGAACAGACAACTGGGGTGGGGGGGGGAAGGGGAGAGAAACAAACGAACAAACAAAAAAAGATCCTATTCACAAATGACTCACCTAAACATATTCAAAGATACTATTTACAAATGGGTTCACACCCACAGAACACAGATTAAAATCTGAACATGTCTTTGGAAAAAAAAAACCAGACCCATACATACATAAAACAAGGTTTTATATTGGTCAATTGATGAAAATATTGTGACTATAGACTTGGGTGGCAAACTTATTTCCTAACTCACCATCAAAAGCAGACAGCAATTCCAAGTTATCGTCCATTTCACTGGTAGCTGAGACGGACTGCTTCACTTTCAGGTTGGTTTCACTAGGGTAAAGGACATATAGCCACCAGAGTGCAGGACATGTGCATGACAGCACAGATCTAGTTCATCCTACTTCTTCATGGAGTTTTAGAAAATAGGTATTGCCAGCAGAGGCTGGGCTACAGGTTTGAGCTATAGAGTCACTCCCACTGTTCCCTCTCTCATAGAGAGTATCCAGCTAGAAAGGCTCTGCAAGGAAGCAGAGCGTTTGCCTACTTACTCTCCTCTCACTCCCCACTTGTTGTCTTCAACAATCGCCACTACTTTAACCTATGAGGTCTTGCTGGCCACATGCTCTTAAGAAGTTGAATAAATATCACAAAACACCCTGGAAGTGGCAACTGCTCCCTTCAAGAACAGAGAGCAGGTTCTGGTGAAGAAACTATACACACATTCAAGGAAACAGATTCTTTATATCAATGTACCCATAAATATCTATAGGACCCATGAAGGGACCCCAATCAACAGTTTGCTGATTTGGGCATACATAGAGACACATTTCAATAAGCTTGTGGGCACCAAGAGGAAGAGTTGTAAGAATGCAGATTAATACAAAACTCCAAACGACAAGCTCTCTGAAGATGGCCCCCATTCCTCCTAAAACTTTTGCTTTTCACCTTAGTTAATTTATACCTTAAATCCTTTATAGAACATGGTTGTTTTACCAGTAAATAGTTACCTCCATAGTCATTTTCCTCCTGCAAACTTTGGAACTCTATCTTTTTACAGTCTGTTAACCTCTTTTTGGCTACTCAGCATTACTGAATATAGACAGAGCATCTTCATTTTAGGATGGAGAATATGGTGTTTATTTGCTCAGATTCTGCATCCCTGGATACTTATTTATTGCTGTCAAGACCTCAGCCTTAGACTTAAGGGACCCAAGAGTCTGGCTTTCTGTCTTCTCTCATATGGATATTTCTAGCCTCTCTGGCTTATGCACTCCAGCTTCCATCTGGGAATAGAATTTGTTCCCCATATCATGTATCTCCCTCAGTGAGGAGTCACCCTACACTGGCTAAATTATCTTAATGGAGTGACAGGAGGGAACACTTACCCATCCAGTTCTGCAGTTTCTATGTATGCCAAACTGTAGGGCTCACTGCTAGAGAGTAATAGTATATCTGCCTGTGGTCAGAAAAGTCAGAGAAGATAAGGAAAGCAGGAAGGTAGGCTTTTAACATTACAGTGTGACAAAAGCAGTCACCCCAGGAACTGATGCCTATTTTAAGTATTTACAGGCATGTGGTTTACTTTCTTTGTCTGAGACCCATCACTGCACCACACTCACTCTCCCAACAGTACTAATACTTTACCTGTAGATGGATAAGAATATACGGAATCTGCAAAGTGAGGCAAATGAAGGTCAACAAAAGCAGTGGGAGCAGAAGAAGTGCTGAAAGGGTTCCCTGGCATCCACTCAAGCCAAAAGAGAAAAAGCCATAGCCAAAAGAAGCACTCACCGTGACAGGGTGATTATTTTCTAGTTTTATTATATCTCCCACTTGGACGTTCATCCATTTGTCTTTCTTCACCCTGTAGAAGAAAATGGCACTTGAATCTCTGCTCTTAAAGTTTCCCCAATGCTCTGTTTTGACAATCAATAAAGAAAGAAAGAAAGAAGTCAAGGCTCAGAAAAGGACCAAATTGGTATGTGATGAAGAATAGGGCCCAATTCTCTTGACTTCAGACTATACTACTTGAGGAGACAGACCCTATTTTAAGGAAGTCCAAGCAAGCAGTTTCAATTTCTGGGAAGGAAGATGGTTCTCAATAAGGATTTTCCTAAAATCTTATAAAAGTGTATGTAGATATACACACAGATAATTATTTTTTAAGTAAAAGTAATATACTCAAATGGTAAAAACTAGTTCAAATAGTACAGAAGTGTATAAAGGAAAAAACTAAGTTTCCTCTCTCCCCAACCTTTAGTTTTTCTCACCAAAGGAAAACCACTGTTAGCAATTTTTGTTGGCATTTTTCTCTAGAAAATTCAATCTACAACATAATCACATAAAGTGTATTTTTCAAAGTTACACACTAGATATGCAATTTTCTGCACTTTGCATTTTTATTTAATAATATATCTTGGAGAGTACTTATAGAAGATGTGGCTCATTCTTTTTTAAATTTTTTATTTAAAAAAATTTTTTGGCTCATTCTTTTTGATAGCTAAAATGTATTCTGTCACATGGTTGTGCCAATTTTATTGGCTCCTCAAATCCCTACTTCCAATAAAAGGCAGCCTGACAGTAGAAACAGATTCTATAATAATACTGGGTCTCTTCCCTCCTCTTTTTTGTCCCTCAACTTTCCCAACTACAAAGGGTCCATAAATCCTTCTTCCCTAATAAAAGTCTAAGGAGGATGTATACATTGTCATGAGCACTTTGAAAATTTAACTACCCCCTTGCAATAATTCTATTACGCCAAGTACCCAAAGATCTTGCATCTCTTATAATATTCTTCATAATTTGCCTTATATTAAAGCTGTGGATCATGCCTGCCTCCCTCCATTCCTGCCAAAGGTAAATTGTTCAAAATTTTCATGTCCCCACTGAATATAAGCATTGGCCCAATATCTTAGATATCTATGACCAAACACCACAGCAGTGGGGTCAACAGATGACCTGAGCAAAGGCTGTAGTAGCATAGTCAATAGACCACATCAGAATGTACTAAAATGTTTAATGTTCTAAAGACAATGTCTCCATGATGACCCCTGCACTAATTTATTACATATTAAAAACATTTTATAATTAATTCATTGCTTTAACATATATTATTTCATTTCTATTTTCACAAGCATCTTCTAAGGGGGAGAGACACACTCTCCTTTATAGATAAGAAACATGGCACCTAGAGAGGTCTGAGGTCATATGGAAAGTTTAAGGCATATTAGAGCTAGAAACAAGTTCTTATGTCCAATCTGGGGTTCTTTTTACTGTTCTGAAATACCTTTCCAAAGAGCCCAGCATATCTGGCTTTGTCAAGGCCAGCCCTCTCCAAGAGAAGGTCCTACCTAAATTGGCTTCCCTAGAAGGACTTACTTGCCATTCACCAGTATCAGAACAGGACGGTTGTTGACTTTTTTGTCACTTTGGTGCCTTTTCTAAAATTACAAAAGAAAAGGTTTGGAAAATAGACATTTCAAACTGTATGTAGGAGGACAATATTTTGGAATATTACTCAATGTAGTTCCCCCTCTTTGTAATTTTCTTTCTCCCCAAACCCCAAGTCCTTCTATTAGTAAGACCAGATCAAAAGGCTAAAGGTGATTGCCTCTGGGAAACTGGGAAGTGAGAACAGTCAAAGAAACCAGGTAGAAAAAAGAGATAAAATCTTGGCTTTAAGTATCAAAAGCCAAAGCCCGAGGGAATGAAAACAAACAATTTATGCCAGAGACTAATGATAATAGTGGGATCACAGAGTTCCATATACTTTGGTAGGTATAGGGAAGGCTATTATTCTCAAGCACACCTCTACCTCCAAACATACAGAAGCTTCCTTCCACAACTGGTGCAGTGAGGAAAGAGGCCAATATTCAAAGACTAAACAGAATGGGGACAAATGCAGCGTATGTCCTGATGCCAGAACTTATATAAATCCCCTCCTTTCAGTTGAGATTACTCTTCAGGAAAAGGGTAGAACTGGTGAGGAGTGTGGAGAAACTGGAATTTGTAAGAATATTTATCCTAAAGAGACGTCTAAACTAGAAGTAATTGGGTTACTCTGAATTAGTAAATTAAGCTTTCAGCCCTTATTGGAAAGGGTGGGGGGGGCAGTTATCAGCTAAACTGAGTTCACTTACAGAGAAATAAAGTTACATTTTTTTCACTCTGAATTGTGATGGAAATTTAAACACCACATGTACAAATTTTAGGTTTTAAGAGTTAACAGAGTTAGAGAGCTGGAGAAGTTCATTCCATAAGCAATCCAAGGTAATCTCTGAAAATGGCTCACTATTTCCTTGACCCAGAAAACCCCACAAAATCACGTAAATCAAGAGGTTCAAATCTTCATGTTCACTTTAAGAACACCCAAAAAATTGCCCAGGCCATCAAGGGTATGCATATTTGAAAGTCAAGTATCTGAAAGATGTCACTTTAGAGAAGCAATGTGTACTGTTCCGTCATTACAACGGTGGCATTGGTAGGTGTGCCCAGGCCAAACAGTGGGGCTGGACACAGGGTCAGTGGCCCAAAAAGAGTGCTAAATTTTTGTTGCACATGCTTAAAAATGCAGAGAGTAATGCTGAACTTAAGGGATAAGATGTAGATTCTCTGGTCATCGAACACATCCAGGTGAACAAAGTCCCCAAGATGTACCATCGTTGCTTACAGAGCTCATGGATTATAGAAAAAGAAGAAATTGGTACTAAGCCAAAAGAGGAGGTTGCACAGAAAAAAAAGACATCTTAAAAGAAACAAAAACCCATGGCTCAGAAATAACTTCAGCATACAATAAATGTAAATAAAAGTTAAAAAAATTAAAAGCTGGAGAAAAATACTGCTCTCAAATGTTGGTCTAAAAATCTATTCTTGCAAAATCAGAAGAACTCTCTTAGGGAAGCCACAAGTAGGTAAACAGGACTGGCTTCTCAAATCTCACTAGTAGGCATGGTACTTGGTCCTTACCCTCACGTTTTGCGCCAGGCCTGCTGTAAGAACAAAAAGGAATCTCTGAAGAACTGAATATAAGCTAGTTTCTTCTTTCAAGGTCAGGAGAGAAGTTGGCCTCTGCATTTACCATGAGGCTTTCTAAAACCAGAGGATTCCTAGCTGTGAATACGTAATAGAATTGAAAGATGGAACAGAAAATAGGGAGAGTTGGAGAAGAGAAGGGTAATGTAGGTAAGGGACAAAAAAGAAAGAACAGGAGAAAGAGGGAGGAAGGGATAGAGGGATAAGGAAGATAAAAATGGGAGAAGGGGGAGAAGAGAAAGAGAAAGAGGGATGAGCGCAAAGCTGCATTATTAAAAAGGAGATGAAAGGAATCCTGTAAGAGAGGCTAAAAGTGGTGGTAATGGGAAGACAGAGAAAGTCCTTACATTGCCTCTTTGGCTGTGCATTGACCACCAATCTTGGGCCTAAAGGAACTTCATATTTTTCCGGGATATAAGGAAACAAAGGAAACATCTTTTTCCCCTCCCCCCCCCCCCAGCTCTTTTTAGTACTATATAGTTCTGGGAAGTTCTTCTTGCCCCACACCCTGACTAGATACAGTGAAGGACCAGAGGCCCAGGAAGTCACTTCACCAAGTCATCGACGGCATCTTTCACTCCTGTCATGGACAGCACCACCATCAGGGGTATCACAGTTGTGTACCATGCCAAGGAGGAGATCTGGGGAATCAACTGTGAGAGGGAAAGGGAGAGAATCTTGGGTCAGAAACCTTAAAGGACAATATATTGCCCCCCAACCCCCCACATCCAGTCTATTTTTACCTCCATAGGTTCATAATAAATTCAATTATCCTAGTTACTTCATACTATTGTAGCCTCTATAAGACCCCAAAAATATAGGTAAATATTTTCTTTAGGGAGGAGGAAAAAAGAGAAGACTGTAAATTGCCACCTATCTGACCTCAACTCCACCATCTTGGTTTTGATGGAAAAGGGCTGTATCTCCCCTTACAATGAAAGGCATTGGGCGGGGGAGTAGGGGGTAAGAGTGGACATGGGAAAACCACACACACTCTCACATCTCTTCAGCATAAGAAGAAGGGAGATGATCTGTCCCTATCTTTGAATGTGGCACTCTTATTTTCTAAATCGTTCTACTTCCTCTGCACTCCTTCATGTTAACTCTCTGTCAGGGAGGCTGGGACAAGATGGAGGAGTTGGTGGGTGCTGATAATTTCAGATGTGAGTGCAGTTGTATTTGGGGTGAAGAGTCTCTGACCTCCTACGGTCAAACTGAAACTGTGGCCATGTAGCCATGAAGAGGGGACTCCCCTTCCCTGGCGTTCAGTTGCCTTGTCTCCTTCCTATTGCAGGGACCTGTTTCACTCTGGCTAATCCTAACCACAGTTTTCCTAGGGTCTGGACTCTCAGACCCTAGGATAACTATGCCTTTTACCTAAAAAGAGGGAAGACATCATTCAGTTTAGGGAGGAGGAAATACTGATTATATAACCTGACCGCAGAGAGGTTGATAAAACACTCTGTATAAAAGGCCCCAAGAGGCAATACCTGTAGGAATAGTAAAATGAGGAAATATGCATTTGCAAGTCTCTGGAACTGTTCAAATAGGTTCATGGGCAGGAAGTTAAAGATATTATATTTTGAGGTCTTGATGGTATTGTTCTGTGAGTGAAAGAAAACAAGAACAAGAAGAGGAACAAAAGGCAGTTCAAAACTCTGGGTTGATAAATATCTACCCTCTTCCCCGTCTTAACAAAAACAAAGATGGCAAAGAATAGTTAGCGAAATAGGAAAAAGCTATCTAAATTCCTGCCACCACAGCGAGGGAGGAAAGAAGTATAGGAGTCTCCTCCCCACCCCACACCTTTCCCGGAGGCCTAGAGAAACCTGGAGGATGCAAGGATGGCAAGGTTGTTCAATGTGGGATTTTCTTTGGGGGCAGAATGTATCTCCTTTGCCCTAGAAAGAGTTATTTGTTTATTAGTTCTTTGTTATTGTTAATAATAATGATAAAATCAACAATAATAACACTTGTTGCATACTTACTATGTGCAAGGCATTGTTCTAAGTGTTTTATATTTAATAACTCATTTAATTCTCACAATAACCCTACTGAGTTAGTACTATCTTATCACCTTTTGAGGATGAGTAAATTAAGGCACTAAAGACAAATTATTTGCCCAATACTATACAGTTAGTTGCAGAATTGTGATTATAGTGTTTCCTAAAACCCAATCTAGTTGTGCAACAATCCAAATGCTTTCCTTTCATGGAATCAAAAATTCTTCAGTTTAATTTTACCCTCTGGCTCCTAATATCCTGCTTTAGCCTTAAATAGTAGGCAAGTCTGCTATTTCTGTCAGCTCTACTCCGGCTCTAATTCAGTTTTTCTTCACCTGGCAAACTCATTTGTTGTGTCTTTAATGTTGTTTTCAGTGTTGAAGGATGTCGAACTCTGAAAGCAAAGAATTCTCTTTTGACCTTAGCCCACTGAAGGTTCTATACTGACTGCTATCAGCACTGGAGAATCACCTGCCCCCTAATTGTCCTGAAAGAGTCTAAATACTTTTTGCCTATATCTAAGCTGCTATTTTGCTGAGTGAAAATGGGAACTTCTCTACCTCTTCTCAAGGTATTAACAGGACCACCTTAATTTCTACCTTTGGGTATTTAATTGTTAGTCCTAAGAAGCCAGATGTCAAGGGCTCTAGAAAAGTAGAAAAATGAGACCAAATAATTCCCTAAGGACAGGACTTCTTCCCTATCTTCTCCATCTACAAGGCCAAAACAAAAGAAGCAACCCACCCTTAGGTCCAGGAGTAGAGATACTGCTTAAGCATGAAGAATCTTGCTGGTCCATGCCTTGGGAGGACATCAAAGTCTTTTTCTTGGAAAACTCAAACCTCTCAGTCCTAAGACTAAAGCTTGAATCTTGGGCCACTGCCCAGGACATTAGATAGGCTATCCAGTCAACCCTTGCCCAAGATACCTTCCCTAGGGAAGAGAAGCTAGTCAAATGGTTATAGCACTTAGAGTTCAAAGACTCAAGCTAAAACTAAGATTTCTTTGGTGTTTCTCCATGGTTATGCAGTCAATAACCAATCAGACATTATCTGTTTCTCAGGCTTGCTCTGTTAACAGCCCTGGGCTGGGCTAAACTGGGGGGCTGAAAAAGAATTAAGACAAAATGTATTCTCATGTGTCTGTCTTGAATGGCGCTCTAAGTAAATGACCTCTAAGGGTCCTTCTAGCCCTGAGAGTATATTATTTTAACATAGAAATAGTCTAGCTTTATCATAAGATACTCTGAATTTCTCAGTGTCTAAGTCCAAATGGGCTCTGATACTTGAATTCAAAGATCTTTTGAAAGAAGGCCTTACTGAAGCAATTGGTCCATTTCATTTTACAGCTAATTAGTGTATTTCAGGTTTCTAATACTTGGATAGTATTTGTGAGGCAAACAAAGACCAAAACCATGTGCTGATTCTGCCTCAAGATAGAAATACCAGTACTTCTCCACCAACTTGGCAACAAGAGTGTTTTGTTCTACTCTTAAATGTCAAACCAGAAGCAGTATCTCAAGAATGTAAAACTTCTGCTTAAATATGAACTTACTCAGTGTTCAGTTCTTTTGGCAGTAGTGATGAAATTCCAGCACAATGGAGGTGGTGGATTTTGAGTTGGGTTATTTATTTATTTGGGTAGCAATAGCTGACTTAAGGCTCAGTGGGGGAATAAAGGAGAATGGAAAGCCAAGAATATAATGAGTATCAGTAGTTAGGGATAGGGAAGAAAAAAAGGAGTCAGAGTTGAAGAAATCAGAGAAACCAGAGGGAGAATGAGCAATGGTCAGGGCCAGAGAAATGAAATGGTTATTAAATTCATAATCAGTCAAATCTGTTATTTATTCATCAACTATTCAGAATTATCTACTGAATGTCAGGTATGTGCCAAGCATTGTGATAGGAACTGCAGATACATAGATGAATATGACATGTACCCTTTTAACAAGGGCTAATATTTTCTAGGAGAAAGAGAACTAGTGTTTTCCACAACCATAATTAGTTTAGTTTCCACAGCCACCATGTAAGGTGAATGCTATTATGCCCATTTTACAGATGAGGGAACCGAAGATCAGAGAAGTTAAATAACTTGCCTAAGGAGAAGAACTGTAATTCAAACTTAGATTTGTCTGGTGCCAAAACCTAGTTTTACTGCACTACAGTGCTTCTTATTTAGGTCTTAAAGAGAGATGGAGAAAACCTGCTCCCATGGTGATACTCTGAACACTGTTATTATCCAGAACCTCTCTATCTCAGAAATCACAAACTCTAATATCCCCCAGCAACTACAAATATATGTGTGTGACTAACTGAAAAAGACTGGAAACAGCCAAAATACCCATTTATAAGAGACTGGTTAAAAAAAAAAAATGATGCTACATCTACATAGGAAATACTAAGCAGCTGAAAAAAGAAAAGAAGGAAAAGTTATGTACTGATTATGAAAACATCTCTAAGTCATATTAAGTGGAAAAAGTAAGGTGCAGAATATTGTAAGAAAGTAAGGAAACAAGAATATATATTTGTATTTGCTTTACTTGTAAAAAGAAGCATTAAAAAATACATGAGAACCTAACAAAAGTGGTTCCCTACAGGGAGTAGATGTGAGTAAGTATGGGGTATTAGAAAATGACTTTTCACTATGTATCTTTTTATGAGTTACTTATTCATAAATATTCATAAGTGAAAAAATAAACAATCCAATAGAAATAGGCAAAGAGGATTAATAGGTAGTTTCCAGAAAAACAAATACAAAAGGCTAATTAATATGAAAAGATTATGACTGTCACTCAAAATTAAGGAAAGACAGATAAGAAAATGTCACTTTTCATCTAAAAGCCTGGAAATGATTAAAAAGAATACCCAATTTGGCAGGCATGTGGAGAAATGGGCAGTCACTACTCTAGATAGAAGTATAAATGCATACATTCTTTTAGAGTGCAATCTGGCAGTAAGTATAAAAATTTTAAATGCATTTTCCTTTTGATCCAGCCAATTCACTTCTAGGAAACTCTCATAAGATATATTCATACTGGTGTCAAAATATATGTACAATGGTGCTAATTCAGGACAACTTATCAGAGAAAAACACTGAAAACATTCAAATGTTCATCAATAAAAGACTGGTTAAGTAAATTTAGGAACATCAATATAATGGGAAACTATGCAACTATTAAATGAATAAGATAGATGTATATATATTGTCATGGAGAGATGTCTAAGTGAAAAAGAAAATTGTTGAACTATGTTTTCTGTTGTGTAAGAAAAAGCATATATTTGTAGACAAATTTACTTACATAGATAAGATACAGCTGTAGATATAGATGGATATGCAAAAATATTTAGAAAGATACATACCAAATACACACCAAATTGTTAAAAGTGGTTACTTTTGGGGAATGGAACTGGCATTGTAAAATCTTGGGCAGTGTGTTAATATTAGGATTGTTGTACGAGTTAAATGAAGTAATGATTGTGCAGTTTTAACACAGTAACACAGTACCTGGCACATAGTATCAAAAATGTTATTATTGCTATTTTAAAAATATCAACAAAAAATTGAAATTGAATCTCCTGGTTTCAAAGAGTATGAGCTGGCTGGGGGGTAGTGGATATATTTCTAACAAATATTCCTCAGATTCTGTGACTGTGATTTTAAGTTTTTCTTCAGTGGCTAAATAGGATACTTTCCTACATATTGTTGATTCTTGTGACACTCAAAGTTGCTGAATGTGTTTCGTATGGAGCCATAATCTCTGCTCCCTTCACATGATTTCTTTAGAATCATTTCTTTTCTAGGAGTTACCTCTAAAACTCAAAATCTAAAAGACATGTTCTCCCCAGAGCTTAGGTCACTGGATTAATTTTGGTTTCTGAACCCTCACTGCACCGGCCACCACTGTATAGGAGCTTGAAAGAAAGTAGAACCTATGTTTTAGGATCCATATCTGCAAGGAATTACCTGTACCACCAAGAGAGGGGAATATTATGGGATAAAACCAGCCCCCTTTGATATAGGCAGAGACCCAACACTTACCGGATATCCAAATAATGCATTGAATTCTCTGTTGTTGGCTTGTAGATATCTCTCTTGTTCTGAAAAAAGCAAAGTGAAATGATGAGAAGGATGCCCTTCTGTAGATAAGCCTTGGATGCTGGCTGCTAATGGAGACTTCACTAGATCCTCATACTTTCTTGCTGAGGATATCTGTCTTCAAATGGAATTTTGTCTTTTGTAGTCAAAGAATCAAGAAATAGAATAAAAATGTAAATCCTCAAGTGTTCAAGATTTCTGGAGATAACATGATAAGTAACTCCTGAGTTCTCCACCCATAATACATCTAGTAATTCCTAGACTATGTCTCTACTATGTTGGTCCTCATCCTGTACCAACATTACTGCCAAACACAGAAACCCCCTCATAAGTCAATTCCAGCCCTTGTCTTAAGGAGATCTGAGGCTCTTTTCCAAGCTAGCCTTTCCTAATCTTGCCTAGTTAAATTTAAATTAATAAATCATTACTGAGCATCTGCATAGAAGCTAGTGTGCTAGATACTGTGGGGAAAGGGCAGATAAAAAGATGAGTAAAATAGTCACTGATTTCAAGGGGTTTACAGTTTAGTAGGAGTAGCCTGATTACTATAACCCATGACGAAATCATCTCATCAAAACATATGTGTTACCAACTATTACAAATAGTGAGCATGGTAGCATGTTATGAAAAATCTTTAAAAGTATATATATTATCAATACATTTTTTTTGTTCTGAATGAAAAATTCCTGTAATTTCTTCAGTTATCCCTTGGTTTAACAAGCATTGATAGAGTTCTCCTCATGTCTCAGGCCCTGTGCAAAGTCCTAGGGTTACCAGAGGAGGAATAGATCATCCCTGACCATCTCAGGACTCCTATGCCTAGTGGGAGAAACAAACATAAAAAAAATTTCAGTCTAATGTAAGAGCAATAATATAGGTAAGCATGGGGTGTTAGGAGTGCTAGGAGATTGGGTTGGGGTCAGGTAGAAAAGGGCATGGAAGTGTTCCTGGAGGAGAAGATGCCTGAATTATTTAGTTGATATGGAATAAGCACTTCTCAGTTCTCTTAAGCCTAAATATTACCTCAAACAACCTAGAATTTAGCCTGATGGTTGACAATGCTTCTAGACCTTCTAACACTAATTCACCTAGTAATTCCTAGACTGTCTCCACAGAAGTTTTTTCCCTCAGAGTGGTCCCTAACAAACCCTATGTTTAAGGCTTATACTGGGAATCCTTTTCTGAACCTCTTTGGGCCCTCTAAGGTCCTCCTTGGTTCATGGTTTAAGAAACTTCTTCATTGGCCCTCAAAGAGTCTCCTCTAGGATATAGACTACTCTGATCTTGAACTCACTCATTTTAACCCTCTTAGAGGAATCTCTGGCTCTGGATCCTGAAATCCCAACCCTGCAACTGCTCTTTTTCTTTAAAATATAATTCACATACCACGAAATTTATCCTTTTGGAGTGTATAATTCAATGTATTTAGTATACTGGTAAGGTGCAACCATCACCAAAAAGAAACCCCACACCCATTAATAGTAACTTCAAATTCCCTCTTCCTCCCAGCCCTTGCCAACCACTAATATTTATGTCTTTTTGGAATTGCCTATTCTTGACACTTTATTTATATAGCATCATATACTATGTGATCTTTTGTTATTGGCTTCTTTCACTTAGTATCTTGTTTTCAAGGTTCATCCATGTTATAGCATGTGTCAATATTTTATTCCATTTTTGATACTGAGAAACAAGTTTTTATTCAACAAATAAGAAATCACATAAGTTTTGGATAACAGTATTCACATATACAATATATGGTACTCCCACATATCCAACATCAAACCCTTGTCCCTTCCCAAACAATGATCTTTTTACATGTTCATATTATATTTGCTGCAGCTGATGTACAGATATTGAAAGAATAGCTTTCAAACATAGTTCTATTTGGGCTTACATTATGGTTTATATTTTAGACTATACAATTTTCTAAATTTTTAGTTATCTTATGTTTTACATTATGGTTTGCATTTTAGCCTACAGACTTTTATACATTTTTAGTGTAATTTAACATGTCCTATATCCATCATTGCATGACTTGTGGAACACTTCCATTGCCCCATAGTTACACTGATTCCGTTCATTCAATACCTCTTACCCCCTCCCCTCAGGGCCCACCGTGACAATCAATCTTCATTACTTGAAGGACCATATTCAGAGATACTTGCAACAATGCTGAGGGCTTGACGTACTTGACTGCCCTAACCCACTGGGAGCCACCAATTCTCTCGAGAGACACAATTCCCTCTGTTTGAGAATGTCAGTCCTCTCCAGGTTGTGGGTATACCTTCACTCTCATTGTATGGGTCTCCACCCAATGATATAACCCATTATGACAAAACGAGCACTCACACACTCCTTAGAAACTTGCCCTGTGTCAGATGACCCCCTCTTAAGCATCTTAAACAGGTAACCTTCTGTACTATATTTTCTAAAGAGTTTTTGCTACATTATAATTTCAACCACATACCTGAAAATCTCCTATGTTCAAATGTTCCCCCACCCTCCCCCAAATTTCTTGAGCCATCTGACTCATTCTCTCATTCCTAGCCCCGCTCAAGCCCACAAAGCCCCACCCAAAGATATCCCTATGCCCCCATTTTATCTCTTCCCTGTACAAATACTTACCCCCAGCTTATCATAGGTTTCACCCATGTAGGTGTCAGCTCACAACCTTCCTCTACCCCCCAACTTCCTTTAAGCCTATCATCTAGTCTCTAGCTCTCTAAGATAGCTTAGTTTACTTATTTCATACCAGAGAGGTCATGTAGTATTTTTCCTTCAATGCCTGGGTTGCTTCACTCAACATAAGGTTCTCAAGATTCATCCATGTTATCACATGTGTTTGTACTGTATTTGTTTTTATAGCTGAGTAGTATTCCATTGTATGGATATACCACATTTTATTTATCCATTCATCTGTTGATGGGCATTTGGGTTGGTTTCAACTTCTGGCAATAGTGAATGGTGCTTCTATGAACATTGGTGTGTATATATCAATTTGTGTCCTTGGGACATGACACCTGGGGATGAGCCTCCCTGGGGCCAAGGGATTACTATCAAGCACCAGTTGAAGATGTAATTAGAAAAAGGCCTTGAATAAAAAGGTCAACTCAGACCAGCAGAATATCTCAGCCTACATGTAATATCAGGTGTTAAAAACTGTTTTTTTTACTTTGGGTTAAAGGGGGAAATGGAAAGGACGAATGAGTTTATATGGCTGAGTCTTCAAAAAAGAGTCAGGAGGTCATCAGAGGGGTAACGCTTATGCATGCCTCAGCAGGGTACCAGAGACAGCCAAAATAGGTAGAAACCCAGGTACTGGTTCTGAGGGATATAGAGACCCACAGGTTCTATGATCATGGCAGATGACTCTGGAGTTCAGTGCCATGTCAGTTGGCCCTACTTTGGAGTTTGTGTTCCTGAGTGTGATGGAGTTGGACTCAGATATTACCTTTCTACACATGCCTCTTCTGTTACTTTTACTGGATCTGTGGATGGCATTGGGGTTGGTGTATACTCAGGAGACCAGAATCTCTGGACTTTCCATGTGACAGCCAGGCCCTGAGCCTCAGCAGACTTGCAACTCCTACCCTCTGGTTTATTGGACTTACCCTGGCCAGCTAACAGGGAGGCAAAGAAGTTCAACCACCACACCAAGGAGCCAAGAGTGCCTACAACTGCAAGTAGGAGAATTGCATCCATCACCCATATGGAATCTAAGCCCCCTCTTGATGTAGAGGGGGACTGGACATAAACATCCCAGGGTCCACAGGATGGAGGAATAGAGTATGGATTAGAGTGGACTTACTGGTGTTCTGTTGTGGAACTATTGTGACTAGTAATCGAAGAAATTATAGCATTGATGTGGAGAAAGTGGCCATGGTAGCTGCTGATGGTAGGGAGAGGGGAGAAGAGATATAATGTGGAGGCATTTTCAGGATTTGGAGTTGTCCTTGTGTGGTGCTGCAGGGACAGATGCTGGACATTGTGTGTCCTGCCATGGCCCACTAGGTGGAATGAGGGAGAGTAGAGACTACAATGTAGACCACTGTCCATGTGGTGCAGCAGTGCTCCAAAACGTATTCACCAGGTGCAGTGAATGTGCCACGATGATGGAGGAGGTTGTTGATGTGGGAGGAGTGGCATGAGGTGGGTAGGGGATATATGGGGACCTCATATTTTTTTAATGTAACATTTAAAAGAAAATAAAGAAAAAAAGAAATCAGAAGTATAAAAATTAAATGAAATTAAATTAGGAAATAACATATATACACTGTAATCACTATCATTTACCATTATATTGCATTTTAATCATGGTAAAATACATATAACAAAATTTACCACCAAACCATTTTAAAGTATATAACTCAGTGTCATTTAGCACATTAACAATGTTATGCAACCATCACTTCTATCTAGTTCCAGAACATTTTCATCAAACCAAAAGGAAACCCCATACCTGTTAGGCAGTCACTCCCTACATCCCCTTCTCCCAAGACCCTGGCAACCACTTACCTGCTTTCTGAACTTATGATTTGCTGATTCTGGATAATTCATATAAATGGAATCATGCAATATGTATGTAGTCTTCTGTGACAGCTTCTTTCACTTAGCATAATAATGTTTTCAAGATTCAACCATATTGTGGCATGTTTGAGTATTTCATTCCTTTTATGGATGAATTCTATTGTATGGCTATACCATGTTTTGCTTATCCATTCATCAGTTGATGGATATTTGGGTGGTTTCCACTTTTTGGCTATTCTGAATAGTGATATTATGAACATTTGTGTACAAGTTTTTGTGTGAACATATATTGTCAATTCTCTTGGGTATATACCTAGGAGTAGAATTACTGATCATATGGCAACTCTATGTCTAACTTTTTGAGGAACAGCCAAACTTTTTTCACAACAGCTATACCATTTTATATTTCTACCAGCAATGTATGAAAATCCCACTTCTCTCCACATCCTTGCCAGAACTTGTTATTGTCTGTCTTTTATGTTTTAGCCATTTTAGTAAGGCAAAGTGGCATCCATCTCATTAAGGTTTTGATTTGCTTTTTCCTGATGACTAATGATGATGTTGAACAAGCATCTTTTTTTTTTTCAAATTAAATCAGTACTTTAATTCTATTTTTTAATAGGACAGGCATTTTCCAAAAATAAATTCCTGCCTTACATTTTTTTTTACGTTTTTTTAAATTGAAGTATATCATTCATACATGATAAACAAGCATCTTTTTATGAGCCATTGGCCTTTTGGAGAACTGTGTATTCAAATCCTCTGTCAATTTATAAATTGTTATTTTTGAATCACTCACTTGTAAGAGTTCTTTATATATTCTGGATACTAGACACTTATCAAATATATGATTTGAAAATATTTTCTCCCATTCTGTGAGTTGCCTTTTTCACTTTCTTGATAGTTTCCTTTGAAGCAGAAAAGCTTTTAAATTTGATGAAGTCTGATTTATTTGTTTTTTCTCTTTGGTTGCTTGTGTTGTTGTTGCTAAGAAACCATTGCCTAATCTAAGAACATGAAGATTTACTTCTTATGCTTCTTTATGAGAGTTTTATTATTTTGGCTCTTACATTTAGGTCTTTGATTTTTTTTTTATAAAGATACTTAAATTACATAAATAGTATATTTAAAAAATGTAGGGGGGAAGCGGACTTGGCCCAATGGATAGGGCGTCCACCTACCACATGGGAGGTCCATGGTTCAAACCCCGGGCCTCCTTGACCTGTGTGGAGCTGGCCCATGTGCAGGGCTGATGCGTGCAAGGAGTGTTGTGCCACGCAGGGGTGTCCCCTGTGTAGGGGAGCCCCACGTGAAAGAAGTGCGCCCCATAAGGAGAGCCACCCAGCACAAAAGAAAGTGCAGCCTGCCCAAGAATGGTGCCGCACACACGGATAGCTGACACAACAATGATGCAACAAAAAGAAACACAGATTCCCGGTGCCACTGATAAGGATAGGAGTGGTCACAGAAGAACACATGTGAATGGACACAGAGAGCAGACAACTGGGCGGGGGGGAGGAGGGGAGAGAAATAAATTTTTAAAAAAATCTTAAAAAATAAATGTAGGGGATTCCCATATGCCCCATACCCTACCCCTCCCACACTTTCCCACATTAACAACACTCTTCATTAGTATGGTACATTTGTTACAATTGATGAACACATACTGGAGCACTGCCACTAAGCATGCATTAAAGTTTACATTGTAGTTTACTCTCTCTCCCACTCAATTCTGCAGGTTATGGCAAGATATATAATGGCCTGCATGTATCATTGCAATGCCACTCAGAACAATTCCCAAGTCCAGAAAATGCCCCAGCATTACCCCTGTTTTTCCCTCTCCCTGCCCTCAGAACCTCCAGTGGCCACTGCCTACGCATCAGTGATATAGTTTCTTCCATTGCTAGGATCACAATAAGTCTATAGTAGAATACCAGTAAGTCTACTTTAGTGTATAGTTCATTCCCCAATCCTGAGGATTCTGGGATTGTGATATCTACTCCAACTCTAATTGAGAGGGGGCTATGATCCCATAGGGCTGATGGATGGGACTCTCTTCCTTGCAATGTAGACTCTCTTGGTTCTTTGGTATGGTAGTTGTCCATCATCACCTCCTTGCTAGTTATCCAGTGTGAGACCAATGAACTGTAGAGTAGGTGTTGCAACTCTGTTGAGATTCAGGGTCCAGTTGGCACATGGACAGTCCAAAGATTTAAGTCTCTTGGCTGTACACCTACCAACTCTAGTACTAATTATAGGTTTAACTAGAAGAACAGAAGAGCCATGAGGGCTGTGGAAACATCCAGACACTATAGTCAGGGCAGATAGCTCAGGAGTTTGGTGCCTTGCCAGTGGGCCCTACTTTGGAATTTATGCTCCCCAGGGTGACAGAGTTGGACTCAGTTGTGATTTGCCTACATACGATTTTTTTTTTTTTAAAGCAGTTTTATTGAGATATATTCACATATGATACAGTTTATCAAAGGCTTTTAGTATAAACACAATGTTATGTGTTCACCACCATAAAAAAATTTTAGAACAATTACTCCAGAAAGAAGCCACTGCCTAATCCAAGGTCATGATGATTTACTTCTTATGTTTCTTTATATGAGTTTTATAGTTCTGGCTCTTACATTTAGGTCTTTGATTCTTTTTGAGATAGTTTTTTCATATGGAGTGATGTTGGGTCCAAATTCTTTTTTCTTTGCATGTGCTCTCCAGTTGTCCCAGCACCATTTGTTGAAAAGACTATTCTTTCCCCATTGAATGGACTTGGCACCCTTGGATGCTAAATTCTATTCCATTGGTCTCTATGTAAATCTTTATGCCAGTACCACATTGTCCTGCTTACTACAACTTCTGAAATCAGGAAATGGGATGCCTCCAACTCTGTTCTTCTTTTTCAAGATTGTTTTGGCTATTTGGGGTCTCTTGCATCCCCATATGAATTTTATGATCAGCTTGTATATTCATGAAAAAAAGGCAGTTGTAATTTTAGTAGGGAGTGCATTGAGTATGTAGATCAATTTGAGGAGTACTGCCATTGTAACAATATTAAGCTTTCCAATCCATGAACATGGGATGTCTTTCAATTTAGTATGTCTTCTTTGATTTCTTTCAACAATGTTTTGTAGTTTTCAGTGTACAAGTTCTGCATTTCTTTTGTTATATTTATTCCTAAGTATTTTATTCTTTTTGATACTATTTTAATTTCATTCTCTGTTCATTACAAGTATATAGAATACAACTGATTTTTGTATATTGAGTTTGTATCCTACAATGTTGCTGAACTAGTTAATCTCTAAAGGTTTTTTTCTATGAATTTTTCTATGAATTTTTAAGGGTTTTCTATATATATTATACAATAATGTCATCTACAAATAGAGATAATTTTGCTTTTTTCCAATCTGAATGTCTTTTTTTTTCCTTGCCTAACTGCTTGGATAGGACCTCTAGTACATGTTGAAAAGAGGTGATGAGAGTGGACATTTTTTTCTTCTTCCTGATCTTAGGGGCAAAGTTTGTTTGTTTTTTTAAAGATTTTATTTATTTTTCTCCCCGCCCCTCCCCCAACTCCTCATTGTCTATTCTCTGTGTCCATTTCCTGTGTGTTCCTCTGTGTCTGCTTGTATTCTTGTCAGGCGGCACCTGGAATCTATGTCTCTTCTATTGCGTCATCTTGCTCCATCAGCTTTCTGTGTATGTGGTACCACTCCTGGGTGGGCTGCACTTTTTTCATGCAGAGTGGCTCTCTCTGTGGGGTGCATTCCTTGCACATGGGTCACCCTTACGCAGGGGACACCCCTGCATGGCATGGTACTCCTTGCATGTGGCAGCACTGCGCATGGTCCAGCTAACCAAATGGGCCAGGAGGCCCTGAGTATATAACCCTGGACCTCCTATATGGTAGGTGGACATGCTATCAGTTGAGCCACATCTGCTTCCCTGGGGCAAAGTTTTCAGTCTTTCACCACTAAGTATGATGTTTTGTTGTGAATTTTTTATATATGCCTTTTATTAGGTTGAGGAGGTTCCCTTCTATTCTTAGTTTGTTAAGTGGCTTTTTCTGAAAAACATTAAACATATTTTAAGGAAACTTAGTAAACTGTATGTAATAACCTCAAAGTTCAGAAGATCTTTTTAACCATGTCAGGAAACCCAGAGATCCTAAAAGAAGAGATAAATATATTCAACTGCATAATATTAATAGTTGGGGGAATATAATATGGAAAATGGCAGCATTTTCTTTAAAATGTGGATATTAATAGTGTTTATATCATACCTCATAGGGTTGTTATAAGGACTAAGATAATGTATTAAATTGATAAGCACAGTGCCTGGTCTTGGAAAATGCTATTTTTTTTTTCCCTCCTCCTCACTGTTGGTGTTGTTTATCTTTGTTGTAGTTAAAAATAGAAGGATACTTCCTTTCATGGATTAAAAATTATTTGAAACAAATAGCCAGCAGTATAGTTAATGGTGAGTGACTAAAGACAATTTCATTAAAATCAAGAATAGTGTATGCTCATTATTATTTTGACATTATTTTGAAAATTCTAGTCATTGCTATAAATCAGGAAAAAGAAATAAAGTGTGAGTATCAAAAACCAAACATACAGGAAGTGGATGTGGCTCAAGTGATAGGGCCTCTGCCTACTATGTGGGAGGACCCAGGTTGAATCCCCGGGGCCTCTTGGTGAAAAAGATGAAGAGAAAGTGTGCTTGTGTGGTGAGCTAGTGCCCACATGAAGAGCTGAGTGCCTGCGCAGCAAGCTGAGTGCCTGCGCAGTGAGCCAGTGCCCACGCAAGTGAGTCAAGCAGTAAGATGATGATGCAACAAAAGAGAGACAAAGGGGAGAGTCAAGGTGAAGTGCAGCAGAGACCAGGAACTGAGGTGGCACAATTGACAGGGAACCTCTCTCCACATGAGAGGTCCCCAGGATCGAATCCCAGTAAATCCTAGGGGAGAAAGATGAGAAGAGAAGACAAAAAAAAAAAAAAAAAAAAAAAGAAATAGATACAGAAGATCACACAGAGAATGGATACAGTCAGCAAAAACAGCAGAGCAAAGATGGGGGAAGAGAGGAGGGGGAGGGAAAGAAAAAAAAAAGAACGTAATGGAGGCAAGCGGACGTGGCTGAAGTGACTGAGCTCCCATGTACCACATGGGAGGTCTGTGGTTTGGTTCCTCATGCCTCCTAAAGAAGACAGTGAGCTAGTGCCATGGCAGGCATGGCAAGCTGACACAACAAGATGACATAACAAGAGACATGGGGAGGAAAAACATAATGAGAGACACAATAAAGCAGGGAGCAGAAGTGGCTCAAAAGCAATTAGGTACCTCCCTCCCACATCAGAGGTCCTGGTTTCAGCTCCCGGTAACTCCTAAAGAAACAAGGAAGACGAACAGACATAGCAAGTGTGAACAACAAGGGGGTGGGGAGAAATTAATAAAATAAATTTAAAAAACAAAACTGAACAGACAAGACCATCATTAATTTCTAGGTTTGTCTACCTAGAAAATTCAAAATAACCAAATGAAATATTCTTAGAATGTATAAGAGCAATCAGTAAGATAACTGACTAAAATATAAATTTATAAAAATTATAAAAATCAGTAATCTTTCTATGAATGAGCAATATAATGAAATCAGAAATCCCTCTCACAATTGTAATTACTATATTGGTAATAAACTCAACAAGAAATGTTCATAAACACACATAAATTTGAAACTACAGAGGGATATTTTTTAACATACCATGTTTCTAGTGTAAAGGTGACATCGCCAAGTCAAGTCTATG
Source organism: Dasypus novemcinctus (assembly GCF_030445035.2). NCBI lineage: Eukaryota > Metazoa > Chordata > Mammalia > Cingulata > Dasypodidae > Dasypus > Dasypus novemcinctus. The sequence continues at coordinate 80,230,363 of NC_080680.1, read as the reverse complement.
ATTTTTAATTATTCCAGTAATAATCCTAAAGGAATATATTTTGAACTAAACAAAATGACTGTATAGCATATGTGGAAGAATAAATAGGGCAAGAAAATTTAGAAAGAGGACAACAGAGGACATGAATAGGCAGTTTACAAGATAAAAATACCAGGAAATGTCCAATTCTACTAGCAATCAAAGAAATATAAATTAAAATAACAATGTAATATAATTCCTCATCTATCAAATTGACATCATGATTTTAAAATATTATAATTAGTAGTGTAGAGGAATGGGGGAAACAGCACTCTCAAAATTGAGATGTGAACTTTTTGAACGACAATTTGGAAATATGTATAGAAACTTTAAAATGTTTAAATTGACTCAGCAATATAATTGCTAGCAATAGACCCTAAAGAAATAACCATATTCATGTGGATGTTCATACATTACATAGATATTTATAATAGCAAAAAATTGAAAACAAACTAAATATCTAACAATAGGGGTATGTTAACTTTTATACATAGAAATTTTGTAGCATAATTGGCTAGACATGGACATATGTTTTTACTATACTGTTAAGTTTAAAATATTAAGTGCAAAGAAGGAGTTATGAAACTACATATATGATCCCATTTTTGTAAGGAAAAATATATAGGAAAAAGTTTAGAGGATAAACATGAAAAATTAATAGTAATTATAGGTGGTATAATGGTTGAGTTTTATTTCCTCCTTTATTTTCTTATTTTTCTGAAGTGACTATATATAGCTATAGTAATAACCTTTTTGATACTTTAAAAATAGTTTAACATTTTGGGCCCCTATATGTATCTTAGTGCTATCAATATTCACATAGTCAAGCCTTCCAATAACTTGCCTCTCAGGTTTCCTGACTTCCTTTCCTCCAGTAATCTGTCTTCCATATTACGTCAACCACTTTCCCATAGTCATTCCCTAGACACTGTCATTACCAATACTGTCATTTATACCTCTACAATCGCAAATTCATTTATCTCACTCTCTGACCACCACCTTCAAATTTCCACCTATTTTCCTTTAGTGCTATGATTCCCAAGTCTTCAGCCCTGGGATTTGGTTCAACAATTCTATGATCTTTTCATCCTTCTCTTATCTTTACTTTTCTTCTTACCAAACTTAAATTCCAGTCCATTATAATCACTTGCTTGCATAAATCCTCAATGCCTTTGTCTTTCTTTTGCTTTGTTAAATTCCATAACCTTGAGTAAATCCAACTCTTTGACTATTTCATGCCTACACTCTTACAGCTGAATGTGGCTGGAGGAAAAAACATACTTCCATACTGAAAGACATCACCTCAAATTCATGATCATTAACCTCATATGGGTTATTAATGGTATATGACAATCACAGTGTATTTTCCTATTTCATTCATTTTCCAGCTGTCCTAGATGACTAATTCATACCTTTGCCTGTTTCCTCAAACCTTCAAAACCTTCTCCTTCATTATTACCATCAGCTTCTCATTGGGAAAATAGAAGCCCCTTCTCCTTCATTATTACCATCAGCTTCTCATTGGGAAAATAGAAGCCCTCAGAAAAAGAAGTCCTTAGGGTCCTTCTACCATAGCCATCCACCTCCCGGCAGCTGTGCCCATATATTCTGATTTCATTCTTGTTACTATGAATGAACTGTGCCTGATCCCTTAGCTAAGACCAGCTATACTCCATTTATCCATTAGATCCCATCCCCTCTTACTTAACCCAAGAACATTGCTCTAGTAATTCCCCTCTCTTTTTTGTGGTATCAATTTTTTCATGTCTATGTTCTCATTTCCATAAGAATGCTGTTATTTCTCTGATCTAAAAAGTCTTAACTCTGTCTTAATTTCAGTCCTCCCTCTAGCTATCTCCCCATTTTCTTCTTACCTTTATAGCAAAACTTCTTAAAAGACATGTCCAAACTCACTGTCCCAATTTCTCCTCTCATTTTCTCTTATACTCAATCCAAGTAGACTTTCACCTCTACCACTAGTAAAATTACCAATGAGCTCTATGTTGCTATATCCAATAGGCATTTCTCAAATTCTTATCTCACTTGACCTACCAGGAGCATGTGACCCAATTTCACACTCTTTCATCCTAGAAATATATTCTTTACTTTCCTGGTTTCCCTCCTACCTCCATGGCCTCGCGTTCTCATTCTCCTTTAGTGGTTCCTCCTTATCTTTTTTGCAACTTCATTCTTCCCATTGCATAGGCCAAAAAACTTGAAGTCATACTCAATTTATCTTTCTCTCACATATCACAAATAAATGTTGGTGCTATCTTCAAAATATATTCAGAATCCAGCCACTTCCCACCACCTTCACTGCTTCCACTCTGGCCCAAGACACCATCACCTCTTGCTGTACTATTGCAATAGCTTAACAGGTCTCCCTGCTTCTGTCCTTCAGTCCATCCATAGCACAGCAGTCAGAATGATTATATAAAACTTGAGATCATGTTCCTTATTCTGTTCCCATTTTACTTAGAGAAAATGCCAAAGCCCTCACAATTAGAAAGCTATCATTTCACCCATTCTTTATTCCTCTGACTGCTGCTCCTCCTACTGTCCCAACACTATTGTTTCAACCATAGTAACCTCTTCAAACATTCTAGACATGCTTCTGCTTCAGGGCGTTTACCCTTATCATTCTCTCTGCCTAGAATGTTCTCCCTCCCACTCCTACACCCCCCAAATCTGTGTGTTTCATTGCCTTATTTTCTTTAGGACTGTACCCAAAGGCCTTGTTCTAAATGAATCCTTTCCTGGTCACCCTATGCAAAATTGCAAGTTCCCCTCCAACCTGTCAATAATATTTTATATTCTCCGTAGTACTTATTACTTTCTACAATTCTATATATTCTATTTAATAATCTTATATAATGTCTGTCTTTTCCACTAAAATGTAGCCTCCATGAAGGTATAAATGTTTGTGTTTTGTTTACTGCTTTATCTTTAATGTCTAGAACAGTAACTGGCACATAGTAGATGCTCAATAAATATTTATTGAAGGAATGAATAGGTGGATTTTCTTTTCTTCTTTGAGCTTTCATATGTTACAAGAAGTAAAACAAAATAGAGTTACTATGGCCAAGAGATTTAAAATCAGCTCAGGAGGTCATTCTGAAGATTACTCTTAGGCAAATATAAGCCAGATATCACAAACTGCCAAAATATACAAAGCTTCAAGCAAAAACCCCAAGGATATCTGGACATCATAAACCACAAAACAAAGAATTCAGTTAACTGTCTAACCTGAAGGACAACTGAAATACCCCAATAATCTACCAATCACAAGGAACTTGACTAGTCTTTTTATTTAAAAACTCTTGGGAAGCGGACGTGGCTCAACTGATTGAGTGTCTGCCTACCATATGGGAGGTCCAGGGTTCAAATCCAGGGCCTCCTGGCCTGTGTGGTGAGCTGGCCCACACATAGCTCTGCCGCCCACAAGGAGTGCCTTGCCACACAGGGTTGTCCCCCACATAGGGGAACCCCACATGCAAGGAGTGCACCCTGCACTGAGCCACCCCACGTGAGAAAAGCACAGCCTGCCCAGGAGTGGCACTGCACACACAGAGAGCTGATGCAGCAAGATGATGCAACCAAAAAAGAGACACAGATTCCTGGTGCCGCTGAGAATACAAGTGGACACAGAACACACAGCATAATGGACACAGAGAGTAGACAACGGGAGGGGTTGGGAAGGGGAGAGAAATAAAATAAAAAATAAATCTTAAAAAAATATATATATAAAAACTCCTGCCTGGAAAGGCCAAAATGGGACACAATTTGAGTTGTTATCTGAATCTTTGCTCCCAGAATTGTAATTTTAAGACCCCAAATAAATGCCATTGTTTAGCTTAGTTTATTTCTTGCTTGACATATATTTTCCTAGTTTCCTAAAATGTATATGTATACTTTTATAATCTAAAAAATACTAAAATAAAAGTATACATCAAAAGATTAACATTTTTGGAAGGATATTCCATGTTCATGGATTGGAAGACTAAACATCATTAAGATGTCAATTTTACGCAAACTGATTTACAGATTCAGTGCAATCCCAATAAAAATTCCAACAGCACGTTTTTTAAGAAATGGAAAAGCCAATTGTCAAATTTATATGGAAGGGTAAGGGTCACCAAATAGCCAAAACATCTTGGGAAAAATAAAAAACAAACAAAAAAACCCCAACAAAGTTGGAGGACTCACACTACCTCACTTTAATGCATATTACCAAGCTACAGGGGTGAAAATTACATGGCACTGGCACAAGAATAGACATGCTGACCAATGGAACCAAACTGAGAGTTCAGAAATAGACCCACACATCTACAGCCAAATGATATTTGACGAGGCTGCCAAGTCCTCTCAGCTGGGACAGAACAGTCTCTTTAATGCTAGGAGAACTGGATATCCCTATCCAAAAGATTGAAAGAGGATCTCTATCACATACCCTATACAAAAATTAACTCAAGATGGATCAAAGATAGGCCCTCAGTCTTAATGCTTGTACTTATGAACCTTATTCCTATAAAAAATGAAACTTAGCTTAATTATCATTAATGCCTCCTTGCTACTCAAATGTGGCCTCTCTCTAAGCCAAATGCAGTAAATGAACTCACTACCTTCTTCCCAATGTTGGAAATGACTTCTGGGGATGAACCTTCCTGGCACTCAGGAATCATTATCAAATGCTAACCAATGATGAACATGAAAAAAGACCTAGACCAAAAGGGGGAAACATTAAATACAAAGAGTTTTTATGGTTAAGAGATTTTAAAGTGAGGTGGGAGGTCATTCTGGAGGTTATGCTTATGCAGATCTCAGGCAGATTTCACCAACTGCACCAGTAAATAAAGCCTCAAGCAAAAGTGCCCTTGAGCACTCTAGGAATAATCAGACATCAGGGGCAAAGCATATCTTCTCATGAAATCAATATTCCCTTGGTGAGTCCTATACAGGAATATATGATAATTTATTTCCCCTATATAACATAGTTATACTCATTTATAATTCCCCTACTCGTGATTCTTCTACTCCTTTTATTTCAACCTATAATTATCAACATACCAATTTAAATATCTCTCTCAGAGACTTAAATCTTTGGAGCATTTCATATGCGAGTTGAGCCCTGAATCCCAGCAGAGTTGTGGCCAACTCCTACTCTCCAGTTCTTCAGGCTTGCCCTGGATAACCAACAAAATGATGATGGGCAAGTCACCTTCCCAAAAAACAAGTATTTACAGCTGCAAGCAAAACAATTCCTTCCACCTGCCCAATAATATCTAAGTCCCTCCTCAGTTTGAAGCAGTAAGAGCAGACATCATCCCAAATCCCTGGAGATTGAGGAATGAACAAACATAAGGGGGAAGTGTAACCATGGGCCAAAGTAGATTTATTGATATTATAGTTATTAAAGTATTAACAGAATAATCTGTAACATTGATATAAAAGTAGTGGTTGCCAGGGGTTCAGAAGGGAGGGGAAGGGATGAATAGATACAACAAAACATTTTTAGGGCAGTGAAATGGTTCAGTATGATACTGCATTGAGAGGAACATGACATTATACCTTTGTCAAAACCTATAAAACTTTACAGCACAAAATATAAACCATAATGTAAACTACAGACTTTAGTTTATAGTAATACTTCAATGCTTTAGTAGCAATGCTTCAGTATTGGTTCATCAATTGTAACAAATGTACCACACTAATGTAAGATATTAATAGTAGTGGAAACTAAATGTGTGTGGGTGTGAGGGGGTGGTTATATGGGAATTCTAAAACTCCTCTAAAAATAAAGCTCATTTTTACAAAAAAGATTAATATATTGACTTACTTTTATCTCCCTTATCCTACTCTTTGGCTCAGATCTGGGGGAAATCCCTGGATTCCACAGAAATCCCACTTTCAGTCCACTGAGATAACTCACCAAATTCTTTTCTCTGAAGCCTAATTCCTGAAGAAACTATGAGTCAAGCCCCTAAGATTTCTACTCAAATGTATTTTTAAAATATATATATTTTTGTTTTCTATCAATAGTAATGCCTTTTCTTTTAAAGAGTCAACAAAGAGCTAGAGATAAATGAGTATATTTGTCCACTGTAGATAAGAAAAGAAGGAATAAACAGAATGTAAAAGCTAGGAGCCCATTAACAAGGTCATCATTCCCAGTTGTAATTTCTTTTCTTGTGGAAAATGTTAAGTATGATTTTTGAAATCAAAGAAATAATTCTTATCAGGGCAACAATGGCTTGGGAATCTCGAGGATTTCTTTATAGAAAGGACCTGGGACACAAAAAGGTTGAAGCTGTATTTGAATATCACTTTACCTAAGATTGAAAAATCATTCATTGTTCCTATCAGGCATTCTCTCTGTCTAGGGGGCCCGTACCAAGTCTTGGTGTGTATTTCTATCTTTCCCATTTCTCAGCAAGCTCTCTTCTTTCCCCCATTTCCCAAATAAATTCTTTTTACTGGCCTAATGAAAAAAAACAAACAACAACAAAAAATTGTTCATATCAAAGAATGGGGTTCCCTAATGGAGATTATGGGAAAGTTCAATCACCGCCCCATCTCTTGGAACAACCATTGTCAGGGGCCCTCAGGGGTTAGTAGAGAATTGATGCTTCAGCCTCTCTGCTAACTAGATGAAATAGGATAAAGTTTCCATGCCACATGTCTAAATTATGTAGTATACCCAGAATGCACACAGATGTACAAACACACACACAAATACACACTTATATGATTCACAGACTATAGTCTGAAGAGTAGGAATTTCTCTCTGACAACAGGCAGAGGCACTAGAACAGTTTTTTTTTTTTTTTTTTTTTTAACTTCATGCATCAGGATCATCTGAGGAACTTGTTTAAAATGCAGATGTCTGGGACCCATTCCAGATATACTAAATTAGAATCTTCAAAGTGACATTTGTCTCCCAAATAAGTTTCCCAGGTAATTTTGATGTAAACCAAAGTTTGAGAGTATTACAAAGTATGCAGAAAGCAGGCTTTTCTTAGGTCACAGTGTCTACCCATTGTACATAAGAAAATCAGATAATTCTGAAACGGCTCTCACAATTAAGACATAGGCCATATATATGTGTTACCACAATTAAATAAGTAAATTATATATTTTAAAAAGCTCTAGGCCAAAGTTTGTAAAAGTTTGAGTATTTTACAAAAGAAGTGAGTCATTTGGTTCAAAGGTACTTCTATTTGACTACAATGAGATACCATCTTACACCCATAAGATTGGCAGCTATGAAAAAAACAGAAGAATACAAGTGCTGGAGAGGATGTGAAGGAAGGGGAACACTCATCCACTGCTGGTGGGAATGCAGAAGGATCCAACCATTCTGGAGGACAGTATGGCGGTTTCTCAAAAAACTAGCCATAGATTTGCCATATGACCCAGCAATACCACTGCTGGGTATATACCCAGCAGAACTGAAAACAAGGACACAAACCGATATATGTACACCAATGTTCATAGCAGCATTGTTCACTATTGCCAAAAGTTGGAATCAACCCAAATGCCCATCAACAGATGAGTGGATCAATAAAATGTGGTATATACACACAATGGAATACTACTCAGCTGTAAGAACAAACACACTACAAACACATGTGATAACATGGATGAATCTTGAGAACCTTATGTTGAGTGAAGCAACCCAGACATTGAAGGACAAATACTACATGACCTCAATGATATGAAATAAACAAGCTGCCCTAGATAGCAAGAGACTGAACGATAGGCTTACAGGAAATCGGAGGGTGGAGGAAGGATATGAGCCGATGTCTGCAGGGGTGGAACTTAAGACGAGATGGTGGTAAGTATGAACACAAAGAAGAGATAAAATGGGGGCAAGGGGTTGCCTTTGGTTGGGGCTTTACGGGTTTGAGGGTGGCTGGGGAGGGACGGTTGGGTAATGTTGCCCAAAAGTGGGGGGAGGGAGGGGTAGCATACGAACACAGGAGAGGGTTAGGAGGTGGTGGAGAGTAAAATGCCGAGAAAATAATATCAAAATATAATAAAGAGGGTTACCTGTTTAGAATGCTCGGAGGGGAGGGTCTGATGCAGGACGAGCTCCTGGGGAATGTCTAAATGCTCATTCTGCCAGAGTGGGTGACACCATGGGGTAGAATCCCAAGTAGTGAGAGTGGGGGTGGACCCACATCCTGGGGAGGACTAATGCCACCAAACAGAGGGAACTCTATCCCTCGAGAGAAAGGGTGGCTCCCAGGGCATTGGGGCAGATGAGCAAGTTAGGCCCTAAACACTATTCCATCTATCTCTGGAAGTGGCTCCTCAGGAAACGGAGGTTGACTGTCACTGTGGGCACCAAGGTGGAAGGGAAAATGGACGTTAAATGTGTGGAACCAAAGTAAATGGGGGGCAAGGGAGGAGTTTCTTGAGAGTACACAAGGATGGATATAAAACATGTAATATTACACCATAACATATAGGAGACGACAGACTGATAATGTAAACCATAATGTAAAACATAGGAGAACTAAAAATGTAAAGAACTGTGTATCCTAAAGTATGCACCATAATGTAAGCACAGATATTACCATGTTAGAAAGCTAATATCTCAGACTCTGTACATCACCTTAAGTAAATATGATGTGAATAGGGTGTAAGAGTATCGCTGTGGAAGGAAAAAGGTGTTGTGGTGGATGTATGGGAGTGCTGTATATTATATATATGCATTGCTGTGGTCTAGGACTCCTACGAAGAAACGCTGAATAATTAGGGGGGGGGGGGGAAAAGGATAGGATGTGGAATTTTTTCAAGTCAACATTCTTTATCTAAGTTCTTTATCTAACTTTATCCAAGTTCTTTATCTATCCTTTAAACCCATCGCTATATGCCATTCCCTAGTAAGGGACCATGACATTATATTGGGCTTCAAATTTCGGGGAGTTCTGGATCACAGAGTGTTTCAACAATGGCAATGGAGGGATACTGGTATGGGATACCAATGACAGGTGATATATGGCTGACAGGGAGCTGTACAGAACATATGTCCAGGGTGCATGGTAATGATTGGATATACTCATAGTGGCAACAATTAAAAACCCAGCAGGGGGGGTACTGGGTTCCTGGCCAGTGGTGCTCTGTCGTGGTCCCTAGGGGAGCAGCGATAGTCTCCCAGGTACAGCAGCAGGGACCGGGAGGGAGTGAGGGTTCAACAGTGAGCCCCTGATGCTAATGACTATGCTTGTGAGCTGATAAACCTAAAATAAGAACAAGGCCTAGAGCAACATTGTGCCTGGGAATTTCCTCCTGTCAGCCTTCATGTTACTCAAATGTGGCCAGTCTCGAAGCCAAACTCAGCATGTAAATGCAATGCCTTCCCTCCAGCGTGGGACATGACACCCGGGGATGAGTCTCCCTGGCAACGAGGGACCACTATCAAATACCAACTGATGATGCAACTGGAAAAGGACCTTATATGGAAGGTTCAATGCGGATCAGCAGAATATCCATGTCTACATAAAATAACATGACTTTAAAATGCTGTTTGACCTAAAGTAAGGGGGAAATGGAAAGGAGAAATGAGTTTATATGGCTACGAGTTTCTAAAAAAGAGTCTGGAGGCTGGCAGAAGGATTGCCCTCATGCACAACTGAGCAGAGTCAGAGAGACAGATAAAGCAGATACAACCCCCAGATATTGGTTCCTATGAAGGCTAAAGAGACCCATGAGAGTTATGGTCATGGCCGATGGGGTTTACTACCAGGGCAGATGGCCCCTCTCTGGAAATGGTGTTTATGTGTGATGAATCTGGACTCAGATGGGATCTCCCTTCATAAGACTTTCATACTAATCTGCTGGAGGTGTAGTTAACGTTGGGGTTTAAGATATAGTTAGGGGATTTGAATCTCTGGACTGATAATGTGATAGCCAGGTCCTGAGCCTCAACAGACTCCAGCACCTACAATCTGATTTATTGGACTTACCACACTCAGCTAAGATGGAGTTGAAGAAGGACAATCACCACACCATGGAGCCTAGAGTGATTACAACAGAAAATGGGAGGATGGCAGCCAGCATCCATGTGGAATCTGAGCCTCCTCTTGACATAGAGGTGCAATGGACACAACCAATCTATGTGGACCAATCTATGTCCACATAGAAGAGGTGGCATTGGATTGGGAAAAGTGGACATGGTGGACGATGGGTATGGGGAAGGGCAGGAAGAGATGAGAGGTGGGGGCGTATTTGGGATGTGGAGCTGCCCTGGATGGCGCCTCGGGGGTGATCACCGGACATCGTGGATCCTCACAGGGCCCACTGGATGGAATGGAGGAGAGTATGGGCCATGATGTGGACCATTGTCTATGAGGTGCAGAGGTGCCCAAAGATGTACTTACCAAATCCAATGGATGTGTCATGATGATGGGAACGAGTGTTGTTGGGGGGGGAGAGGGGGGTGAGGGGGTGGGGTTGAATGGGACCTCACATATATATTTTTAATGTAATATTATTACAAAGTCAATAAAAAAAAAAAAAAAAGGTACTTCTATTTGAAAAATGACCTTCCCTCGTGGGATTCTGGGACGAAAGAAACCCAGAACAACAGAATACAACTATTCCATTGCACTAATAGATGAGAGCACAAAAAGTGGCAGACAATAGGTAATATGGCATCTACAATGTTTTAAAGCACAGTACAACTTTTGGCAATAGTGAATAATGCTGCTATGAACACTGGTGTGCATATATTGGTTTGTGACCTTGTTTTCAGTTCTTCTGGGTATCTACCCAGCAGTGAAACTGCTGGGTCATATGGCAAATCAATAGCTAGTTTTTTGAGAAACGCCAAACTGTCCTCCAGAATGGCTGGATCCTTCTGCATTGCCACCAGCAATGGATGAGTATTCCCATTCCACCAGATCCTCTCCAACACTTGTAGTCTTCTGTTTTTTTAATAGCTGCCAATCTTATGGAAGTAAGAAGGTATCTCATTGTAGTTTTGATTTGCATTTCCCTAACAGCAAGTGATTTTGAGCATCTTTTCATGTGCTTGGAGTTGTCCCAAATGATATTGCAGGGACAGATGCTGGACATCCTGCCATAACCCACTGAATATACTGGGGGAGAGTGTAAACTACAATGTAAACTATTATCTATGCAGTGCAGCAGTGCTCCAAAATGTATTCATCAAATGCAATGAATGTGCCACAATGATGAAAGAGGTTGTTGATGTGGGAGGAGTGGGGAGAGTGGGGTGTGGGGTATATGGGAACCTCTTATATTTTTTAATGTAACGTTTTTTGTGATGTATATATCTTCAAAAAAATACACTTAAAAATTTTAAAAAGTGGGGGAAAAGCATAGTACAGTGGGAAAATAGATCAATAGGATAGAATATAAAGCTTATTATCATATATAATGAATTAGGTATATGAAAAAAGAAACAATAAATGTAGGAAAAATAGATAACTCACTAATTGTGTTAGAATTGGCTAGGAGTTTGGGAAAAATATCAATTTAGAACCTTATCTCATACCATCACTAAATAACTTCCAGATTGTTTAAATAACGATGACAATAAGTCCATATACTAAGCATGTACTATAAGTTAGGCACTATAATTTGCAGATATTACTTCTAATTCTTACCACTTCCCTGTAAGGTAAATGTTACACAACACATAAGTAAAAGTTTAACCTTAATATACAGAAAGTTCTTCCATATCAGTGAGAAAATCACTGGCCAAAGTAGAAAATTAGCCAAGGACATGAATCAATAAGTCCAAAAAGAATAAATACAAATGGCTCCTAATATGAAAACCAGTCATCAAAGAAATAAAATTAAATAACAAGATACTACTTTAACACCCTGATTTTAAGTGCCACACTTAAAATATAATAAATTCTAACATATTCACTTATGCTTCATTGCTCCATCAATCTTTTAAGTTATGCAACTTTTAAAATATGATAACAAGTCTTTAAAAAAATCTTGTTAACTATTCTTGTCCATTTTCTCTACCAGACAAAATTTAGAATTCTTTTGTTCAGTTTTCTTAAAATTGGAATTTAGATTAGAGATGAAAATAAAGAAAATTTCATATGCTAAAATCTTGGGGAGGGATGAATGTGGCTTATTAGAGGAGGCAGACCTCCCATGGGAGAAACAGTCAAAGCTGGAAAACTACACTTTATTTTTCAGGAGGTTAAGACCACAGATTTTTAAAAAGATAGCTGAGGAGAAAGCTAGTGAGAAGGCAGGGTCCTTTATAGTTCTTTATGTAATTCCTCTAGTCCTCCTCTACTCTTGAGTAAAGTTACTAAACATTATGAAATCAGAGCATGAGTAAATTTATTATAGAAAATATCTAAGGGGCCACAGTTTGAACACTGGTCAGTGCAAAGACAGATAGAAACTATAAGGAAGCAAATTCAGAGATTTGCATAAATTGCAGGAAAGGTGCTAGAATTGCCCAGGTTATGAAATGTGAGTATTTCACTAGGTTTACCCAAGGATTTTGAGAGTATATGGATTTGAGTTATATACAGATTAATTTGAATGGAGTTGACATTTTGCAGTATTACCCCCATCCAGTAACATCCTATTTACCCTGTGGGAGAACACAGCATGAGATAGTTCTTGGTATCCTCATGGGAAGCCACTCCTTTGTGTATGATGATCATGTCTATAAAATCACCATGGAGGCAACTCATAACGGAGCTGCTCTGAGTCTTCCCTGGGCTACATTTACAATCCAGCTGTGCAGTATGTAGTTTGTTCTTCCAGATTACTGCATTTCTTCCTTGTTATGCTTCGTTTTGGGGAATACTAGGATTAACTGGATAAAGATGGGGCAAGTTGTATACTTGTGTGAGATGGGATTGATAAGACTAGTTTCGTTGTGCCATGTGGCTTATTTACAATCTTGTGATACAAAAGCTCCTGCTAACCATTGCTGCTTGGGTTATCCAAAGCAGTGGACTCTGATAATTTAGCTCTGACCATTTAGTTGCATCTAAGATTCAGAGCTGCCACATGGCTTTTGCCCTTTGGGTAGGGACTTTTTCAGGAGTCCAGACAGTGGCTGGTTAGGGGAGAGCACCAGGGCAGTCTTGGTATTTTTGCTAGTGTTGAGACTGACAATCCTTGCACTGGCTAATTTTCTACTGTATTCATACTCACTTTACTAAGGGTTTAGTGAGTAAAATCACTCTCCTATGCCATCCGTCCCTCTAACAATACCCAATAGAACAGCAGAGCCTTTCCACTTATTCAAAATATTATTTTATGACTATTGATAAAGTTCTAATAGTTCTTATTAAATTTCATGTTTCTACTAAATTTAATACTAGATATCACAGATTATTTCTTCTTATTTAATAAAGGTTTAAAAGGTTTCCCTAACAACTCATCTGGGTACAACAGGCCATTCTCTCTAAGCCCACCCAGGGATGTGTGGAGTTCAGGCTGTATATAGACACTGAATATATCTCCCTCTTTGAGTTTAAGAGTGACATAAAGCAGACAGATTCCAAAAACTCAGAGCCCGAGCTGGTGAAGACAGGCTGAGACTACAAAGTAGGGAGAGGACTGATATTTACCCAGTACTGGTTCTTTGATTCCCAAAGAAAGGAGGAAAGACAGTAAGATTTCATAAGAGTTCTCTAAAGGAGAAAAAGATGAGATGATGAGAAAAGTGATTTTTGCCAGAGAAAAGGAAAACTTCAGTTAGCATGCCATCTAGGAAAAGAAACTAAAGGTCTGAGTGAGAAAGAGGAAAGGCTTAAGGAAAGAAAGGAGCCAGTAATATTTGAGATAATAAAGGCAAGAAGAAAGTTTTCAGACTGGAAAATAAAGATTAATCCAAGATTCCCTAGGGCTTATGGATAAATACTGTTTGAAAGAAGACTGACATGACTAAGTGTCTCCCTTAGTTCTTGTTAACTCAAACTATATTCCTGTTTGGAAGAAAAAAAAAAGTTACAAAATATGAATAAAGGGTGACAGCTTGGAAGTAAAGAAGATTGGAAATTAGCTTGAACAAGGACAGTTGAAGTTATGAACTAGTTGAAGAGGTCCTTACTATGGAATTCAAAGGAGAAAACACTTAGCCCCAGCCTTTGGTAGCTATGAAAAATGCATTCTTCATCAGAAACTGAGGGTTGAATCCTGGTTTTACAAGGATCTGTCAGCTGGCTTGGGGATGATGGAATCATTGAACTGAAAGGGTCAGACATCTTGGTGCAGGAAGGCAACCTGGTGTTATAAAATGTGCAGTGAACTTGAAGTTTAAAAGCATGGCAGGCCCCCATAGTGGTTAAGAACATGGGTAATCATGTCAGGCTGCCAGGATTCAAATCTTATTCTCACTTACCAGGTATGTAGCCTTGAGGAAGTTAATTAACCTCTTTGAGACTCATTTTCTTCATCTGTAAAATGGAAATGATTATAATACCTACCTCATTAGGTTATTGTGAGGATTCATTAGTTAAGGCACATAAAGCATTTTAGAACAATTCCTGGTACATAATAAATGCTCAAAAAGGATTAGCTCTTCTAGACTGGGCTCTGTGACTAAATTGTTAAATGACCTAGGGCAAATCACTTTCCATTTCTGTGCTTCAGTTTCTTCATATAAAAATGGAGACAGTAAAAAGTACATTATATTCTAATGGGAGGGTTAAAAGAGATGATAAATATCAGTGCCTACATGATTCCTGACACATTGAAAGTGCCCATTAACTGTTATTTTTGTCCTGTATCTTCTATGTCAAAGGGATTCCATTAGCATCATTGATATAGTTTTCTGTGTTCAAAGTAGACTTTGAACTCTGAGCTACTGCCTGTGGATCTGCTAAGCTGATTCAGCCAGTGGAAATGAAAGGATACAAAAGGCACAATCTAATGACGGAAATTCTACTCAATCTCTTGGTGGGAAGGTAGAAGAAGTATTAAAATAGGAGATGTCCTTAGGGTGTTAACTCAAACGCTAGGGTGAAAATTTTAGCTCTTATGCAATCTTGATGTAATCCAACCTCAGATTTTGGGGTTAAAGCTACAAAAAAAAATGGAGATTAGTCTAAAAAAGGATATGGCAGAAACTAAAAAAGAAAGTGAGCTCTGTAGGAAGGAACTAGAGGAAGTGGCACACTGAAAAATAAGCAAACCATAAGGAGGAGGAGGAAGGAGAAAAGAAAGGAAGCCCACTTGTTTAAGTGGCAATCAGGTTTAGGAGGCTCTGAACAAAAATCTCTTGTTCACAGTGGGAAATTAATCACACATGGGATTTCCAGCTAAAGATAGAAGAGCAGTGAGATGATCTTCCAGAGTGGACATCTCTAGCTTTTCTCCTAATACCACCAGATTTCTGGTTCAATTAAGCCCAGGTGCTGGTAAGGGAAACTCAGCAATAACCCCTTGCTGCCTTTCTAGAGCAATAGGCCTAGGTGTTCTTGGCCAAGTCACTTAATGCTTGTGACTGAAATTTCCCCATCACCAAAAATGAGTGAAGATAGTTGGAAGGGAAAGGATAATTGCCCAATGTCTAGAAAGCCACCTGGGTTATCTATCATGTGAGGATTACAATACAAACATAATCATATGTTTTAACCTCTCCAGAACAGATTAGTAAGAATCAATTTATATTAGGAATTTATTAGACAGATTCCAAATGCTCACAATGTATCCTAAGGTAGTCAAATAGCATAACTAGGTTAAACATGAAATACTATAGCTACCAGTAGATTTAGCTAACCAAATGGCTTATAGTCTTGCATACACAAGAAAATTTATATTTCATCTCTCCAGATTTCAACTCTAAGATATCTGGAGTATACCCACCAGATAATATTTTCATTCTAAAGAATAGCTAAATTATGTAGCAGAGTCATCACAGAAAAGAACAGGATCTCTGACCCTGCAAAAAGGGGTAGTATATAATTCGTTTTCACACTACCATTTCATTACTCATTTCTAGTTCAGTCTACCCACTATGTCTCATACATCACACTAAACTTACACTTATCATACTTACTTATAATACCATCTTCCTCCACTAAACAAAGAGATCGTTAAAGATAGAAACCATGTTTTGTTTTGTTTTGCTTTCGTTTTTTCTTTTTTTAAATCCCTGAATCCCCCTAATTACGTAAATATTTGGCCCTGGATTTAAAGACTTTTTTGAATGAACAAATAAACAAATGAACAGATGCCTAAAAACATTTTCTGTTAAATTGTGGGCAGATTTCTGTCCAAACCCTTCCAATGCAGGATAATCACCTCTTCCTTGTGGTGGGAGGATCCAAATAATCACAGACCAGCTTGACTGAATGAGAAACCCCAACTAAGACTAATTCTTCGTTGACCTTTCTAAATACCCTAAGGTCAGCAAACAGCATATTTAATATGGCCAAGGAGGGTTTATAGAGTGCAATGTCCAAAGAAGCCCAAAGAGCAAGTTCGCTAGACTCTTATATGTCATGAAAGGTCTAGTTCTCAACCTACTATAGTTCTCCTGTCACCTCCACCCCTGACCGTTCCCCCTCTAGCTTCACTAATACTCCTGAGTTCAGGAGAAACAAGACAAATTGTTAAAAGGACAAGATACTAAAGTAAATAAAAATAGTCACAAACTCAAAGAAACAAATTTATTAACAATATGCCATGGAGGATTGGTATGGCTGGCACAATTGAGGAGGTGCTCAAAATTCAAGCCGCTTCCCCCCATCCCCACTCGCCTTAGACACCTTTGCTTTCTTCTCTTTCCTCTCCAGAGAAGCTGACAGGAACATCATTCATACCACCCTGGACAGATAGAAGTTGGCAAAGTCCTCCTTTCCCATTCTGACCTCATTTAAATGTAGGTCTTTCATCAATATGGAAAAGGTAAATATGGAAAAGGTTTGGCTGGACATCACTTTCAGTGACTCTCAAACATAAAATGTTCCCTGGGATTGAAGATGAAGGATTGGGAAAGTTATATTAAAGGCCATCCGTTAGAAACAAAATGCCATTCACATTAAAACTGATTCTAACAGTAAAACCTGGTGATGCTACAGAAGCAATTTAAGAGATTTAAACCTTAGTTCCCTCTGCTTAGAGTTGCCAGATTTAGCAAATAAAAATACAGATACAAAATAAGTATATCCCAAATATTATTTGGGGCATACTTATACCAAAAAAAGTATCCATTGTTTATGTGAAATTCAAATTTAACTAGGAATCTTCTGTTTACCTTTATCTGACAACCCTATCTCTGTTATTTAGGTCAGGAAAAAGGAAGCAATTTGTAAAGTCCTACAAATTAGTTCAATTATTGATTTTAATTTTCCACACAGAGCTCTAAAAATAGTTCTGAAAACTTCAGATGTCTTTTTTAACAGCTTTACTGAGATATAATTCACATACCATAAAATTAATCTATTTAAAGTGTACAATTCAAGGGTTTTTAATATGTTCAGAGTTGTGCAACCTAGATGTCTGTTATTAGTGTTTATTTCAATGTTCTATTTTATAGGATTCTATTATTAAGTTTCTGTGTAAGGGTTCTCCAGAGAAACAGAATCAGCAGGATATGCGTGGGTATATAGAGATAGATGGTGGGGGTAGAGGTAGAGACAGAGGTAGAGGTAGAGGTAGAGGCAGATTTATGGTAAGGAATTAGCTAATGTGTTTGTGGGGTCTGGTAAGTCTGAAGTCTATAAAGCAGACCAGAGACTGGAAATTCCAGTAAGAGTGATTAATTAAAGTCTTTAGTCCGTGTCTGTAGGGGAGACTACTAGGCAGGAGTGGAGGGTGTGGTCTTGAGGCAGAATTCCTTTCGAACCTTGGGACCTGTAGTTTTTAACCTTTATGACTTCCAACAGACTAAATGAGACCCACCTATATTACTGAGGTTATTCTTCTTTTCCTAAAGGCAATGGTTCCTAGATGTTAACAACATCTACAAAATATCTCCACAGTAAAAAGTAGGCTAGTGTTTGATCAAACAGCTGTTCCACATGCCAAAAAATTCATCTTCCTCCTTCCTGCTTTTTTCTCATCCTTTTTTACTTTTCTGTCCTTTCTTTTCAGTTTCTCTAATTTAGTCTTCCCTTTTTGTCTTCCTTAGTGACTGTACTTTTTTAAAATTGATTTTTCAAACTACCCAAAGTAATACATAAATATATTTTCACTGTAAAAGATTCAAAATAGGAAACATATAAAGAAAAAATTTTAAGTTTCCTATCCCATGCCTTCTAGTCCCCTGCCTTCTCCAAAGAAACCAATATTAACAGATTGGTACATATCCTTTGGGTCCCTTCCTTTTCAGGGTATTCATACAAATGTATACTTATATACACACCTATATACAGTTGGGTTTTTTTTTTAATAAGTGAGATCCGACTAAATGTATTGCTCTACCAGTTGTTTTTTTTTCATTTTACACTATGCCTTAGAGATCCTCCCCTGTCAATACATACAGGTTTACCTCATTCTTTTGAATTACTACCTACTATGATTTAACCACATAATATGTGGGTGGCTCTCTTTATGGGGTGTACTGCGCGTGGGCCAGCTCCACACGGTCAGGGAGGCCCGGGGTTTGAACCACGGATCTCCCATGTGGTAGACAGATGCCCTAACCACTGGGCCAAGTCCGCTTCCCTAACCACATTTTTTTTTTTAATAACTTTTTTTTTATAACTTTTTTTTTATCTTTTAATTTTGTTATATTCATTTTGTAAAAATATTACATTCAAAAAATATGAGGTCCCATTCAACCCCACCACCCCCACCCCACCACACCTCCCCCAGCAACAGTCTCTCCCATCATCATGACATATCCATTGCATTTGGTAAGTATATCTCTGGGCATCGCTGCACCTCATGGTCAATAGTCCACATCATAACCCATACTCTCCCATGTTCCATCCAGTGGGCCCTGGGAGGATCTACAATGTCCGATAATTGTCCCTGCAGCACCACGCAGGACAACTCCAAGTCTCGAAAACGCCTCCACATCTCATCTCTTCCTCCCATTCCCGACACCCATCAGCCACCATGGCCACTTTTCCCACACCAATGCCACATTTTCTCTGTGGACATTGGATTGGTTGTGTCCATTGCATATCTATGTCAAGAGGAGGCTTAGATTCCACATGGATACTGGATGCAATCCTCCTGCTTTCAGTTGTAGGCACTCTAAGCTCCATGGTGTGGTGGTCGACATTCTTCAACTCCATGTTAGCTGAGTGGGGTAAGTCCAATAAATCAGAGTGTAGGAGTTGAAGTCTGTTGAGGCTCAGAGCCTGGCTATCATATTGTCAGTCCAGAGATTCAAATCCCCTAGATATATCTTAAACCCCAGCACCAACTACAATTCCAGTAAAGTAGCATGAAAGCCTTGTGAAAAGAGATCCCACCTGTGTCCAGCTCCATCACGCAGAAACACCAGCTCCAAAGAAGGGCCAAATGACATGGCAGTGAACCCCATCTGCCATGACCATAGAACCTGTGGGTCTCTTTAGCCCTCAAAAGAACCAATACCTGGGGTTGTATCTACTTTATCTGTCTCTTAGACTCTGCTCAGTTGTGCATAAGGGCAATCCTTCTGACAGCCTCCAGACTCTTTTTTAGAGACTCGTAGCCATATAAACTCATTTGTCCTTTCCATTTCCCCCTTAATTTAGGTCAAACAGCATTTTTAACTCCTATTATTATATGAAGGCAGGGATATTCTGCTGGTCCGCGTTGAACCTTTAATTCAAGGTCATTTTCTAGTTGCATCATCAGTTGGTACTTGGTAGTGATCCCTCGGTGCCAGGGAGGCTCATCCCCGGGTGTCATGTCCCAAGCTGGGGGGAAGGCATTGCATTTACATGCTGAGTTTGGCTTCAAGACTGGCCACATTTGAGTAACATGAAGGCTGTCAGGAGGAAACTCCTAGGCACAGTGCTGTTCTAGGCCTTGTTCTTATTTCAGGCATATAGGCTCACAAGCATAGTCATTAGTGTCAGGGGCTCACTGTTGGACCCTCATTCCTTCCTGGTCCTTACCGTTGCACCTGGGGGACTGCCGCTGGTCCCCTAGGGACCACGACAGAGCACCCCCGGCCAGGAACCCAGTACCCCCCCCAGCTGTTGTTTTTAATTGTTTCCACTATGAGTATATCCAAACATTACCATGCACCCTGGACATATGCCCTGTATAACTCCCTGTCAACCATATATCACCTGTCAATAACATCCTATACCAGTATTCCTCCACTGCCATTGTTGAACCACTCTATGATCCAAAACTTCCTGAAAAGTGAAGCCCAATATAATGTCAGGATCCCTTACTAGTAAAATGGAATACAGCGATGGGTTTAAAGGTTAGATCTAGAATACGTATTGATTTGGAAAAATTCTACATCCTATCTTTTTCTTTTCTTTTTTCCTAATTATTGAGCTTCTCTTCACAAGAGCCCTAGATCACAGTAATTCATATGTACAATATACAGTACTCCCACACATCCACCATAAAACCTTTTCCCTTCCACAGCGATATTCTTATAACTTATTCATATCATATTTACTTAAACTGATGTACAGACTCTGAGACAATAGCTTTCAAACAAGGTGACATCTGTGCTTACATTGTGGTCCATACTTTAGGATATACAGTTTTCTAAATTTTTAGTTATCCTATGTTTTACATTATGGTTTACATTATTAGTCTGTCGTCCCCTATATGTTTATGCTGTAATATTACATGTTTTATATCCATCCTTGTGTACTCTCGTGAAACTCCTCTCTTACCCCCACATTTACCTTGGTTCCATCCATTTAACATCCATTTTCCCCTCCCCTTGGGGCCCACGGTGACAGCCAATCTCCATTTCCCGAGGAGCCACGTCCAGAGATACTTGCAACAGTGTTCAGGGCCTGACTTGCTCAACTGCCCTAATGCCCTGGGAGCCACCCTTTCTCTCAAGAGATACAGTTCCCTCTATTTGATGGCATTAGTCCTCCCCAGGATATGGGTCCACCCCCACTCTCACTACTTGGGTCTCTACCCAATGGAACAACCCACCCTGGCAAAATTAGCATTCAGACATTCCCCAGGAGTCCGTCCCGCATCAGACCATCCCCTCCAAGCATCCTAAACAGGTAACCCTCCTAATTATATTTTGATACGATTTTCTCAGCATTTTACTCTTAACCAACACCTGACACTCTCCTATGTTCATATGTTGCTCCTCCCTCCCCCCAATTTTTGGGCAGTATTACTCATCTGCCCATCCCCAGCCCCCCTCAAACCCGCAAAGCCCCACCCAAAGGCAACCCCTTGCCCCCATTTTATCTCTTCTTTGTGCTCATACTTACCGCCAGCTCATCATAGATTCCACCCCTGCAGACGTCGACTCACATCCTTCCTCCACCCCCCGATTTTCTGTAAGCCTATCTTCCACTCTCTAGCTCTCTGAGGCAGCTTGCTTATTTCATATCAGTGAGGTCATGTGGTATTTGTCCTTCAATGCCTGGGTCACTTCACTCAACATAAGGTTCTCAAGATTCATCCATGTTATCATGTGTATTTGTAGTGTATTTGTTCTTACAGCCGAGTAGTATTCCATTGTATGTATATACTACATTTTATTGATCCACTCATCTGTTGATGGGCGTTTGGGTTGATTCCAACTTTTGGCGATAGTGATTAATGCTGCTATGAACATCGGTGTACATATATTGGTTTGTGTCCTTGTTTTCAGTTCAGCTGGGTATATATCCAGCAGTGGTATTCCTGGGTCATATGGCAAATCTATGGTTAGTTTTTTGAGAAACCGCCAAACTGTCCGCCAGAATGGTTGAATCCTTCTGCATTCCCACCAACAGTGGATGAGTGTTCCCCTTTCTTCACATCCTCTCCAGCATTTGTATTCTTCTGTTTTTTTCACAGCTGCCAATCTTATGGGAGTAAGATGGTATCTCATTGTAGTTTTGATTTGCATTTCCCTGATAGCTAGAGATTTGGAGCATTTTTTCATGTGCTTTTTAGCCATTTGTATTTCTTCTATGGAGAAGTGTCTGTTTAAATCTTTTCCCCATTTTTTAAATGGGTTGCTTATCTTTTTATTTTCAAGATATATGAGTTCTTTATATATGCAAGTTATAAGTCTCTTATCAGATATATGGTTGCCAAATATTTTCTCCCATTGTGTAGGCTCCCTTTTTACTTTCTTGACAAACTCCTTTGAGGTGCAGAAGGCTTTAATTTTGAGGAAGTCCCATTTATCTATTAGTTCTTTTGCCGCTTGTGCTTTTGGTGTGATACTCATGAAGCCATTTCCTATTACAAGGTCCTGTAGATGCTTCCCTACACTGCTTTCCAAGGTCTTTATGGTCTTGGCTCTTATATCTAGGTCTTTGATCCATCTTGAGTTGATCTTTGTATAAGGTGTGAGATGGTAATCCTCTTTCATTCTTCTACATATGGCTATCCAGTTCTCCAGGCACCATTTGTTGAATAGGCCATTCTCTCCCAGTTGAGAGGGTTTGATGGCTTTATCAAATATTATATGGCTATATATATGAGGTTCTATATCAGAACTTTCAATTCGATTCCATTGGTCTGTGTGTCTCTCCTTATGCCAATACCATGCTGTTTTC
This sequence comes from Dasypus novemcinctus, assembly GCF_030445035.2. Lineage (NCBI taxonomy): Eukaryota > Metazoa > Chordata > Mammalia > Cingulata > Dasypodidae > Dasypus > Dasypus novemcinctus. Next base: position 80,207,726 of record NC_080680.1, on the reverse strand, counting down.
ACTACTGTAGCTTTGTAGTATGTTTTGAAGTCCGGTAATGTGATTCCTCCAATTTTGTTTTTCTTTTTCAATATGTCTTTGGCTATTCGGGGCCTCTTTCCTTTCCAAATAAATTTCATAGTTAGTTTTTCTAGTTCCTTAAAGAAGGCTGTGTTGATTTTTATTGGCATTGCATTGAATGTGTAGATCAGTTTCGGTAGGATAGACATCTTAATAATATTTAGTCTTCCTATCCATGAACAAGGAATATTCTTCCATTTATTTAGGTCTTCTTTGATTTCCTTGAACATTCTTGTATAGTTCTCAGTGTATAAGTTTTTTACATCTTTAGTTAAATTTATTCCTAAATATTTGATTTTTTTATTTACTATTGTAAATGGTATTTGTTTCTTGATTTCCTCCTGATCTTGCTCATTATTGGTGTACAAAAATGCTACTGATTTTTGTGCATTGATCTTATAACCTGCGACTTTACTAAACTCATTTGTGAGTTCTAAAAGCTTTGTTGTAGATCTCTCAGGGTTTTCTATGTATAGGATCATGACATCTGCAAATAATGAAATTTTGACTTCTTCCTTTCCAATTTGAATGCCTTTTATATCTGGTTCTTGCCTCAGTGCTCGAGCAAGTACTTCTAAGACAATGTTAAATAGAAGGGGAGACAATGGGCATCCTTGTCTTGTTCCTGACTTTAGAGGGAAGGATTTTAGGATTTCTCCATTGTAAACAATGTTGGCTGTAGGTTTTTCATATATGCTTTTTATCATGTTCAAAAAATGTCCTTGTATTCCGATCTTTTGGAGTGTTTTTATCAAGAAAGGGTGCTGTATTTTGGCAAATGCTTTTTCTGCATCTATACATATAATCATGTGATTTTTTTCTTTCAATCTGTTTATATGGTGTATTACATTGATTTTCTTATGTTGAACCATCCTTGCATACCTGGAATGAATCCCACTTGGTCGTGGTGTATAATTCGTTTAATGTGTTGTTGAATACGATTAGCAAGTATTTTGTTAAGTATTTTTGCGTCTAGGTTCATTAGAGAAATTGGTCTGTAATTTTCCTTTCTTGTGGTGTCTTTGTTTGGCTTTGGTACTAGGGTAATGTTGGCATCATAGAAGGAGTTAGGCATTGTTCCTTCTGTTTCAATTTTTTGGAATAGTTTCAGCAGGATTGGTGTTAGTTCTTTCCAGAATGTTTTGTAGAATTCACCTGTGAAGTCGTCTGGCCCTGGGCTCTTCTTAGTTAGGAGGTTTTTAATGACTGATTCTATCTCTTTACTTGTGATTGGTTTATTGAGATCATCAATTTCTTCTTTCGTCAATATGGGCTGCTTATGTGTTTCTAGGAATTTGTCCATTTCCTCTGAATTGTCATTTTTGTTGGAATATAGTTTTTCAAAGTATACTCTTATGATAGTCTTTATTTCTGTGGGGTCAGTGGTGATATCTCCTTTCTCATTTCTTATTTTGTGTATTTGCATCTTCTCTCTTTTTTTGTTAGTCTCGCTAAAGGTTTGTCAATTTTGTTGATCTTCTCAAAAAACCAGCTCTTGGTCTTGTTTATCTTTTCAAGTGCTTTCTTATTTTCTATTTCATTTAGTTCTGCTCTTATCTTTGTTATTTCTTTCCTTCCTTCTTCCTGTTGGATTACTTTGTTGCTTTTTTTCTAATTCCTCCAAATGTGCAGTTAGTTCTTCAATTTTTGCTCTTTCTTCCTTTTTGATATATGAATTTATGGCTATAAATTTCCCTCTCGTACTGCTTTTGCTGCATCCCATAAATTTTGGTATGTTGTATTATCATTATCATTTGTTTCAAGGTAGTCATTGATTTCTTTTGAGATTTCCTCGTTGACCCACTGTTTTTCTAAGAGTGTGCTGTTTAATTTCCAAATCATGGTGTGAAATCTGGGCCTCTGACCCTTGCAAATTTCCAGCTTCACTTCACTGTGGTCAGAGATATTATTTTGTATGATTTTGATCTTTCTGAATTCATTAAGCCTTTCTTTGTGGCCTAGCATATGGTCTATCTTGGAGAATGATCCATGTGCACTTAAGAAAAATGTATATCCTGCTGTGTTTGGGTGTAATGATCTATATATGTCTATTAGATCCAGCTCCTCTAATATACTGTTCAAATGTTTTGTTTCTTTAGTGATTCTCTTTTGAGATGTTCTGTCCAGAGTTGAGAGTGGTGTATTAAAATCCTCCACTATAATTGTAGATGCATCTATTCTTTCACTTAGTTTTTCCAGCGTTTGCCTCACGTATTTAGAGGTGCCCTTCTTAGGAGCATAAATATTTATGATTGTTCGACCTTCTTGACAGATTGTCCCTTTCACTAAAATGTAGTATCCTTCTTTGTCTCTCACAATTGTTTCGCATTTAAAGTCTATTTTGTCTGATATTAATATAGCTACTTCTGCCTTTTTTTGGTTATTGTTTACTTGTATGATTGTTTTCCAGCCATTCACTTTCAACCTCCATGAGTCTGGGTCTAAGATGTGTCTCTTGTAGACAGCATACAGATGGGTCGTATTTCCTTATCCAATGTCCCAGTCTGAATCTTTTGATAGGTGAGTTTAATCTGTTGACATTCAGTGTTATTACTTTCAAGGAATTATTTGTGTTAGCCATATTTTGATTGGAGTTGTGTTTGTCATATTTTGTCTGCTTTTTTTTTTCCCTTCTCTTTTTGTCTTTTTTGTTGCTCTTACACTCTCCTCCAACTCTGCCTGTCCTGTTTTTTCCTTTCTTCCTGCAGAACTCCCTTTAGAGTTTCTTGAAGGGGAGGTTTCTTGTTGGCATACTCTTTCAGTTTCTGTTTATCTGTGAATATTTTGAACTCTCCATCATTTTTAAATGCTAGTTTAGCTGGACAGAGTATTCTTGGTTGGAAATTTTTTTTCCTTTAGTACCTTGACTATATCATACCACTGCCTTCTTGCCTCCATGGTTTCAGATGAGAAATCAGCACTTAATCTTATGGAGCTTCCCTTGTATGTGATGGTTTTCTTTTCTCTTGCTGCTTTTAGAATTTTCTCTTTGTCTTGAGCGTTGGATAATTTGACAAGTGTATGTCCTGGGGTGGGCCTGTTGGGGTTTATGACCAGTGGAGTGCACTGTGCTTCTTGGATATGTACATCTGTCTCTTTCAGTAGATTTGGGAAGTTTTCAGCCATTATTTCCTGCAACACTCCTTCTGACCCCTTTCCCTTCTCTTCTCCTTCTGGAATGCCTATGATACATATGTTTGAGCATTTTGCATTATCATTCAGGCCCCTAAGTCCTACCTGGATTTTTTCTATCTTTTTAGTGACCAATTCTACTATCTGTTTGATTTCCAATGTACTGTCTTCCACATCACTAATTCTCTGCTCTGCCTCTTCTAGTCTGTTGATATTTGCTGCAAGTGTATTTTTGATTTCTTGAACTGTGGTGTTCATTCCCATCATATCTGTTATCTTTTTTGCGTATGTCTGCTATTTCCCCTCCAAGTGTTGTCTTCATGTTGTTAACCTCTTCCTTTACTTCATTAAATTTGTTGGTGATAAATGTTCTGAGATCTTTCATTTCTTGTGCGAAGTTCTGCTCCCCTTCCTGATTTTCAGTTTGTTCATTGGATTCAGCCACATTTTCCTGATTACTGGTTTGGTTTGTAGATTTTTGTTGCTGTCTGGTCATCATTTTATCTTGACGGGTTTAATCAGTTCCTTAGCTTGTCTAGTCTTGGGGATTAATTAGCTGTTGTTTTTGCGTAAGTGTTATATCTTCTCTTTGTCACTTTGTTCTTCTTATTCTAGTTTCTTATTGCTGGTTGAGTTCACTTTAAAGGAAAGTATTAGGGCCGGGGAAGTGCAATTGTGTAAGCAAGGAAAAAGTGTAAAGTAGTATTGGTGATAAATGTTTAACAGAGCAACAATATGAGATCTGGGAGGATGGATATTAGATTAACGTAAGTTGTGTAGAGTTATAGCAGTACGTATAGTACCTATAATGAGGTAGTCGACTGAATATGGGAGGAATAGGGTGTGAATTAAAAAGCTAGTATTTTTGTGAGAGAGAGAAAGAGAAAAGAAAGGTAGTAGTTTCAAGAGTGGATAACAGACAGAAAACAAAACAAAGGTATTAGAAATTAAGAGTTAGACACTTTGTGGATCAAAGAAAGGGAGGTGGAATATAGGAGAGTCAGTGGATGATGGAGGATATCAAGATGTAGGGGAAAGGGGATAGTGTAGGTAGCCAAAATCAATTCACACAGAAATGAGGCAGTGGAGGATGAGAAAACCCAGTAAATGTGAGGTGTTCCCTGCAGCACCTATTGTATAATTAAGATAAAATAAAATAAGAAGAAAATGAGGGACAAGAGAGAGAGAAAAAACAGAAAAAAAAAAAGAGAAGAAAGGAAGAAAGAAAAAGGGGGTGGGTAAAGAGCGGGTAACAGGTAGGGGAAAGAAAAAAAAAGATATACACCAACCACAACAGGAACACCACCACCAACAAAAAAAAACCCTAAATAACTGAAAAAAAAAAAAAGACTTTGGGGGATACGCTGGGAGCAAAGACTAGGGGATAATGCAATGTTAGCAATCAGGACATTAAAAAAAGTAGGGAAAACGGACTTTGGCCCAGTGGTTGGGGCGTCCGTCTACCATATGGGAGGTCCGCGGTTCAGACCCCGGACCTCCTTGACCCGTGTGGAGCTGGCCATGCGCGGTGCTGATGCGCGCAGGGAGTGCCTTGCCACGCAGGGGTGTCCCCCGCGTGGGGGAGCCCCATGCGCAAGGAGTGCGCCCGTGAGGAAAGCCGCCCAGCGTGAAAAGAAAGAGCAGCCTGCCCAGGAATGGCGCCGCCCACACTTCCCGTGCCACCGCCGACAACAGAAGCGGACAAAGAAACAAGACGCAGCAAATAGACACCAAGAACAGACAACCAGGGGAGGGGGGGAAATTAAATAAATAAATAAATCTTTTTAAAAAAAAAAAATCTAAAAAAAGTAAAAAATAAGATAAAGTGAAAATAAAAACAAAACAAAATGAAACAAAAAAGAAAAAACGCAAACGTTGAGGGTTAGGGCATTCAAGGACCTCAGATGGACCTCAGGGCATGATGGATTCAGGGATGGAAAGTCTGAGATATTGAAGACTCAAGAGGTGTGAGTCTCTGGGGTGTGGGCCACCAGGTAAACCAGGGGACTCAGACCTGGCAACCTCAAATCTGGTCAACAGGGAGCCTGGGAGAACCGCAGTGTAACACAGCCTTCAGGGATCCCCGCAGTTGGGTGCCAGCCCTATGGGGGAAGTCAGATCCGCAAACTCTATCTTATGTCTGAACCTGGCGATTCACTCGCTCACTGGGGTCTATTCTGTGGATGTATCATCAATTCGGCTTCAGGACAGCTCCCACCCTGTAAGCCCCCAGAATGGCCATCTGAGGGCGTCTCTACACTGCAGCCAATTTAATGACACAGATCAGAAGCCAGGCCCGGGGGTGGGGCTCCAGCCGGAAACGTGGACAACAGAGTCCAAAAGCGGAATTCCCAAGCTTCACAAAATATTCCCCAATCGGCTTCCAGACGTGTCCCCCCCTTCGCCGCACCCTGTAACAACCTCCCGATTATGTCCCTTTATTGCCAGCAATCTAATTCCACTGCAGATCGGCAGCCGGGCTTGTGGGGGCGCGGCTCCAGGCGGAAGTGCTATTACTTGTGTCTGCAATCAAAAATTCCCCGCTTCGCAACAAAACCTCGTTTGTCTCCCCAAATCGGTCTGCAAAGGCGTCCTGTCCTGTCAACCCCCTAACAGCCCGCCCAGGGCTCGCGAATTCCCCAGTAACGCAGAGCCTCCAAAAAGCGCGGCCGCAGTGCCAGTTCCGCGGCTCCACCCCCCCCCCCAGGAGGGAGCGTCCTGCACACAGATCTCACCTCCATGCAATAGAGTTTCAATTATATCTTATAGACTAATCCTCTCCGTTACCTTCCCACCAAATTGATGTCCAGACACTTCCTGCCCTGCAAAAATCCTGAAACAGCCTGGTCCCGGAGAACCTCCAACGCTGCCCAGCTGCTTCTTTGCAGGAGAGACCATCAGGTAAGCTCACTCAGCCACCATCTTGCCCTGCCCTCTCTCAAATTTTCCTAACCACATCTTAATAATTGTTAACAATTGGTACTGTTGTGCTGTTGTGGTGATGGTAACAGTGATGATGATATTCATAGATGTGTGGGAAGAAAGAGGAAAAGAAAGAGTATGATAGATGGGGACAGGCCTGAAAACTCTCCAGGACAGATGGAATTCTGTAGGCAGAAAATCTAGTAGAACCATACAATACATATGCAAAACAGTTAAGTACCAGCTCAAGGCAAGATGTAAATAAAATTTAATATGAAATGTAGAGACCCAATGGAATTGAAATAATATGTCTACCAAAAACTTGTACATGAATATTCATAGCAGCATTATTCATAATAACCAAAAAGTAGAAACACACTCAAATGTACCAATGGATGCATGGGTAAACAAATTGTAGTATATCCATATATTGGGATATTATTCAGCCATGAAAATGAATGAATCTCTGATACATGCTATTATAACATGAGTAATCCTTGAAAACATAATGCTAAGTGAAAGAAGCAGACACAAAATGTTACATATTATATGATTCCATTTATATGAAATATCCAGAATAGGCAAATCCAAAGAGACAGAAAGCACATTAGTGGTTGCCAGGAGCTGAGAGAGGAGAGAATGGGGAATGACTACTATGGGTATCCGTTTTTTTTTTTGGGGGGGGGTGATGAAAGTATTATGGAATTAGATAGTAGTAATACTTGCACAACTCTGTGAATATACTAAAAACCACTGAATTGTACACTTGTTAAAGGTTTTTAAGAGTGAAATTTATCATATGTGAATTATTGCTCAATAAATCTGTTAATAAAAAAATAAATTGTAGAATAACCAAGGAATTCAAGAAGGAAAGATAACTGGGGGCTAAAATGATTACAGAAGGTATCCTGGAGAAAGACTGTACTAAAACTGAAAGATGAATATACTGATGAGGCTCAAGCAGTTGAGCGCCCACCCTCCTCCCACACATGAGGTCTGGGTTCAGTTCCCAGTGCCTCCTAAAGAAGAAAAACAATGAGCAAGACAATGAGCAAAAACAAATGAGCAGGAAGCAAATGTGACCCAAGCAATTGAGCACTTGCCTCCCACACACAAGGTCCCAGGTTCAGTTCCCAGGGCCTCCTAAAGAAAAAACCAGAGTCTAAGAGACAGATAAGGTAGATACAACCCCAGGTATTGGTTCTTTTGAGGGATAAAGAGACCCACGGGTTCTATGGTCATGGCAGAAGGGGTTCACTGCCATGACAGATGGCCCTTCTTTGGAGCTGGTGTCTCTGCGTGATGGAAATGGACTCAGAGGGGATCTCTTTTCACAAGACTTGCATGCTACTTTATTGGAATTGTAGTTGGTGCTGGGTTTAAGATATATGTAGGGGATTTGAATCTCTGGACTGATAATATGACACCCAGGCCCAAAGCCTCAACAGACTTCAGCTCCTACACTTTGACTTATTGGACTTACTCCACTCAGCTAACATGGAGTTGAAGAAGGTCAACCACCACGACATGGAGCCTAGAGTGTCTACAACTAGAAGCGGGAAGAGTGCATCCAGTACCCATGTGGAATCTAAGCCCTCACTTGACATAGGTGTGCAATGGACACAACCAATCCAATGTCCACAGAGAAAATGTGGAATGGGTGTGGGAACGGTAGCCATGGGGGCTGCTGGGTGTGGGGAACGGGAGGAAGAGATGAGATGTGGAGGCATTTTCGGGACGTGGAGTTGTCCTGGATAGTGCTTCACGGACAATTACGGGACACTGTAGATCCCCCCAGGGCCCACTGGATGGAACGTGAGAGAGTCTGGGCTATGATGTGGACCATTGACTATGGGGTGCAGTGATGCTCAGAGATGAACTTACCAGGTGCAATGGATGTATCACGATGATGGGAGAGAGTGTTGCTGTGGGGGGAGTGGGGGGCGGGGGCAGTGGGGTTGAATGGGACCTCATATATTTTTTTTAATGTAATTAAAAATAATAATAATAAATAAATATTAAAAAAAAAAAAAGAAAAAACCAGACAATGAGCAAAAGCAATGAGCAGACAAGGAGCAAAAACAATGAGCAAAAAAACCCCAAGCAAACAGATGAGGGAGCCATCTCAGGGTGGGGGAAATAAATTGCATGTGATTTTAAAAAAATTAATTAGGTAGAAATGCAGGGGACCGGTATCTAGGCAGGAGGAAAAGTTTAATGAAAGGTTTGGCACTGAGACTAAATAACTTGTGTGGTAGTACAGTGGATGAGTCTGAGGGAGGCAGGAAATAAGACTATAAAGATCATATTAGGCTAATGATCTTAAATTTTACCTAGTACCTGACAAAGCCTCCAAGAAAGATTTTGAACAGGGAAAAATGTGATAAACCTGAAATTTCAGAAAGATTAATATGATAGATTTACAGGGGAAGATAACGCAGTCATAAAGACCACTTAAAAGATGGCTGCAATAATCAACACTTGAAATGATGAGAGCCTGAACTAGGAAGCTGAAGGAGAATAGAAAGAAGAGGGTAGATGAGTAAGATGGTGGAACTAGTCAATATACACTCTAAGTGCTATGAATTTTCCTACCAGAATAAGTCTGATAGTCTAAAAAAGGACAGCAGTACCTTATTTTGTTGACTCAGGCTAATATGCCAAAATCTTGGGTGGGCCAGGATTAATTGCTCAAAACTGCCCAAATTGGCCTACTTGAAGGGAACCAGGAAAACTGGTTTCAATTATTTTCCCTTAGTAAAACATTTGGCTTTAGAAATAATCCAAATATATAAATGTTCAATTTCTTAATTATCTTCCTGAATGAAAGTATCAAGCTCTTTTCATTGGTTATTTTTTTAAACAAACATTTGCATAGTGTTTACCACGTGCCAGATACTGTCCTAAATGCTTTACAAATATTATCTCATTTAATCCTCACAGTAGCTTTATGAGGTAGTACTATTATTATTCCCATTTTATAGATTAGAAACTGTAGCAGAGATTAAGGACTTGCCCAAGATAATGTAGATAGTAACTAATGGAGCCAGGATGCAAAGCCAAACAGTCTGGCTCTGGAACCGTGCTCTTGATCACTATGCTTCCCATACGATCTTTATTTCATAGTACTTATTGCAGTTGTAATTTGATACTTATCTGTTATTATTTAATATGCTATTACTCATGTAAAGGCTGTCCTTCGCTAAACCACAATCTCCATGAGAGTGGGGATTCTGACCTAGTGTAGTGGCTGACACTCATTTGGTGAAAAATAAATTTGTTGAATGAATCAGTCTTTACTGATGATTACCACATTTTTCATTTGTCTTCAACTTCCTACTCTCCAAAGTATTCTGCTTCCCATATTTTCTGTTCATAATTAGATGCAGGAGAAATTGGTGTGTCTGCATTTTTATCAGCCCTTTCTCCTTTAGTTCTTTTGAAGGTGGGAGAAGCCTCCTTGGATGGGCGTTCCCGGACTTCCTATTTCTTGAACAAGGGCCTGTGCCCTTGGAATGGGCTCACTCCAGAAAGGAATCAGACAACTGCCCAATGATAGGAGGTAACGAAGGTGCAGTATGACCTTTAATCAGTCAACTCATTTCATTCTTTGCACTTTCTCTATCCCCCAAAAGGAAGCCTAACCGAAGTAACACATTCTGGATTACTTTTTCTAAATTTTGTATCAAGCAGTTTCATTCTGAAAAATGGCTTGGGTGTGATTACCACAGCTACCTTAACCTTGATTCAACCAAGGAAAGCATGGAATTGGTAGGGTAATCCTAACACTGTCACCAGTGCAATTTGCTTTGTCCACTAAAAAAGCTGCAAACAAAGATTGAATTATCTGCCTCAGCTCCTTTTTATACTACCTAACTCTTTTTTATTTTAAGGAGATACCAGGGATTGAACCCAGGGCCTCATACATGGGAAGCAGACACTCAACCGTTGAGTTACATCTGCTCCGTAATGACAGTTGGTTTTCTCGTTTGTTTTCAATCGGTACCAGGGATCGAATGCAGCACCTCACACATGGGAAAAAGGCACTCAACCACTTGAGTTACATCTGCTCCCCTGACTACCAATATTTAACTGGAGGCATTTGTAAATGGGACAAGAAAAGGAACACTTGCGTTCCTGGTGAACTTCCAAAGGTTGGAAAAGTATAAAAGATGAGAGGTTGCAATTACTCAAATTAGAATTTTCAGATGAGAAAACAGTGGAACATGTACTTGTAAATATAAAGCATTTACTTCTGCAAAATGTATTTTCTTTTCTTATCAGTTGTTTAGTAGGTTGGTGGGTTGGTAGACTGGTCAGTCTATTTATGTGACACATATAAAGTCACACACACACAGGTATACAATTTTCAGAGACATATATCTTTGACTGAGTTTGCCTACCTCCATTTTGTCCATCATTATTTTGGCTTGCAAATGGCCACATTGCAGAATAGTACCAACTATAATTCCATGGGATTTCTGTAAAGGAAATAAATTCAAAATGAGAAGTTCTTATACTGTTACTGATTCATTCAAATATGTACTTCAGAAACTTGAAACTTGATCCATGAAATCCAAAATAATCTCCTCCTAAAATACACAGGCTAAATTTTAGAATTCATTAACGTATCTTCATCCTAAAATTATATTTTCATATAGGGAAAGAGAGTCTACTTACTGGCACCAAGTCTAAGTTGATGACTAAAATCTGTAGAAAGGGGAAACGGACTTTGGCCCAGTGGTTAGGGCGTCCGTCTACCATATGGGAGGTCCACGGTTCAAACCCCGGGCCTCCTTGACCCGTGTGGAGTGGGCCATGCGCAGCGCTGATGTGCGCAAGGAGTGCCGTGCCACGCAAGGGTGTACCCCGCGTGGGGGAGCCCCACGCGCAAGGAGTGCGCCCGTGAGGAAAGCCACCCAGCGTGAAAAGAAAGAGCAGCCTGCCCAGGAATGGCGCCGCCCACACTTCCCGTGCCGCTGAAGACAACAGAAGCCGACAAAGAAACAAGACACAGCAAATAGACACCAAGAACAGACAACCAGGGGAGGGGGGGAATTAAATAAATAAATAAATCTTAAAAAAAAAAAAAAATCTGTAGAAAGGGAAGCAAACTTGGCTCAATGGATAGAACATCTGTCTACCACATGGGAAGTCCGCGATTCAAACCCTGGGCCTCCTTGACCCATGTGGAGCTGGCCCATGTGCAGTACTGATGTGCACAAGGAGTGCCCTGCCACGCAGGGGTGTCTCCCGCACAGGGGAGCCCCATGTGCAAGGAGTGTACCCCATAAGGAGAGCCACCCAGTGCAAAAGAAAGTGTAGCCTGCCCAAGAATGGAACTACACACATGGAGAGCTGACCCAACAAGATGACACAACAAAAAGAAACACAGATTCCCAGTGCCGCTGATAAGGATAGAAGCGGTCACAGAAGAACACACAACGAATGGACACAGAGAGCAGGCAAATGGGGGAGGTGGGGGGAAGGGGAGAGAAATAAATAAATACATCTTTTAAAAATAAATAAATAGAATCTGTAGAAAGACTATCTGTAAGTTGGAAACAGGTGGAAGAAATTCTTGGGTGATCTTTTAGTGCACTACTGGTCTTACATTTTTAAATTTTCTATTGAATAGACTATTTTATAACTGTAGGAAGGAAGAATTTAACTTGTAGATTATTATCCAATAGAGGTGCAAATATTTTGTCTGGTTAAAAAAAACAAAACCCAAAGGTTATTATGTATTGCATTGTGGAACATTAATTAGTTTTGTAGGTAATCCAGAAATTATATCCTAATGTTCCTTTATTAATTGCCCAAAAAGCTCCTTAAGTTTCATTTGATCTTAACATCTTGCTGGCTCTCTCATTAATTAATAATTAAATAAAATCTTTAAAACCTGTTTATTTTATATTTCTAAGAGAGCCATGCTTTATAACCTTTCAAAAATAGCAAATCCCATGAGTTTGCTACATAGAAAAACCTTTCCATTCTTCCCTTCTTTCTCTCCATCCTTATCCCAGTTCAGCAACTTTGAGAGGGTAGCCCCATAAGCATTACAGCTTGGGATGCAAAATGGTTATAAGACAATCAGAAGCCAGCGAGGGGCCCGAGTAATGACTGTTTCAGCTGAAACTAGGTGCTCGCCCAATCTTATAATACTCTCTGCACGTGCGCACACACACACACGTTACATAGCAGCCAAGTGGAAAATACATTCATTAAACTCAGAGCAGGAGTGGAAGAGTGTGAGAGAAGGGAGGAAGAAGTCGAGTGTGGGAGGGAAAAGATGGAATAAAAAAGCCAGAGAACTCAGTTTTATTTCAAATTCTCCTGCTAATTAATGACAATGTGATTTTAGGCAAATTGTTAACAACTTCTTGCAACCATTTTCTTAATCAAAATCAGAATGATTTTTTTAAGAAACAGGAAGTAAATTAGGCAGATACAAGATAGGGAAAGGCTTGTTAAGGAATAAATTTGCCAGAGAGAGGTTTAGCGGTAATTATGCATTACAACCTAGGTACATCATTGGTCATTATTGGGGAGCTGAGATAGTTGTAAAAGGATTAAATTAAGTAATGTATGAAAATGTCTGACATAGTGCTTGGCCCAAAGTAGGCAATCGATAAATGGCAATGTCTTAAAATTTTAATATATCTGCCCTCCAGATTGGTAAAAATGTTAAAAGTCTAATGATATTGGGTTAGAAAGTGAAATCATCAAAATACATAGACTGTTGATATGCATAAAATATACATAAACTGTACAACCACTCTGGAAAACAATTAGGGCTTATCTAGCAAAGTTGATGAAGTGTTTACCTTATAAACCAGCAAGTCCATTTTTATATATGAGATCTTATAATATGTCATATACAAGTAGGCTTGTAGCAACACTGTCCATAGTAGCAAACCTGGAAACCAACCAAATGGCTATTAACAGTAGACCAGAGAAGTAACTTGTGGTATGTTCAACAATGGAAAGTGTAAATGAGTGTAAATGAGTGAACTATAGCTACACACATCAACACTGATAAATCTCAGGAAATATAATACTTAGGGAAATACTAACTGCAGAAGAATACATAAAGTTAAAAAGTATGCAGAACTATATTAAAAGGGGTACATATCTTCAAGATTAAAACCATAAATAAAAAGCAAGGGAATGAAAAATATAAAATTCAAGATAAAGGTTGGGGAAAAGAAGGTTGACATGAAGGAGAAAGCATATGGAGAGCTTTAAACTACACCTGCGTTCATGTTATTATTATTCTTTACAATTTACACATTTGCTATAAGTTTAATATTTATTCAAAATACAATAAAAACAACTGAAAAAATTGAAGTGAATATACCAACTACAAGAAATACTCTTCCTATTTATTAAAAAAAGTACTTTTTCAATAACCTTTATGGAAAGAATAGGCCCAATTTGGATCACTACATCTTTAAAAAGCCTTTAATTTTTAAAGTTTAAACTTACAGAAGAGTTGTAAAAACAGTACAGAGAGTGTCTGTGTATTTATCACCCACCTACCTTGTATGTTAACAACTTCCATAACCACAGAACAATTAACAAACTAAGAAATTAATCTTTTTTTTTTTAAAGATTTATTTATTTATTTAATTCCCCCCCTCCCCCGGTTGTCTGTTCTCTGTGTCTATTTGCTGCGTCTTGTTTCTTAGTCCGCTTCTGTTGTCGTCAGCCGCACAGGAAGTGTGGGCGGCGCCATTCCTGGGCAGGCTGCACTTTCTTTCACGCTGGGCGGCTCTCCTTGCGGGGCGCACTCCTTGTGCATGGGGCTCCCCTATGTGGGGGACACCCCTGTGTGGCAGGGCACTCCTTGTGCACATCAGCACTGCGCATGGCCAGCTCCACACGGGTCAAGGAGGCCTGGGGTTTGAACCGCGGACCTCCCATGTGGTAGACGGATGCCCTAACCACTGGGCCAAGTCCGTTTCCCAAGAAATTAATCTTGGTACAATATTATTAACTGAAGTGCAGAATTTTTATTTGTGTTTTACCAGTTCTTTCCATTAATGTCCTTTTTCCATTCCAGGACCCATTCCAGGATCCCACATTGCATTTAGTTGTCTTATCTCCTTGTTTCCTCCAACCTGTGACTGTTCCTCATTCTTTCCCTGTTTTTCATAACCTTGACACTTTTGAAGGATACCAGTCAACTGTTTTGTAAAATGTCCTTCAATTTGTGTTTGTCTAATGTGCCCTTTTTGGTACTTCATATCAGGGGATATAGGAAGGTTAAACTCCTGGTGAGTTCACGCAGATTACTTCGCTAAGATGATATTTGCCTCGAGTGTCCACTGTAAACTTACTATTTTTCCCCTTGTAATTATTAAATATTTGAGGGAAGGGTCAACACATTTTAAAAAGGATGTTCAAAAACAGTGCAATCATAAAAGAGGCACTAAAGAGAAGTCAAGGAATAGAACTAGCCTCTATAAAATGCAGTTTAAAGCTCTTTCATTTAGAATGAGAATCCAAAGTTAGAAATAACAGGTCCCATGGTGAGTTATTATTCTCCAAGCTGTTTGATCTTGGGCTGAATTGAAAACCTTAGTAATGAAGACAATCCTCACTGAAACTTGAGGGTGGGGTATAGGGAACTGATCTACTGATCTACTAGCCTATAGTCTTCCAATTGGCATCACACTGTAACCAAATTCAAGTTCCCCCAAGCCACCACTATAATGCTGTGCTGCCAGCAATCCATCCCATTATATTTACATAAGAGCTACGCTTTCCCAAAACTGTTGTGTAAAATCATGAAAGCTTCCAGACTACTTCATCCAGGTTCTCTGAGTTGGCTATGCATAAATCCTAAGTTACTCCAGAAATCAAGGCTCCCCTACTCCCACTTCCACCTCATGAATCTCAGCAAGGCTAGTAAAAGTTTTCTTTTTATAATGCAACAGAAGTACATATACAAAAAAAAAAAAAAAAGAGGCAAGTCTTATTCTGAAATGCTTTTAAAAGGGCATTCCGAAACCTGCCAGCTCTCCAATACTAAATGTCTCTTCTTATAGTCCCTGCCTTCTCCCTTCATTTCAACCACAACTTCTGACAGGAAAAAGCTCTTTTTTTTTTTTTAACCTAGGATATTTATAACCTAGGAACTTTAAAACTCTGGGAGGGGTGGGAAGATGTTGAAACATCTACTAGTCTATAATACGATTTAGATGCCGTTTTAGTCAGCCAAAAGGCTACTGATGCAAAATACCAGAAATTGGTTGGTTTTTATAAAGGGTATTTATTTGGGGTAGAAGCCCACCTTTACCAGGAAGCATAAGTTACTTCCCTCACCAAATCTGTTGCCATTTGTTGGAGTAAGATGCCTGCCTACATCTACCAAAGGTTCAGGCTTTCTGGGTTCCTCTCTTCCTAGGGCTCATTTCTCTCCGGGCTCAGGTGCTGTACTCCCTCCACAAGGCCAGCTGTAGACTGTCAGACAAATGGCTGGTCTCTTTTTCCCCCGGCCTATGCTGTGTCCAGTTGAGCCTTCTCTCCTTCCTCACATATCTGCTTCTCTATGTGTTTACCTCCCAGGCTCCAGGATCAAAACTCCTACTCTTTTCTGCTGGGTAGTTTTTCTCTGTCCACCAAGGGGGTGGGGACTCAACATCCTACTGATGTGGCCCAATCAAAGCCGTAATCATTATTTAATCAAGTAAAAGTGAAACCTTTGAATTCAACATAATCTAATATGCCCAGAAGGACAGACCATTTTACAACATAATCCAATATCTATTTTTGGAAATCATAAACCGTATCAAACTGCTACAGTTGCTTAGACCTCCTTAAGTTTCTTACTTCTGATTCTGGGCTTTGGGGAACTTGCCAGATTCCTTTGTTGTGGTCCTCCCCCCATTTCCTCTAGATAAGGAAAATGAAATGAATCTCAAAGCCTTCATTCACAACCTGCTTCTTTCAAACGTCTTCACAGACCCCCTAGTAACTTTCCAATTACCTTGGCTTTGGTTTCAAGTGTTTTAAAGCAAAGAGAAGATAAACATAAAATAATATTCAAATACAAAATGGAGATGAAAGGAAACTGCAAACACTACCTTTTTCCATTTTCAAACTCAGAGTCTTCCTCAGGACTTATCTACTTACAGGTTTTGTAAAGTAACTGCGTGCTGCAAAACTCTTTTCCATCTAGAACTTCGATATGATTCTGTACAAACACTGGAGTCCACACAATCTCTGTCTGGTGCTTGTAATTTCACTCTATCACAAAAATACGCTCCTTAGTAGGTGACATAACATCAATGCTTTTAAAAGATGGTTTATTTTCCCTTTTCTTTTGGTCGATAAAATAATTCAGTGTTTACTAAGCTAGTCTTAACTCTTTTGCACATAGTAGGTAAACAAATGTTGGCTGACTGGAATTAAACAAATTTTATTGGTTTCAAAATTGGAGGCAAGGCTGATATAAAGGAAAGAGCACTGATAGGGAATTTGGAAACTGGTTCTTAGCTGGATTTCTAAATCACTTGAATGTAAAGCAAAACTCTCTCAGCTTTCTACCATTTCTCAACTATAACAAAGGGCCAACACTTGCCAATTACTTTTCTCACTCAAGAAAACCATAAAAAGCAGTGGTTTTCAAATGATGTTATGTGGAGCAGGAGGTTTCTCAGGCCTGAAATGGAGTTAGAAATGAAGGGAACAAGGAAGAGGAAAAGGAGGACACTTCCTCTCCCTCAACTGGAATAACCGCTTTTATGTGGAATTTTCCATAGATTTTCAAACGAAAAAGTAGTTTCTGCTGTGAAAAACAAAATTCGAAATTTTTCTCACAAGTACTTAGAAATTCAAGGGCTAAGAATATTTTTTTATCAAAAATTATTTTTTATAGTCTGTGAGATTTGACAGTTTGCAGAGCATTTTATTTGTTATTTGGGGTGATGTGGGCTCTGGGTGGGAGGCTGTTCGTGGCTTTGTGTCCTGACTTGTGCGTGTGGGACAGTGAGAGGTTGTAGACCTGCCCTTGGTGACCATGGCAACAACTGCAGTCCGGGGAGGCAATTTAGCAATGCAAACTCTGTATACATACAAGTCAGTCCAAGGAAACTGATGGTGGTGATGCCGAAGCTTAAGGGACCTTGGACTTGGCCTCGAATGGGGAATATAATATAGCCTGTGCATAAATTCAAAATCATCTAATTCTGTATCCAAGTGTGCCTAGTCTCTAGGAATCCAGTTAAGTGATATGGGCTTTGAATGTTCAGAAAGGATGTAAGACTGAATATGTATTCAAAGTTGCACCCAGACGAAATGTGGGCAAGATGCTAATTCAAGCTCACCTGAAATGTGGGCGATATGTTAATTCAAAACCTATCTGGTACTCAGGCAAACCCTTAACTAACAAAGAAAGTAGTTTTCTTTCATAAAAGCACCATTTGTCTTCCCACCCTGTATAAAAGGAACTTGAAAACTTTGTTCCAGGCTCAGGTTTGAAACAGAAAGCTTCCGAGTCTAGCCAGCCATCAATAAATCATTTTTCCCTTCTCAAAATCATTCCTGAGTCCTGGCCTTTCTATACGCAAATAATAGAACCTCTCTCGACTTCTACAACAGGGGCTGATAGCAAAGTCCTGCATTGTGAGTCAGTAAGGAAAGTAGGCTGAACTATATTGCTTAGCAGGTTTTGTGGCAAACTGCAGAAGACTTTGACTTTTAAAATTCTGTTTCAGTAGGGAACAAACCATTTTCCCAACATTGTCAGTGTCATAACTGTAATCTGGGCAGCAGCAGATGATCAAAGAGAACCAAGCACCCAGAAATTAAAAAAAAAAAAAAAAGGATTTAAGCAAAAGATGGTCAAGACATCTATGTCAAGTACTTTGAAAAAGGCAAGGATCAGACAGGTAAGCAGTTGGCAGGCAGTGGAGATTAAGGCAAAAGGACCAGATGAAGGCGCAGAACTTCAGTCCGTGGAAAAACTCCTGTCTCAGCTGGGTCTTTAACACTGCCCAGCAATCTTTCCATGTTTCCCTTGCCAGTGCCTTCACCCTTCTCCACAAGAGACTTCAAACCTTCACTACTCTCCTCTAGCCTCCACCTTCATAGAACGATGACCTTGAAGATGAACTTACATCCTATTTTGCTGAAAATTTTAAGGCCATTTAGTCAAGAATTCCATCATTTCTAGTCTTTTTTCCTCCCAATACTGTTCAATACTTAAGAACATGTCTGCATTCATACTTATCCTTTCCATCACAGTGGAGAGCTAATCTCTCCACATCTGTGCTCAGAATCTGGCACTTATGCTTCCTCAGAGAACTTGCTTCATCATCAGAGAACTTGCTTCATCACCTATCTCTCCTTTGCTCAGTATCTTTATTTTTTTTTCCCTCTCTATATTTTTAACATCTCCTGCCACATAGGTTCCTTTCTATGACTATGCTTGAATTTTTTTCTTTTTAAAAGCAATGTGACCCTACTGATTATCCACAGTGTAACCACTTTGTGAAAATTAATTGAACTGTGTATACTTATGATTTGTACACTTTTCTGTATGTTGAACTTTGATAAGTTTTGTTTTTAAAAATTTCTCATTGGCTACCATCCCTGCTCTGTCTTTTCCTATACTCTCAAACTTCTTTTAAAGTTGTCTAACCGCTCTCTCAATCTGTTTGCTTATTTTCACTCACTCACAGACTTCTGCTCCTCCACTGAGAATGCTCTTGCCACTTATTAAATCCAGTGACACTTTTCAATGCTTATCTTACTTGACTTTTGTACAAACCCTGTGGCAAAACTTTTATCTGCAGTAACAAGGAAAGTAGAAAATACACTGAATAAACTGGGTGATCTACTAAGGTTGATTTTCAAGCAGAATGTTGAAGGTGCCACCTAAATTTTTCTTGCTGCTTTCAGTAAAATGTGAGAGGAGGGAGGTAAGTTAAAGGAAGGGTTATTAAACAAAACAGAACTTGCTAGCTTTGAAAATCCCCAGTGGCAAACAAAGCTAAAATTAAAGCATTGTTCCTGCGCAAAGATCAAATTCAACATACTGGTTGTAAAATCCTGTGTTAAGAGCTCAAAAAGATCTAAGGTGGCACCTCAGAGAACTGTTACATCAAATGATAGTGCTTCTAAGAAGCTTAAGGGTGTTGCCCCTTATCATGCTTAGCAGAAGTCCAAGGTAGAGAGGAGCTTTTCTCAAAAGACTTATATATGTGGCTTTTCTCCTGGTGGAATAAATCCTAATAAGAGTTACAGGAGACCCACAAAGTTTTAAAGAGAATTGCACTAGCAGAAAATCCACAGCTTGGACTAAAATGGAGTGATAGGACAAAATAAAAGCAGTCTCTGAACTCCCAAACTTATATAGACAGGAAACAGGCAGAAAAAACTATACAGCTTTTTTGGATAATTCCCATGCATGTGTTGGTTGGTGAGGGGTTAGGCTGAGCTTTGTGTTAAGAGGAGATTCTGTTCTTTGGCTCTCTCCCCTCCGGAATTACTCCGCTTTCTCTTCAATCTGCCCCAGCTACTTTCTCTGGTCAGAATAGAGTGGGATTTCTATAAAAATTTTAACCAGGGTAAAACTAGGGTAACTGCAGGTCACCCTCAGAGCAAAGCCATGAAAAAATGTTTGTGGGGGGATCTCACCCTGTGCTGTTTGCTTCTCCAAGTTTTGACTCCTTTCCACAGAGTGCCTGCTCAGGCTAACTCTACAGAATCCACAGGTGGTTTGTTTTTAAATTTTGTATAGAGCAGGAGGAATGGGCTGGATGGGGCTTACACTGCCATGGAAGAACCTAAACTTGTTTTGATGTCTCTCTGTCTTTCTTTGTCTGACTGCCTCTCTCTCTATCTTATCTTATTGATTGGTTATGATGGCCAGGATGATATTAAATGGTATTGATGACAGAAATAATTTTATTTTATTTCTGACTTTAATAGGAAATGTACCTGTTTCACTTTTTAAGTTTGCTCTTGGCTTATAATAAAAAAACAAGTTTGAAACACAATTCATCTAGAGGATGAGTATTTTTAACTGTTATTTATTGATCTGTGCAATCAAGTTTGAAAACTGGTACAGCATAGATGATTTTTCTAAGAAAATGTGATTTCACAAAACTGATCCCTAAAGAGACAGACAATGTAAACCTTTAAGTTACAATAGGAAAATATGTGAATGTTTTCAAAGAATTACTCCCTTATCAAGCACCAGGCCAAAGACTTTCTCAGATAAATTTTACCAAACCTTTAAGGGAACATATAATGCCAGTGTTTCCAAATTATTTTTATAAAGCCAGCATAATATTGATAACCAAATATAACAAGAAATAACACTACAGACCAATTTCACTTACGTCAATTAATGCATGAAGCCCCAAAGTAAAATATGTGGGACTTATCAGTAATGCAAGAAAAGTTCAATATTAGAAAAAGGATTAATATAAGACATCATAGTAAAAGATCAAATTAGAAAAGTCATGATCATCATCATTGATACTAACAAGAAATTTGTTTTCAATTTCACTTCTACTCTTATTCTAAAAGGGATAGATGGACACTTCCTTAGCAATATGATCTATAGCCAAGATTCTGCTTCATGTTTAATGATGAAAGATTAGAAACATTTCCATTAAAACCAAGAACAAGAAAGTATCTCTCTTATAATAAGCAATATTTAAAATTATTCTGGAACTACAGCCAAAGTAATTAGAGAAATGACAGATAAAAATTGGAAAGGGGAAAGCAACAGTATTAGTATTTACAAATGATATAATTTCATACTTGGAAAACACAAGATAATCTACTAGCAAAACTTGTAAATAATAAGACAACTAAGTAGGGCGACGAGTATAAAATTAATATATAAAAATCAAAAGCTGTAAGTGAAAGAAGCCAATTTGAAAAGGCTACATACTGTTTGATTCCAATTACACGACCTTCTAGAAAAAGCAAAACTATAGAAATGGTAAAAAGATCAAGGATTGTAGGGGTTTAGGGGGAGTCAAGGAGGAAAGAATAGGTGGAGCATAGTGCAGAAAAACTACTCTCTCTGATACTGTAATGGTGGATACATGACATTATACATTTGTCAAAATCCATAGAACTCTACCATACAAAGAGCTAACCCTAATATGAACTATGGATTTTAGTTAATAATAATGTATCAATACTGGTCATCAAGTATAAAACTGTACCATGTTAATGCAATATGTTACTAATAAGGGAAATAGTGTGTGCTTGTGTGAGGGGTGAATAAGGGTGAGACATGGGAACTCTCTGCATTGTCTGCTAGATCATTCTGTAAACTTAAAACTCATCTTAAAAAGCCTACTAATTAAAAAAAGTAACAACAAAAAATCAAAAGTTGTATTACAGATAGCTAATAAGTTAGAAAACACAATGAAAGAAAATATCCTAATCATAAGAGGAAAAACAACAAAAAAGACAGAACATAAAGGAACAAACAATGCAGAAGACTTATACAGAGAAAACATAAAACAAGACCTTGATTTTAAAAAAACCCTATACTGCTCTTGGATAGGAATATTCAGTGTCATAAAGATGTCAGTTTCATATACATCAATCTATTTATTTGTGGTGACTTGTCAATATAAATACCAGGAGAATTTTTAAAAAATTAAACAAGTTTATTCTGAAATTCACATGGGAAAATAAACATGCTAGAAGAACGAAGAGACAAGCAAAGAAATGTGGGGTAACTATTCTTACCAGATTATAAATTATAAAAAATTATATATGTATTTTAAAGTTATAATAATTAAAACAGTTTGAGACTTGCATAGAATTACTGACAAATGATGGAACAGAACAGAGAATTCAGAAGGAGAACTTGATACATATAAGAATTTTATAATAAAGGTGGCATTTCAAATTAGTGGGGAAAACCAGTTGTGTTTTTTTTTTTTAAAAAAAAAACGGTTTTAGGATTAGCAGCTAATCCTTCGGAGAAAGCAAAGCTCGATCCATATTCCTCACTCCCAAATACATTCAAGATGATACAAATTCTTAATTTTTAAAAGAAACAATAAAACCTGTAGAAGAAAAATGGAAAAAATGTTTTACAGTCTGGGTGGACAGACAATGTTTCTGGCTTACTAAAATCTATTTCCCTTTCTTTATTGTTAATGGAACCCTGAGTTTGATCAGATGATAATGGTTTGAGCCAGTCAGAGGATTCCTGTTCTCTGCTTTCCCAGTATCCTTTGCAACCCACTTTTGGTCAATGATATCTAAGTAGAAGTGTGCTAAGCGGGTTTCTGGGAAAACTTTTCTTTCCTGATAAAGAGCGAAAGGTACACCTAGCACTCCTCCTTCCTGCGTCCTGCTGTGAAAGTGGTTGTGATGGCTAAAGATGCAGTAGCCATCTTGTAACCATGAGGCAACAAGCATGAGATCAAAAGCCTAAATACTAGGATGGTAGTACAGAAAAACAGCAAGAGCCAGGGTCCCTGGCAATACTGTTAAACAGTTAAATAAATGCTAGCAACTACTAACCTTCAAACTTCTTGATATGTGATCATAAAGTAAACTCTTATTTGTTGTGCTATTTGGGGCAAAAAATACAGCTAAAGCAAATTATGGACTATAGGGAATAGTAATATATTAATATTCTTCCATCAATATTAAAAAAAAAAAAAGAACTATGAAAAGTGAAAGAAACCAGACACCAAAGTACTACATATTGTTTGACTCCATCGATGCAAAATATAAATACAGATAAATTTATAATACAGATAAATTTACAGAAATAGATTAGCAGTTATGTATGGCGGGGGAAGGATAGAAGAATTGAGTGGTGACTACTAAGGGGTAGGGGAGTTTCTTTTTGGAGTAATGAAAATGCTCAGGTGTTGACTGCAGTGATGAATGTACAACTGTGATTGCACTGGTTTGTGAATATGTTTTAATAAAATTGATTAAAAAATATTTCTGTTTGTTTAAGTCACTTTTGAGTTTTCTATTACTGTAGGCAAATATATTTCTAATTGATACACCAGTAGTGGAGAAAGTCCTCTCTAAACAAGACACAAAGCACTAAATCATAAAAGAAAAAGAATTACAAATTTGATTTCACTGAAATTTATAATTTCTAAATGAAAAAATACCATAAACAAAGTCAAAAGACAAAGGAAAAAATGAGAGAACTATTTGTGACATATATGACACAGAACCACTAATATCCATAATACGTAGTCTTACAAATCTAGAAAGGGAAGCAGACTTGGCCCAATGGATAGGGTGTCCACCTACCACATGGGAGGTCTGTGATTCAAATCCTGGGCCTCCTTGACCCGTGTGGAGCTGGCCCTTGTGCAGCGCTGATGCGTGCAAGGAGTGCTGTGCCATGCAGGGGTGTCCCCTGCGTAGGGCAGCCCACGTGCAAGGAGTGCGCCCCAAAAAGGAGAGCGGCCCAGTGGGAAAGAAAGTGCAGCCTGCCCAAGAATGGCGCTGCACACACAGAGAGCTGACACAACGAGATGATGCAACAAAAAAAGAAACACAGATTCCCGGTGCCGCTGATAAGGATATAAGTGGTCACAGAAGAACACACAGCAAATGGACACAGAGAGCAGACAACTGGGGTGGGGGTAGGGAGGAAGAGGAGAGAAATAAATAAAAAAAAAATCTAAAAAAAAAACGAAAAAAAACTACAAAATAAGCAACCCCATTTTTTAAATAACAAAGCACATAAGCAGTTACATAAAAATACCAAAACCTTCCTTGTTTTTTAAAGATGTGGAAGCATATTACTGTGTACAAGCCATCATCTTTAATTTATTTCATATTATATCACTGCCATTCTTACTCACAAAATGACTATTGTTTTAAAATATATATGATGTTTTATTTAATGCATGGTTTAATACCAAAGAAATATCATTATCCTATTGGTTTATTTTGTTTGTATTTAGTTATTCATAGTTATTAATTTTTATTCCATAAGCATTTTTTTTTTTTTTTTTAAAGATTTATTTATTTATTTAATTTCCCCCCCTCCCCTGGTTGTCTGTTCTTGGTGTCTATTTGCTGCGTCTTGTTTCTTTGTCCGCTTCTGTTGTCGTCAGCGTCACGGGAAGTGTGGGCGGCGCCATTCCTGGGCAGGCTGCTCTTTCTTTTCACGCTGGGCGGCTCTCCTCACGGGCGCACTCCTTGCGCGTGGGGCTCCCCTACGCGGGGGACACCCTTGCGTGGCACGGCACTCCTTGCGCGCATCAGCACTGCGCATGGCCAGCTCCACACGGGTCAAGGAGGCCCGGGGTTTGAACCGCGGACCTCCCATATGGTAGACGGACGCCCTAACCACTGGGCCAAAGTCTGTTTCCCAGCATTTATTTTTAAAATATAAAATATATCATACAGAGAATTATTCATGCATCCATGTACATATCATCTAAATTTAACACATTTTAATATTTTGCCATTTGCTTCACATCTTCTTTTAAAGAATTAAAAAATATTATGGATACATTTGTATACATATATCATACCCCTCCCAAATCTGCATTCCCTTCTGTAGCAGTTTGATATTATTTAGGAATTCCAAAAAAGAGATTTGATTATGTTTGTAAACTGGTCTGTTCCTCTGGGCATGATACCCTTTGATTGTATTAGATTCAGTTGAGATGTCTTTAACTAAATTATGCTAAGATTAGGGCCTTGATTCGACCACATCATTAGGGACTCATTTTGAGTCCCCTGCCCACTTTGTGGACTATATAAAGTGGGCACACAGGAGTAAATACACAGAAAAAGATACACAGGAATAGAGAGAACTCCATAGACATGGGCAGAGGAGAGAACTTGATCCTGGGGTGCCTGGGTGAGATGAGCCATTCACCTGATAGTTTGCAGCTGAAGAGACCAGAGGCCTGAGCACCTAAGACGGCCCAGAAAAAAGTGCGCCCTCCAGCCTGCAGCTGAGATTGGAAGAAGCTAGGCCTATGGAGCCTTAAGATGAAAGAGGAGGGAAGCGGACTTGGCCCAGTGGATAGGGCGTCCGCCTACCACATGGGAGGTCCGCGGTTCAAACCCTGGGCCTCCTTGGCCTGTGTGGAGCTGGCCCACGCGCAGTGCTGATGCGCGCAAGGACTGCCCTGCCACGCAGGGGTGTTCCCCGTTTAGGGTGAGCCCCATGTGCAAGGAGTGCGCCCTGTAAGGAGAGCCGCCCAGCGTGAAAGAAAGTGCAGCCTGCCCAGGAATGGTGCTGCACACATAGAGAGCTGACACAACAAGATGACCCAACAAAAAGAAACAGATTCCCGGTGCCGCTAATAAGGATAGAAGTGGTCACAGAAAAACACACAGCGAATGGACAGAGAGAGCAGACAACTGGGGGGAGGGGGAAGAAATAAATAAAAAATAAAAATCTTTAAAAACAAAACAAAAAGAATAGGGTGTTTATATATATATATAAAAGGATTAAAAAAAAAAAACGAAAGAGGAAGGCTGAACCCTCGCAGACATTGCCTGCCTTCTTGCTCCAACATGTGGCAACAGAACTTGGTGAGGAAGTATCTCTTGTAGTACCTTAAGTTGGACTCTTTAGGGTTTTGTAACTGTAAGATTTTACTCCCAAATAATACCCTTTATAAAAGTCTACAGGAAAGCGGACTTGGCCCAGTGATTAGGGTGTCCACCTACCACATGGGAGGTCCATGGTTCAAACCCCGGGCCTCCTTGACCCTTGTGGAGTTGGCCCACGCACAGTGCTGAAGTGCACAAGGAGTGCCGTGCCACGCAGGGGTGTCGGCCACGTAGGGGAGCCCCACGCGCAAGGAGTGCACTCCGTAAGGAGAGCTGCCCAGCGTGAAAGAAAGTGCAGCCTGCCCAGGAATGGCACCGCACAAACGGAGAGCTGACACAACAAGATGACACAACAAAAAGAAACACAGATTCCCAGTGCGGCTGATAAGGACAGAAGCAGTCACAGAAGAACACACAACGAATGGACACAGAGAGCAGAGAACTGGGAGAGGCAGGGGGAAAGGGAGAGAAATAAATATATAAATAAATCTTCAAAAAAAAAAAGTCTACAGATTTCTGGTACTTTGCATCAGCATCCCTTTGGCTAACTAATGTACCTTCTTTATGCCCAGAAGTTATCATACTGAAGGTAGTTTTATCCTCAATGTCATTTTTTAAAAACGTTTACTGTATATGTATTGTCCATAAATAACACACACTGAATATTATGGATTGTACCTAAAGTAAGTTTGTATAGTACATTATATTTTTGCAAAAAGAGGGTTTTGGGCATAAACCTCACTTAATTGTCATACCTTTTATTTTTAAGGTGTTGCTAAATTCTAACTGCTCATATTTTTAGAGACCCCCCTCTTTTTTTGCATCAAGTGTTTTAAGAGATTAGTCTGCAGCTATCTTTGCAGATGTCAGTGTCAATATTATGCTGCTTTGTTAAAATAATTTGGAAGAGCTGGCATTATCTATTCCCTTAAAGGTTTAGTAAAAATTTATCTGAAGAACCCTCTGGCCCTGGTGGGTTTCTTCTTTTGGAGGGGGGGATAGAGAGGGAGAGCTCTTTGACAGCATTTTCACTCACACACACACACACACACACACACGCACACATATACAGGTATGTCAGAGAATATGCAACAAGATGTTAAACTGGAAATTTCAGCTGAGGCACCAAAAAACCAAAGTGAGTTGTGAGACAAACTGACTTGCACACATTTCATAATAAATGTATGAGGACTGTGTGACTGACTCTTAAGCCCTTCACTTACATCAAGAGTATGAAAGAGTGGGAAATAAGAAGGTTAAAGAAATTTATTTGGAGAGAATTGTTAGTATGCTATGAATTCCATCTTCCCATAAAGGTGAAGGGTAGGATGGTGTCTGCCCCTTACTCAGGCCTAGTGAGAGGGACTTCAGCGAGGCCACTGATGAGCTTTACAACTTGGGGAGAGAGGGAGTACAATGATCTGAAATCCAAAAGGCAGGAAATAGGCTGGCTAGCTTTTACAATGGCAAGAATAAAGGAAAGATGGGAGTACTGGGTGACTGCACTCTCCAGAACAAAGGAAGTACGATGTGGATAAGATGTTGAGCAAGCATAGGTGAGCCAGCTGGGCTATCTACCCAGCTGGGCTATCTACCCAATAGGATCACCCAAAGGGGAGAGCAGGCTTCAGCCCAGAGAAGCCGAGGTATTACCAGACCTAGAAGCAGCAGTAAAGGTCATCAGTGACCTGGAGGCAGCTATCATCCTCATCAAAGGAACTGCCAAAAAGAAAAAGTCAGCTTTAAATAGTAGACATGTCCAGAAAGTACTAAGACAGTTTACAACCCTGTTTGTCAAGTAAGAATTCTCCTCCTCCTGGGTGGGCTCCAACTCCAGAGATCAGCTACTTCAGATAACAAGCCAGTAAAGGAAGGAAGGAGGAAGGAAGATGGCAGCAGGCCTCTGCTGGGGGAGAGTAGCTACAACTTTGAACATAGCTGGTAGTGTTGATTAGTACATGGTATTAATATTTTAAGTGTCTTGAGACTATATCTTGTGATACAAAATGACCATATGATTTTTCTTTTTAATTACCTAAAATGAGCAAGAAGGAATGGGACCAGCCTTTTATCAGTGGCAGGGGAAAAACCACCACTTCCAATGGGCAGTTTTAAAGAAACAGGAGACAAAAATAAAGTTGATTTTACGATCAGTCCCTACGGCTTCTGTTTATTCAATGTTCTACTTACAGTCACGTTTAGAAGAATTGAAAACAAGCTAGTAACAGTAGTTGCCTCTGGGTAGAGTGACTATGTAATTGAGAGGCAGGACACCAGGCATAGAAGGGAGATATAATTTTTACTCACTACTCTTTCAGGTTACTTGTAGTTAGTAAAACCCTGTGTGTGAATAATTTTTTTTTCAAAAAAAAAATCTTAAAAAATGAGTTTTTAATTTTATCAATGTTCCGTCAACAAGTCCCAGTCAATCAGTGTATTCTTGGCCTTGAGATGTTCCCAGGCTCCCCCAAGGACTCAGCTTACTCAAGGCCTTTAAACTTTGCCCCACAGGTCATAGAGAAAGACCCCAGAAAATCTACCATAGTTCCTAACTCCTTCCCAATTCACATTACATTCACCTTTCTGGCTTTCTCCATTCATCACCTTAGGATTCCACAATGCTAACCGTTTGGAAGATTCTCTTGTTTTGTTGCCATCAAATAATTGCTGTCTACAGCAACCAACTACAGATGTGTGTATATATATATATATATATATATATAAAAACTCACTGTTTATACAAAGTGTGAAGACTGAGACTTTCTGTAAACAATATTCGGTTCAAGGACAGAGATACAATAGGAAGGGATCCTTTCCTAGTACTCAGAATGAGAACCTGATTTTGTCTTCCATCTCCAGGTTTGTCTCTCTCCTCACTTAACCTTGACTGGCCCTCTTATTCCTTTTGCATGGAGGGGCTGTGAAGGAAAAGGATGGAAAATGCATCCACTCTGGCCCTAGCTACCAATCTCATTGTAATTAAATTAAGTAATTCATTCATTTAGATCTGAACTACTATACAATTATTCATATTGTAAGCAAAGACTAATAAGCCTATGAACCTTTCTAAAAACCCCTTACGGCCACGAGAACCTCCAATCCACTCTGAAAATTCAATTAAAAAGCAAAACAAGAGTGATCACTAGATAGAGCCATGAAACTTCCAAACAAATCAATTCCAAGACTTTTTTTGTTAAAACTGGTACTTTCCAAATATATTTCTAATGAAATAAATTTATATCTAGACCCTCATTCTACATTTTCAGGTTATTTACCAAGGGTATAGGAAAAATTTGTTAATAGTTGAAGACATTGCCTAACAAAAAATTGCCATTAGGGTGGATTCCATCTGGCTTCCAAACGGACTTGCTGAACTGTAATTTTGAAGAAAGGAAATGTGATGAATTTCTTTTGATTTGTTTTCAGGGGCAAGACCATTTGGAAGAAGGCAGAATATTTTTGCTCCATCCAGGGTAAAATCTTTTATTTGAACTTGAGCAATCCTTTTTATATATGGGCAGAAGAGAGTCATGAAGTAGATCCTATGTGTCTTCTTTCAATGTTATAAGGTGATAACAAGCTTGTATTATTCAGAATTTTAAAGATTTTCAAACTGTTAATGGAAGTTTGGTATCTATGGTTTGGTGTTTTAAGAATGACTCTAACCCATGGGAGTTATGGTCATGGCCGATGGGGTTAATTACCAGGGCAGATGGCCCCTCTTTGGAAATGGTGTTTATGTGTGATGAATCTGGACTCAGATGGGATCTCCCTTCATAAGACTTTCATGCTAATGTGCTGGAGGTGCAGTTAATGTTGGGGTTTAAGATATATTTAGGGGATTTGAATCTCTGGACTGACAATGTGATAGCCAGATCCTGAGCCTCAACAGACTCCAGCACCTACAATCTGATTTATTGGACTTACCACACTCAGCTAAGATGGAGGTGAAGAAGGACAACCACCACACCATGGAGCCTAGAGTGATTACAACTGAAAATG
This sequence comes from Dasypus novemcinctus, assembly GCF_030445035.2. Classification (NCBI taxonomy): domain Eukaryota; kingdom Metazoa; phylum Chordata; class Mammalia; order Cingulata; family Dasypodidae; genus Dasypus; species Dasypus novemcinctus. Next base: position 80,178,065 of record NC_080680.1, on the reverse strand, counting down.
GGAGGATTGCATCCAGCATCCAGGTGGAATCTGACCCTCCTCTTGACATAGAGGTGCAATGGACACAACCAATCCAATGTCCACATAGAAGAGGTGGCATTGGATTGGGAAAAGTGGACATAATGGACAAAGGGTATGGGGAAAGGCAGGAAGAGATGAGAGGTGGAGGCGTCTTCGGGACATGGAGCTGCCCTGGATGGTGCTTCAGAGGTAATCACCGGACATTGTAAATCCTCACAGGGCCCACTTGATGGAATAGAGGAGAGTATGGGCCATGATGTGAACCAATGTATATGAGGTGCAGAGGTGCCCAAAGATGTACTTACCAAATCCAATGGATGTGTCATGATGATGGGAACGAGTGTTGTTGGGGGGGGGGAGAGGGGGGGTGGGGGGGTGGGGTTGAATGGGACCTCACATATATATTTTTAATGTAATATTATTACAAAGTCAATAAAAAATAAAAAAATTAAAAAAAAAAAAAAAGAATGACTCTAAATGGAATCCTCAAAGAATCTTTTCAACAATAAGATTACACAATGATTTACCCTCAACCATGGAATACCTTTAATTTTTCTATTTACTTTCTGTAACAGTTTGATATAGTTATGAATTCCAAAAATAGATACTGGATTATGTTTGTAAACTGGTCTGCACCTGGGCATGATTAAATTATGATTAGGGATTTTACTGGGCCACATCCCCTTTCCCTTAGTGGGTGGGGACTCACAGATAAAAGACATGGCAAAGAACAGAGTTGGAGATTTTGAAGTTGGAGTTTTGCTGTTGGAGGTTTGATGCTGTAGTCTTGAGCTGGAGCCCTGGGAAATAAGCACACAGAGGAACTTGGCTGTGAAGAAAGAAGAAAGCCCTGGGAAGAGAAGAACCCTGAGACCAGAAAGAAGCAAGCCCCTGGAAGAGAGGAATCCAGGAAGCCTGAATCCTGACAGACACAGCAGCCATCTTGCTCCAACATGTGCCTAAAGACTTTGGTGAGGGAAGTAACTTAAGCTTTATGGCCTGGTAACTGTACGTTTCTCCCCAAATGAATAGCTTTTGTGAAAGCCAACAGATTTCTGGTACTTTTCATTAGCACCCCTTTGGCTGACTAATACAGAATTTGGTACCAAGGAGTGGGGAAGTGCTTTTGCAATTACAAAAATGCTGGAATGGTTTTGTAAATGGGTAAGGGGTATTTTTTGGAAGAACTGTGAAATGCTTGATGGAAGAAGCCTAGATTGCTTTGAAGAGACTGTTGATAGCAATATGGATGCTAAAGAGACTTTTTATGATGCCTTAGAAGTAAATGATCAAACTATTATTGAAAACTTGAGGAAAGGCAATTCATGTTTTAAAGTTGCAGAGAACTTAGCAAGGTTAACTCCTGATGTTTTATGGAAGGTAGAATTTGAAAATGGCGAGCCTGGGCATTTAGCTGAAGAAATTTCCAAAGTAAACCTGGAGAATACAACTTGGCTTCTCCTTGTAGGTTATCATAAAATGCTAGATGAGAGAAATAGGCTGAGGACTGAACTGTTGGGCACAAAGAAAACAGAAACTGATTCCAGAAATTCCAAGCCTCTGGAAATCGAGTCCCCAGAAGAAAGTGCCCCATTTGAGGATGTAACTAAACTTGGAACTTGTAAATCAGAATTAATGAGGCAGTTAAGTTGGAAAAACTTGTGGAAAGTCTTACTGTCTGATGGCTTGGACCCCTGCTTCCTGTATACTAAACCAAAAGACTTTTTTTTTTTAAGATTTATTTCTCTCCCCTCCCTCTTTCCTCCCCGCCCCCCCCCCCCCATCTGCTCTCCGTGTCCATATGCTGTGTGTACTTCTGTATCCACTTGAATTCTTGACAGCAGTACCAGGAATCTGTGTCTCTTTTTTGTTGTGTCATCTTGCTGTGTCAGTTCTTCATGTGTGTGGCGCGACTCCTGGGCAGGCTATGTTTTTTTTTGCGTGGGGTGGCTCTCCTTAGGGGGCACACTTCTTGAATGTGGGGCTCCCCTATGTGGGGGACACCCCTGCATGGCACTACACTCCTTGCACACATCAGCACTGCGCATGGGCCAGCTCACCACACGGGTCAGGAGGCCCTGGGTTTGAACCTTGGACCTCCCATGTGATAGGCAGATGCTCTATCAGTTGAGCCAATTTTGCTTCCCCCAAAAGACTTTTTGAGAGCACTATACGAACAAAACCGCTGTCCGCCTGTAGTAAAAGGGACATGGAAAGGACAGATTGAAGGAGAAATGACTTCAAGAGAAAAACAATGGAAGCTGAGATGTGGAATTAAGACATTACCTTGGGCCAAGAGAGGAACCCCACCCAAGTATATAGAGAGGGTGAGTTTGCCCCAGCAGTTGAAGATGGTGGATGTTCCCACCCAATGTTCTGGGAGAGTTTTGCTGCTCCAGGGTACAGAGAGGGTGGAGTACATTCTTCAAGGATTAGGGAGATTGAGGTCAATGCCCCACAGGTCTGAGAGGGGTGGACCTGTCCTCCAAAGGTTAGGGAAGGCCAGGTGGTCAACTTGTTGCTCTGAGAGAGTTGAGCCTGTATACCAAAGGTTAGGAGGAATGTTGTCCTCACATCACTGTACTAGGGGGGTTAAGACTCTAACCCAAAGATTGAGTAAGGTGTGGCAATCACCCCAGCATTCTTGGAGGGAGAGGTCTGGAGCTTGGTGGAGAGTCAGATGCTTGATGAGGGTGGAACCAAGAATATGGCTGTTGGGCAAGCCTGTGGAAAGGGTGGGCTCCCATAAGGCCCTAAGGAGAAGAAACCATCATTTTAAGAATAACTCTCAGACTGAAATCGAATGAAGGATGCCCTGCAGGTTTACTGAACTGTAGAGGACCCATGACTCATGTTTCCCTCCCAATTTCTCCTTATTGTAATGAAAATATTTATCCTTTGTCCATTTGTGTACTGGAAACAGATAAATTGTTTTGTAAGTTTTAGAGGCCTGTAGCAGATGAGATTTTGCTCCAAGACAAACCACATTTCTTTAAATTGATTTTGATATGATTTAGTACTTGCATTGTTGCTGATTTAAGGTTTATTTCAATATTGTAATGTCTTTTTGGAATTCTGAGGGTGGAGTGTAGCAGTTTGACATAGTTATGAATTCCAAAAATAGATACTGGATTATGTTTGTAATCTGGTCTATTACTGGGCATGATTGAGTTATGATTAGGGCTTTGAGTGGGCCAAGTCATTAGGGCTTTGGTGGGTGGGGACTCACAGATAAAAGGCATGGCAAAGGACAGAGTTGGAGTTTTCGATGCTGGAGTTTTGATATTGGAGTTTGATGCTGATGCCTTAAGCTGGAATCCTAGGAAGTAAGTACACAGAGGAAACAGAAGCCAGCCCCAGGAAGAGAGGAACCCTGAGCCCAGGTAAAAGCAAGTCCTGGGAAGAAAGGAAACCTGAACCCAGAGAGGAGCAAGATCCGGAAGGGAGGAACCCAGAAAACCTGAATCCTCACAGCCATTGTCAGCCATCTTGCTTCAACATGTGAAAACAGACTTTGGTGAGGAAAGTAACTTATACTTTATGGCCTGGTATCTGTAAGCTCCTACCCCAAATAAATATCCTTCATAAAAACTAACCAATTTCTGGTATTTTGCATCAGCACCCCTTTGGCTGACTAATACACTTTCCAACTCCAACATGATAATGGCAATAATGATTAAAAACAATAATTGTAAATATTTATATAACACTATGAGTAAAGCACTGTTGTAAATGATTTACATATATTAAATCATTTACCTTCAAAACAAATGTATATCATTTTTTTCTATTTTTAAAATGGGAACACTGAGTCATGGAGAGATTAATTGACTTGCCTAAGGCCTTACATCTAGCAAGTGGTTGAGCCAGATTTGAATCTAGGCAGTATGGCTCCAGCCTCTATGCTCTTAACCACTTCACTATATTCCCCAACTCCTGACAATCTTTTCTCCAAAGTCTCTTGTAACGTATTCTTTCCTTTGCAATCTATATCAAGATCTTCAGTCAAATCCTAACAATATACACTAGGATGACATTGGATTCCTGAAAAGATTCCCAGCAGCCGCTGCTCACTACTTTAATCCAGTCCACATACAATCACTAGATCAGGGATTCTTAACCTTTTTTGTTCCACAGACACCTTTGCTAGTCAGGTGAAAACCACAGATTCCTTCTCAGAATGTAGAGGCAGATGGTTTTATGACATTCAACATTGGCGTGTCTTTAAATTAAATTTTAGAATATTCAAAATTACCTTTTACAATTTTCCCATAATTTCAATACCTGATAACCTTACATGGTTCAAACTTCTACTCAAATGGTCATTTTCAGCATTTAGAAATTTAAGTTTTCCCACCGCATCATAAAACCATCTCCACCATCCTTACCAACCTTTTGGCAGGCAGTAATCCATTGCACTCAGAACACATTACATCTACAAAAACTAGGTAGCATAGCATCCCTATGAACCCCAAAATTTAAGTGCATCAACCCCACTGAAAATTTATAAGACTTCTATGGTTATCAGCATCGATGCAGAAGGAAACAGAGGGGAAAAACAGAGTACCTGAGGAACCCAAAAGCAGATGAATATAAGTGGCCAGTAAGTACTAAATGAAGTCTGAAGAGGTAGAATAGTCCAGCCTCTAAAAACCACTTCAAACTAATCATTTAAAGCTAATAATAATTATTGAAACCAAATGATGTATATATGGGTGTTCATTATACTATTCTGTCAAACTCTGTACATGTTCGCAATTTACGTTAATAAGATTTTTTAAAAAAGAAAATGTTTTAAAACCATCAAACTGTGGAAGATTCTTTGGCATGGTTGTGTTGACATGGGGAGAGGTATCGGGAAAATCTTTTCTTCTATTTCTCTCAAAGAGACTAGATAGGGATATAAAAGAGGAAAAACCCCGACATTCCAATGCCTCTGTTTCAGGCCAAAGTTCAGCTCCCAGAATGGGTCTGTACCACGGTTCTAAAGTAATAAGCACACTAGTCTTTGAATATGCAAAAGTACACAAAGCTAACTGGGAGGATGGGGAACTAAGTTACTCCTCTGAATAATAAAGTAAGGAGAACTGATTTTGAGAAGCCTAAGGTAAAAGAGCTCAGAGGAGGGGGAAAAGTGTCTTGAAGGAGAAAGAAGAGAAGACTGAACAATATGTTGAAATGTCTGGTAGCTTTTTAAATATAGGAATATCTAATATTCAACTTTAAGATGTTTGCTTCAGTGCCATATAAACACAATTTGTCTCCTCTAAATGTTCAGGGAAGTCTACAATACATTCAAAATCCTGGTGTAAGTGTGCATGGATGTATGTATGTGATGTTTGTGCATGTGTGAAAGAGAGAGACAGCACAGGTAAAATGATGAGATAATCTATTAAGTCAATCAATTTGGAGCAAGCAGAAGCTCTGAGCCAGAGGAATCTAAAAAAAAAAAAAAAAAAAAAAAAAAAGCCAGGCCCACCCCAAACCTCAGGAAGACTAAAAAGAATATAGGGTTCCCACTGCACAAGAGATGGGATTCAAATCTGTTTTGTTTTAACCTCAAATGACAAGGTGCTTCCACTGACATCTGGGATAACCAAATAATCATACTCTATTCCTTTTCTTAAGAACCTGGTACAGAATGGGTAAAAGAGATGCATGACAAATGCAGAAAGAAGACATAAGAGAAGAAAGAAAGGGAAAGAAGGAGGGAGATAAGGCCTTACTTAACTCATCTATTAGAAAGTGGGTTACTTATATATTTTTTGCATCTTATGTACCTTTTTATTTCCAGAGGGCTTAGCATAACACTTCACATAAAATAGGTCCTTCACAATTTAAAATAAAACAAGTAAGCGATGGAGGGGGTCAGCAATTTTCAAAGCAAAAAGTTTGGAAGTTAAAAAGGAGGGAGAGAAGGAGTAGAAAAGAGAAAAGTAGACAGTCTCAGTATACCAGAATACACTTGTTTTTTAAAAATTACTTTGTGTTCAGAGAATGATGGTATCCCAAACGCATAATCACAAGAGTTAGGGAAATTTACCAGAAAAGGATGGGTGCAACTTGGACGGGTGGGATTTGGATGCTTCCAGAATTTTAAATAGAACAAAAGATTAAGCCTTAAAAGAAAATGTTTTCCTTGGTGCCTTCATTTTTTCCCAGTTCCTTATCCCTCAAACAAACCTTGTGTTCATTACTTTATTCTCTTACATCCAAGTTTATTCAACATCCTTTAGACCATTTCTAGCAAAATCTCTCAAAGATAGGTTTTTCCTCAAATCCCTATTTCAATCTGTATTTCTACTTCACCTTAAGTTTCCCTTCCCTTCTTGTCCTTGGAAGAAATCAATAGAGGGAACCCAAAATTCTTCTGCTAAAGTGTCAGAACTATGTTTTCTTTTCTTATCCCTCATAGTTCCTCGAAAGTGGTTATGTATGTCACAAGACAGTCAGGTCCAGGTGAGGCAGGTTAATATAGGAAAAAGAGGAAGACCTGACAGACCCTGCAGAAAATGTGACCACGAGACCCCACCTCAGAAACCTCCTGAGGAAAGGCTGCTAAAGAACGAAGCCAGAAAAGCCCCAGGAGACACTGGCCATGAGGTCCCATTTGGAATTCTGGTGTCAAAGAGAAGCCCTGGATAACTTCAAACAGGCTTCCTCATTGGGCCCTTGAAAGCTAAAAGGTGGGGATCATAAGGCAACCACTCAGAAGAGCAAACAGCTGGGGCCCCTCCCCACCATTATGAAGTAGGAGGAGTAAAGCCTTTTTTTTTTTCATTATTTTATTTATTCATTTTTTTAAAAAATATTACATTAAAAAAATATGAGGTCCCTATTCACCCCCACTGCCCCACCCCACCACTCCTCCCACAGCAACATTCTCCCCCATCATCATAACACATCCATTGCATTTGGTGAGTACATCTCTGGGCATCGCTGCACCTCATGGTCAATGGTCCACATCATAGCCCATACTCTCCCACGTTCCATCCAGTGGGCCATGGAAGGATCTACAGTGTCCGGTAATTGTCCCTGCAGCACCACCCAGGACAACTCCAAGTCTTGAAAATGCCTCCACATCTCATCTCTTCCTCCCATTCCCCACACGCAGCAGCCACCATGGCCACTTTTTCGACACCAATGCCACATTTTCTCGATTATTAACCACAATAGTTCATGAATAGAATATCATTAAGTCCACTCTAATCCTTACTGTATTCCTCCTTCCTGTGGACCTTGGCTTGGTTGTGTCCATTCCACATCTATGTCAAGAGGGGGCTTAGATTCCACATGGATACTGGATGCAGTCCTCCTGCTTTCAGTTGTAGGCACTCTAGGCTCCATGGTGTGGTGGTTGACATTCTTCAACTCCATGTTAGCTGAGTGGGGTAAGTCCAATAAATCAGAGTGTAGGAGCTGAAGTCTGTTGAGGCTCAGGGCCTGGCTATCATATTGTCAGTCCAGAGATTCAAATCCCCTAGATATATCTTAAACCCCAGCACCAACTGCAATTCCAGTAAAGTAGCATGAAAGGCTTGTGAAGAGAGATCCCATCTGTGTCCAGCTCCATCACGCAGAAACACCAACTCCAAAGAAGGGCCAACTGACATGGCAGTGAACTCCATCTGCCATGACCATAAAACCTGTGGGTCTCTTTAGCCCTCAAAAGAACTAATACCTGGGGTTGTATCTACTTTATCTGTCTCTGAGACTCTGCTCAGGTGTGCATAGGGCAATCCTTCTGACAGCCTCCAGACTCTTTTTTAGAGACTCATAGCCATATAAACTCATTTGTCCTTTCCATTTCCCTCTTTCTTTAGGTCAAACAGCATTTTTAACTCCTGTTATTATATGTAGACAGGGATATTCTGCTGGTCTGCATTGAACCTTTCATTCAAGGTCATTTTCTAGTTATGTTATCAGCTGGTACTTGGTAGTGATCCCTCGGTGCCAGGGAAGCTCATCCCTGGGTGTCATGTCCCACACTGGGGGGGAGTAAAAGTTTTAAAAGAGGCCTAACCCAGGGCCCCACATGTGTGTTTCCCCCTGCAGCATGCCCACAGTCTATATCTCAGATTGTGTACTGTTTTTCTTAATAAACTCTTTATTCTCTTGCCTACCATATGGTGTATCCCTAAATTCTTTTACGTGACATAAGCCAAGAACCTAGAAGCCCAGAATTCAGAGCATTTTGCTAACACAGGTTCAATGCCTCCTCTTTTTTGCTATTGGCCCTTAACACCTAGTAGAAGGCTTACTGTTGAGATGACCAATGCATCTGTTTGTCTGGGACATTCTCAGCTTTAGCATTGAATGTCCTGTGCCCAGGGAACCTCCTCAGTCTGGGGCAAACAGGGATGTTGGCCACCCACTTGCTTTATTCATCATCCCTTACCTCCTTCTTGGAAAACCCATCCCTCCTGGTTTTCATCTATTGTAACAGCCTCTTCATTATCTCCCAACAGGAATCTTGGACTCCAGCCAGGTTAGTCATCCATAGCCTGCTCCAAACTCTGTGGTCAAGCATATCCTCTGTCTGAGCAAGCCCTCTTAGAGAGAATATCCTTTTTCCTCTCCACTAAGTAAACATTTGCACCTCTATGCTACCTCTGATTTCTCCTCACAGAGAAAAAGTTGGGTGTGGGGAAAGGAAACAAAGAGAAAACTGTGACCATGAGAGAATGTTCACATTAATATAAATTGTCATTTCAATGAACTTTTAATTTCTAATTTCCCTTCTTCTACCCACAGATTCATGTATGTGTCTTATGTATTCAATCAGTGTTTACTCAGTAAGCACTATGTTAGATGCTGCGGGAGATATAAAGATGAAATATGCATAGTTTTTCTTCACAGTCTACATCTAATGAGGAGATAAAACTGAACATGGACTAGAGTACAATAAAAGGCAGTAGTATATGATTACAGGGCAGAATGACTGGCAAAGAGGGTAAGTGTCATAGAAGCTCAGAGAAAAAAGAATTAGTGAGGACCTATGTATATAGAAGAAAATTCACAGAAATAGTGGGAACTAAGCTGGATAGTATTTAGATTTATAGAGAGGAGTACAGAAAGCATTCCTGCTCAGGGAACTAACCAAGACAGATGTGTTTGACCCCAGCACTTGAAGAAAACAAGGTGAAGACTAACCAGGCTGGAGGAGAGGATTCATGGAAAGTAGTGGAAGCGCTAGACTATAAAAAGCCATGCTGTGAATGTAAGACTGAGATATATAAATTATTTTCCAATGATCAACAGGAAGTCATTGAAGATCTTTCAATAGTAAAGAGATACTATGAAAGCAAGTTTAAAGAAGATTAATTTTAAAACCTCCAAATGAAGGTATTAAAGGGCAAGAGACTTTCCAAGGTAAAGGAACTGAGTTAAGAGATTACTGCAGGGAAACGGACTTTGGCCCAGCGGTTAGGGCGTCCGTCTACCATATGGGAGGTCCGCGGTTCAAACCCCGGGCCTCCTTGACCCGTGTGGAGCTGGCCATGCGCAGTGCTGATGCGTGCAAGGAGTGCCCTGCCACGCAGGGGTGTCCCCCGCGTGGGGGAGCCTCCACGCGCAAGGAGTGCGCCCGTGAGGAAAGCCGCTCAGCGTGAAAAGAAAGTGCAGCCTGCCCAGGAATGGCGCCGCCCACACTTCCCATGCCGCTGACGACAACAGAAGCGGACAAAGAAACAAAAGCAGACAAAGAAACAAGACGCAACAAATAGACACCAAGAACAGACAACCAGGGGAGGGGGGGGGGAATTAAATAAATAAATAAATCTTTAAAAAAAAAGAAAAAAAAAAGAGATTACTGCAATAGCCCACAACACAATGAGCTCTCCGTGTTAATGACTGGGATATGGGAAGAGGTGGAGAATTTATTCACATATTAATACAACAAATATTTAGTAAGCACCTATAAAATGTCAGGCCCTAAACTAGATACTAGTAATATAGGCCCTCAGACAAAGTCCTGCCTATGTGGAGCTTATATTTGAGTGTAGAAGGTAGATGAAAAAGATACAAAAAACAATAATTTCATATAGTGACATATCCTTTAAAAACATAAAACAGAGTAATGACAGTGGTGACAGGGTGATCAAAGGTCTTTTGAGGGAAGTGGATGTGGCTCAAATGATTTGGCTCCTGTCTACCATATGGGACAAGCAGGGTTTAATTCTTGGGGCCTCCTGGTGAAGACAAGCTGGCCTGCACAGCAAGTTGGCCTGAGCAGAGAGCTGGCCCACACAGGAGTGCTTGCCCAAGCAGCGAACTGGCCCGAGCGGAGTGCTGGCCCATGCAGGAGTGCTGACCTGCATGGCAAGCTGGCCCAAGCAGAGAGCTGGCGCAGCAAGATGATGCAACAAAAAGAGACACAGAGGAGAGACAATGAGACACAGCAGATCAAGGAGCTGAGGTGGCACAAGAGATTGAGCACTTCTCTCCCAATCCAGAAGGTCACAGAGCAGTTCCTGGTGCCGCCTAAAGAGAAGACAAGCAGACACAGAAGAACGCACAGTGAATGGACACAGAGAGCAGACAATGGGGGTGGGGGTGGGGGTGGAGGATGAGAAACAAATAAATCTTAAAAAAATTTTTTTAAAAAATGAGAACTGAATAAAAAGAAAGGCTTGAATCTGAAAAGTTCTGGAAGAAGAGCATTTCAGCCTGAAAGGGAAGTAAACGCAGAAGCCCTGAGACAAAAAAGGCTTGATGTGTTTGAACAGCAGAAGGTAGTTCAGTGTATCAAAAGGATACATAGCAGGGAGAAAGAAGGAACTTAAGTTGGAAAAGGAGATAAAGATAAGATCATGTTGGGCATCATAGACCATGGTAAGATGTTTAGATTTCATTCTGAATTTAAATGGGAAGCCAACAGAGAAAGAGTGTTTGGATCTAGTCTAATGTATGTCTTTAAAATACCACCTGGTTCCACTGTATAATATAGACTCCAGGGTGAGAGGAAAGGGGAAGAGAAAAGAAGTAAGAAGACTGTTAGGAAATTCTCTGCAGGAGTCCAGGTGAGAAATGATGGTAGCTTAATCTTGAGCTGTAGAAGCAAAAACAGTGAGAAGTGGTTGAATTTAGAATATAGTTTAAAGACAAAGTTGATTAGACTTGTCAATGGTTTGGATATGAAGTGTGAGAGGAAAAAAAGTATTGACAATGACCTCCAGCTGGGTAGATGGAGGTATCATTAAATGAAATGAAATAGGGAAGACTAGGGGAGCAGAGACGTTCAAGAGTTTTCCTTAGGCCTTGTTTAGTTTAATATAGACATTGAAATGGTACCACATAAGCAATTGGAAACAGGAGTTTGGAAAAAGTTAGTTATGCATGCATCCATTTAGCAAATATTTATTAAACACTATTAGAGGTTCTGGGAATACAGTCCCTATAAAGTAAGGAATGGGGACAGAGAGAATGTGCATGGTTCTGGGTACAATTTGAAAGAGGATAGTTAGGGAAAACCTCACTGAGAAGGTGAGGCCTAAGCAGAATCTCAAAGAACAGAGAGAGCAAACCATGAAAATATCTGAGGAACGAGAGAATAGCCAATGGAAAGGCCAAAGGCAGGATTGTGTTTTATGTTTCTGTAGGAACAGCAAGGAGGCCAGTATGGTTAAAGGTTAATAAATGAGGAATAGTAATAAAATATGTCAGAGAGGCTGGACGGGGGCAGGTATAGAACATGTAGGTTCTTGCAGACCATTGCAACACAATGGCATTTACAGTGAATGAGATGGTAAGTCATTGGAAGGTTCTGAGCAAAGAAGTGATCTGATCTGACTTACAATGATCACTTTGACTGCCATGCTGAGAACAGAGTGTAGTATAGAAGGAAGGAGGCCAGTTGATGGCCATCACAATAATATAGGCCAAGCAATGACAATGGCTTGGACCAGGATGAGAGCAGCAGAGGTCCTGAGAACGGCCAGATTCTGGATATATTCTGAAGGTAAAGTCAATAGCATTTTCTAATGGGTTGAAGACAGGGTGTGAGAGAAATGGTATTGTCAAGAGTGACACCAAATTTTTTGGGTTGAGCAACTGGAAAGTTGGAGTTACCATTTACAGAGATGGGAGAAGTAAGTTTGGGGAGCTAAAATCAGGAGTTAGGTTTTGGTGTGTTGAGTTTAAACTCCTTATAAACATCTAAGTAGAGATTTCAAGTAGATAGTTGGGTATGCCAATTTAGAGTTCTGGGGAGAGGTACAACCTCTCCCAGATTCCTGAAGATAAGAATTTGGAAATCATAAGTATACAGATTTAAGGCTATGGAACTGAATGAGGTCAACTAGGGAAAAACAGAAGAGTTACAGAACCTTGGAGTATTCTAGGTTGAGACCCTGAAGAAGAGAAGACAGCTGCTGAGTGGTCACATAAGATGAGGACAGAGATCAAGGATTTAGTAAGATGAAACTCACCAGTGACCTTGATAAACTTAATTACAAGGCTTTGAGAAGAGAAAATAGAGACATTGAGAATAAATTATAATTATCTTCTTTTTAACAATTGAGAAAAATGATGCCTCAAAGGTATATATCTGGCTAACCCTCTTTAAAAGGTACTTGAGTAATACATGGGTGTCATCTCCCCAAGGGAAGTGGCATATATCAGGCCAATAGAACTCCTTCTCAGAGAATAATTTTACATCTGAATTCTTTTTTAGTAAGTTAAAATGCACATTTGCAGATAAGAGCTCAACCTCCAGCTAAGCCAGGCACAGATCAAAGTCCTTAAATAGCTCTCTCAATGTACATAACCCTGGCATTTACGTGGCCCTGGCACAAATTCACAACAAAAGCTGGAACTATTGGAGAACCATCTGAAGATATTTTACCTCTTCACCTCCATCATTTCTCTTCTATTACTATAGTCCCCACTGTAGGTTTTAAGATATTCATCAGTCTTCTCCCTTGTTTTCATGAAAATGCATTTTTCTCATTTGTCTCCACTACGTCTTTGACTGCTTTGTAGTGTCATGCAGTAGAATTAAGCTATTCTAACTTTAAACTCTAGAGCCAACATTTATCAAACATGTGACCTTTGGATAACGAAGATAATACCATTTTACCTTGGTTGTAAGGATTATATGAAATAAAGTATATCAAGCCTTTTCTATAATGTCTTGCACATAGCAGGTGCTCTTCCCACGAAGCATTGTTATCCCTCTTCTCTGTGTGTGTGCTTTCCCTGAATTATAATATACCTCCCAGTGCATCTCTACCCATGACTCCTAAGTCTCTAATCCTAGTTACAACTCATTCTGTTGGAAGTTCCTCGTAGGTACTCACTAGTATCAAAAAATAAACATGTTCCAAAATTACATTCCTATCCTTCCCTGACCTTAAACTTAGTTCACTCTGCCTTACTATTTTTAATTTGTTCATAAAACCCAAGTCTCTTTCCTTCCTTCTCTGATCACCTGCAAGTCCTACATATTTTGAGGGTCTCTTGGAGTTATTATCTTTTATATTCCCACTAATATCATCTCATACTCTTTATACTTTCCTCATGATTCAATATCCTGTTATTTGTGTCCAGCCTTTGTAATCTTTCCACTGCTGTTCTAAAACACAGCACTGATCATGTCTTCTTACCGATCAGCTCAAAAACCTTCACGGGGGAACAGATAAGGCTCAGGCAGTTGAGCACCCACCTCCCACATGGGAGGTCCCAGATTCAGTTCCCAGGTGCCTCCTAAAGAAGACAAACAATGAGCAGACTGCAAGGAGAAATCAAGCAAAAACAACTAGCAGACAATGAGCCTGAGCAAACAACAACCAAAAAACTGAGCAAGACAATGAGCAAACAACAAGCAGAGAGAGAGCAAAAATAAATGAGCAGGGAGCAGTTGTGGCTCAAGCAGTTGGGTGCTGCCTCCCACATGGGAGGTCCTGGATTTGGTTCCCAGTGCCTCCGAGAGAAGATGAGCAAGGCAGTGACCTGACCCAATGGGCCTATGTTTTGCAATCCTGGCAGCATTGCTGCAATACTTCAAGAACTTACTGTCTCTCAAGATGGCCTCTATATTTTCAGACAGCTCTATTTATAAATTCCTTTGTTCAAGCCCTTGAGGTAAGCAAGGGCCAATAATGAGGCAAGCCTAAGTTTTCTCTTATATATTTTCCCAGCTGGTGAGCACTGAGATTTATAAGCACTCAGAACTTGAGTACACTACTGTGACAGTTTGAGATTATTTTTGTGAATCCCCGAAAGAAAAAGATTATGTTTGTAAACTAATCTATTCCTCTGAGTGTAATACCCTTTGAATGCATTAGATTCAGCTGACATGTCTTGATTAAATTACCTGTTAAGATTAGGGCTTTGATTTGACCATGTCAGAAGGGCATGACTTAGATTGAGTCTCTGACCCCTTGGGGGCTCATATAAACAGCCACTCACTCAAGAAGACACAGGCAAGTAGAGAGAACTTTGTCATGTTTGATCCTGGGGCCCCAGGGAGAGATGAGCCATTTGTCTTGATGGTTTACAGCTGGGAAGAGCAGAGCAGCTGAGTAGCTAAGAAGGTCCAGAAAGAAAGGAGCATTTCTTCCCAGAAACTGATATAGGAAGCCCTGAGAGACCAGGCAGATATCATCTCACTTTGGTGAGAAAGCAACCTTGAGTTGGACTCTTAAGGGCCTTTTAACTGTAAGCTTCTACCCCAAATAAATACCCTTTATAAAAGCCAACAGATTTCTGGTACTTTGCATTAGCACCCCTTTGGCTGACTAATACAGATACTTTAAATAGTATCCTCTATGTATCATCACTTTCCATCATGTGGTAACAGATGTGATACTGGACTAGGTACTAGATCCCACGTCCTGAGCCCTAAAATCTGACTGCTCCACTGACCTACTACCCGGGCAGTAGCCAGTTAAATGAATTGTGATCAGTTTACTCTTTCTCAACACTGAACTAGGATGTCTTAGCTGCTTCTTGCTGTAATTCTTAAATCTTATCCAATCTCAGACACTTTCATAAATTTCCCTTCCCCAGATTATGTCTCAGAGATTTCCAATTACTCAACTGACATTCACCCTACATATTTCAATTCCAGTCCACCAAATCCAACTCACAGTGCTAGCCCAAAGGTTGGACCCACCCAGGCAAATGCTATCTAAAGCAAGGGTAACAGTTCTGCTCATTTCAGTTCTAACAACAGATTGATGAGTGGGCATGATGGTTCATTTCTACAAGGCCTTCTCAGCAACTCCAATCTTACAGAGAAGACTGTGACGCTCCCTGAATTTAAGTAACTCCTGATAGTCTTCCTCTGAGTCATGCTTAGTAGTCAATTGGGTGGTTGTTCTCAAGAGGCTGTGTAGTGCTAGATAGGGAGGCTGCAGGACCCAAAAAGGAAATAAATAGTAGAACTTGGGGACCAGATTTTAAACACAACCACCCACCTTGACATACTCACTCCCTTAAAAGGAAGTTAACTAGAATCAACATAAACAAATAAATTCAGCCAGCTACAGAAATATTCCCTAGAAATAATCTGTCTATATGACGACTGGTAAATGTGCTAATAAGATTAAAGAACAGCCTAAATCTCAGCATGGGGTTTAGAGTTCCTCTCTAAAAAGGAAGGCATGAAGTTAAAATACAACTCATCTAAAAGAAGCCTAATTTTAAAAACTAACATGTTGGTTATGAAAGAGTGAAGGAAGAAAGTTTTTAGAGGACAGAAAATACTGAAAGCAAAAATTTTCACTATTTGCCTGAAGAAAATTTCTCCAATTATAATGCATATTGGAGTTATGTGAAAATATTCCTAGAACACAGAAGACTACCCTATCTTAATGTAAATACCGCCTAAGAATATTCAGTTCTCTTTGCTATAATTTTGGGATCTCTAATTTGGTCTCCCTGAGTGGAATTGGCCACTAGAAGCCAATGCCCTGGAGGAGTGACTGGTAATTAGATTTTCTAAATTAACTCTCTGGATGATAAACAGTTCTTCTCAGAAAGAGAAAGCTGAATTGGTACCCTGGGGCCTGGTCATCTCTAGAACAAGATGTAAAATGGAATTTCTGAATTTGTAAACCTTGGATTGGTGATGATCACATCAAGATACGGATTTGAGAAGCCCTGCTTTAGCAATCTATCACCTCACTCCCTTATCTCTTTACTACAAAACTGTATTTTGAAAAGTTCAATGAGTAGAGATTTTGACCTAACCCATTTAAGATTTTGACTTAACCCATTTAAAACTATTCTGAGTTCCAATCTCCTCAACTCTACATGAGAGGGTTAGACAAGATAATTTATGCTGTCCTTTCCAGCCTTAGAATTACTCCATGATTTCAAAAATTATTAGAAATATTAATATTTTGTTAAGGTGTCTAGTTAAAAAATAAATTTACAACTACTAATCGTTTTCCTAGATATTTATAAGAACCAATTTGAAAAAAAAAAAAAAGGAAAAAACCCATTTAAATGGCAACAAAATTTAAAATATATAGCAATAAACCTAATAATAAATGTACAAATCTATACTAGCTGTTATAAGAAGTGGGGCTCCTGAAGGCTCTGGAGACATCCAGACACTATGTCAGGGCAGAAAGCTCAGGAATTTGGTGCCTTGTCAATGGGCCCTACTTTGGAATTTATGCTCCCCAGTGTGAAAAGAATTTGACTTAGCTGTGGTTTCCCTATACATGGCTCTTCTGTCCTTCTATTTGAACCTATAATTAGTACTAGAGTTGGTAGGTGTATGCCCAAGTGATTTAAATCTTTGGGCTATCCATGTGCCAGCTGGGCCCTGAATCTCAACAGAGTTGCAACACCTACTTTCCAGTTCATTGGTCTCACCCAGGACAACTAACAAGGAGGTGATGAGAGACAACTGTATTAGTCAGCCAAAAGGGGTGCTGATGCAAAATACCAGAAATTGGTTGATTTTTATAAAGGGTATTTATTTGGGGTAGGAGCTTACAGATACCAGGCCATAAACCATAAATTACTTCCCTCACCAAAGTCTATTTAGAGCAAGATGGCTGCTGACCTCTGTGAGGGTTCAGGGTTCCTGGCTTCCTACATCCCTGGTTCTTGCTTTTCTCTGGGTTTAAGGTTTCTTTCTTGCTAGGGCTGGCTTCTCTCTCCTCTGTGAGCTTATTTCCCTGGGCTCCAGCTTAAGTCTTCAGCATCAAACTCCAACATCAGAGCCCTCAAATCTGTTCTTTGCCATGTCCCCACTAAGGGGTGGGGACTCAATGCCCTAATCATAACTCAATCATGCCCAGGTACAGATCAGATTATAAGCAGAATCCAATATCTATTTTTGGAATTCATAACATATCAAAAGGCTACAACTACCATACCAAGGAACCAAGAGAGTCTACAACTGCAAGCAAGAGAGTCCTGCCTTTTGGCCCTATGGGATAACAGCCCCCTCTCAATTAGAGGTGGAGTAGACATCACCATCCCAGAATCCTCAGGATTGGGGGATGAATTATGGACTAAGTAGACGTACTGGAATTCTACTATAAACTTATTGTGATTCTAGCAATGGAAAAAATTATATCATAGGCAGTGGACACTGGAGGATCTGAGGGCATGGAGAGGGAAAAACAGGCATAATGTGGCGGCATTTTTGGGACTTGGGAATTATCCTGAGTGACACTGCAACAACAGATGCAGGCCATTATATATCTTGCCATAACCTGCAGAATTGGGTGGGAGAAAGTGTAAACCACAATGTAAACTTTAATCCATGCTTAGTTGCAATGCTTCAAAATGTGTTCATCAATTGCAATGAAAGTACATCACTAATGAAGGATGTTGTTAATGTGGGCAAATGTGGGAGGTGTGGGGAGCGGGACATATGGGAATCCCCTGTATTTTTTATGTGACATTTGTGTAATCTAAGTATCTTTAAAAAATACAAATAATTTAAAAACCACAAAAACTGTGATAAGAGATGAATTACACCATATATCAATAAAATAGTCAATCCACCAAGAAGAAATAGCAATCATAAATATTTATGCACTTAACCATGATATTCCAAAATACATGAGGCAAACACTGGCAAAACTGAAGGGATAAATAGACGCATCTACAATAATAGTTGGAAACTTCAACATACCACTCATACCAACAGATAGAACATTTAGACAGAAGACCAATAAGGAAACAGAGAACTTGAATAATACAATAAATGAACTAGACCTAACAGGCATATCCAGAACACTGAACCCAAAACAGCAGGATATACATTTTTCTTGAGTGCTCATGGATCATTCTCTAAGAGAGACCACACATTAGATCACAGAATAAGTCTCAATGAATTTAGAAAGACTGAAATCATACAAAGTATCTTCTCTGATCATAAGGGAATGAATGGAGGTGGAAATCAGTGACAGGTAGAATTTAAAAATATATGTAAGTTAAATAACACACTCTTAAGCAATCATTGGGCCAAAGAAGAAACTGCAAAGGAAATCAGTAAACATCTTTAGATGAATGAATATGAGAACACAATCAATCAATACTTATGGAGGAAGAAGCGGGATGTGGCTAAAGCAGTTGGGCACCCACCTACCACATGGGAGGTCCCAGGTTTGGTGCCTGGCGCCTCCTAAGAAGACGAGCAAGAGAGCAAGCTGATGCAATAGGCTGGCACAGTGAGATGATACAAAAAAAGACGATGCGAGGAGACACAGCAAGGAGACACAACAAGAGACTCAACAAGCAGGGGGCAGATGTGGCTCAAGCGAATGGGTGCCTTCCTCCCATGTGGGAGGTCCTGGGTTCAGTTCCTAGTATCTCTTAAAAAGAAGATGAGCAGACACAGAAAGCACACAATGAACTGACACAGAGAGTGGACAGCGAGTGCGAACAATGTGGGGGGGTGGGGGGAATAAATAAAATAAAATAAATCTTTAAAAAACAAATATAAATACTTACAGGATGCAGCGAAGGCAGTGCTGACAAATTATATAGCCCTAAATACTTACACAAAAAAGAAGAGCTAAAATCAAAGCTGAAATTGCACACCTGGAAGAACTAGAAAAGGAAAGCAGGCTAAACCAAAGCAAACAGAAAGAAAGAAATAACAAAGATTAGATCAGAAATAAAATGGAATTGAGAACAGAAAATAACAATAGCGAGCATTAACAAAACCGAAAGTTGTTTCTTTGAAAGATCAATAAAACTAACAAACCCTTAGCTAGACTAACAAAGAAAAAGAAGAGAAAAGATGCAAATAAATGAAATCAGAAATGAGAAGGGGGACATTTCCACAGACCCCACAGAAAGAAAAATAACCATAAAGGGATACCATGAACAACTGTTTGCCAACAAATTAGACAACGAATTGGATTAATTCCTAGAATGAATTCCTAGAAACACATAAACTGCCTACACTGAATCTAGAAGAAACAGGAAATATCAACAGATGAATTACAAAAGATTGAATCAGTCATCAAAAACCTTCCAACAAAGAAAAGCCCAGACCAGATGGCTTCACAGGTGAATTCTACCAAACATTCCAAGAAGAATTAAAATTTCCCCCAAAAAATTGATCAGAAGGGAACACTACCTAACTCATTCTATGAGACTAATATCACCTAATACCAAGGCCAGATAAAAATACTACAAGAAAATAAAATTTCAGGCTAATTTCTCTTATGAATATAGATGCAAAAACTCCTCACCAAAAAATACTAGCAAATTAAAACCAACATCACATTAAAAGAGTTATACACTATGATCAAATGGGTTTTATCCCAGGTACACATGGGTGGTTCAACATAAGAAAACCAATTAATGTAATATACGACATTAACAAATCAAAGGAGAAAAATTACACGATCATCTCTATTGATGCAGAAAAGGCATTCAACAAAATCAAGCATCATTTTTTAATAAAACACTTTGAAAGACAGGAATAGAAGAAAACTTCCTCAAGATGATAAAGGGTATATATGAAAAACTCATAGCTAACATCAAATTCAATGGTGAAAGACTGAAAGCTTTCCCTCTAAGGTCTGGAACAAGACAAGGATGCCAACTGCCATCACTGTTATTCAACACTGCACTGGAAGTTCTAGCCAGTTAGGCAAGAAAAAGAAATAAAAGGCATCCAAATTGGAAAGGAAGCAGTAAAACTTTCACTGTTTGCAGATGACATGATCCTATATAAAGAAAGTCCCAAAAAAGCAACAAAAAAACTACTAGAGCTACTAAATGAGTTCAGCAAAGTGATGGGATATAAGATAAATATGCAAAAATCTGTAGTGTTTCTATACATTAATAATGAACAACATGAGGAAAAAATCCATTTACAATAGCAACTAAAAGAATCAAATATCTAGGAATAAATTTAACTAAGGGTGTAAAGGACATGTACACAGAAAACTACACAACATTATTAGAAGAAATCAAAGAAGACCTAAATAAATGACATTCTGTGTTCATGGATTGGAAAACTAAACATCATGAAGATGTCAATTCTACCCAAACTGATTTACAGATTCAATGCAATCCCAATAAATATTCCAACAGCCTTTTTTGCAAAGATGGAAAAAGCTAATTATCAGATTTATTTGGAAGGGTAAGGGGCCTTGAATAGCCAAAAACATCTTGAAAAAGAAAAACAAAATTGGAGTACTCACACTACTTGACTTTAAAGCATATTACAAAGCTACAGTGGTCAAAACAGCATGGTATTGGCACAAGGATAGATGATGAACAGAACCAAATTGAGAGTTCAGAAATAGACCTGCACCTCTACATCCAACTGATATTTGACAAGGTTGCCAAGTCTACTCAACTGGGACAGAATAGTCTCTTCATTGAATGGTGCTGGGAGAACTGGATATTCATATCCAAAAGAATGAAAGAGGACCTGCATCTCACACCCTATGCAAAAATTAATTCAAGATATATCAAAGACCTAAATACAAGAGCCAGGAACATAAAAGTCTTAGAAGAAAAAGCAGAGAAGCATCTTCAAGATCTTGTGGTAGGCAATCATTTCATAAACTTTACAACCAAAGCATAAGCAATGAAAGAAAAAGCAGACAAATGGGACCTCCTCAAAACTAAAAACTTTCGTATTTCAAAGGACTTTGTCAAGAAAGTGAAAAGGTAGACCCTCAATGGGAGAAAATATCTGGAAACCACATATCCAATAAGAGTGTAATATCCAGCATATATAAAGAAATGCTACAACTCAACAATAAAAAGACAAACAACCCCATTAAAAAATGGGTAAAAGTCTTGAACAGACATTTTTCCAAAGAGGAAATACAAATGGCTAGAAAGCACATGAAGGAAAGCGGCTGTGGCTCAATCAGTTGGGCTCCCATCTACCATATGCGGGGCCCTGGGTTTGTGTCCTGAGGCCTCCTTGTGAAGGCAGGCTTGACCACATGCTGTGGAGAGCCGCCGGCCTGGGCGCCACTGAGTGCCGCTGGCCCGCAAGCACTGCAGAGAGCCAACTCAGCAAGGTGATGCAACAAAAAGGGAGACAAGCAAAACACATAGAAGAACGTGCAGCTAATGGACACAGAGAGCAGACAGCAAGCAAGCCACGGGAGGGGAGGATTAAAAATAATAAATACAAACACAGAAGGACTTATAGTGAATGGACACAGAAAGCAGACAGCAAGCAAAAAGCCACAAAGGGGGGGGCGGCGATAAAAAAAAAAGCACATGAAAAGATGCTCAATATTACTAGCTATTAGGAAAATGCAAATCAAAATTACGATGAGATATTTCACATCCACTATATTGGCCACTATTTAAAATAAAAAAAAGGAAACTACAAATGTTGAAGAGGATATGGAGAAATAGGAAAACTCATTTACTGCTGGTTGGAATGCAGAATGGTATAGCTGCTGAAAGATAGTTTGGTGGTTTCTCAGGAAGCTGAGTATAGAATTGCCATATGATCTGGCAATCCAGCCGCTAGGTATAGATTCAGGAAAACTGAAAGTAGTGACACAAACAGATGTTTGCAGAATAATGTTCATAGCAGCATTATTCAACATTGCCAAAAGATAGAAGCAACCTAAATGTCCATCAACAGATGAATGGATAAACAAAATGTGGTATATACATATGATGGAATACTACTCAGCTGTAAGAAGGAATGACACATGCAACAACATGGTTAAACCTTGAGGACCTTAAGTTGAGTGAAATAAGCCAGACACAAAAGGACAAATATGTACGATCTCACTAATATGATTTATGTATTATAAACTAACTCATAAAGGTAGAATCTAGAAGATAGTTTACCAGGCGATAGAAAGGAGGTTGACAATGGGAGCTGATGCTTAATCTGTGCAGAATTTATAATTAGGTTGGCTGTAATGGTTAGGTAATGGACACAGGTGATGGTAGCACAATATTGTAAGTGCAATTAACAGCACTGAGGATTGTGTGTTAACATGGTTAAAAGGTTTATATATGTTACTAGAACAAAAGTCAGAGGATAAAACATGAGATTATATAAGACAGTAAACCCTGTGGACAACAATTGTGGTCAATAGTACAAATATAAGAATGGTCTTTCAGGATCTATAACAAAAGTACATCTCTAGTACAAGGTGTTAATAAGAGGGTGGTACATGGGAAAAATGCACCTAAAGCAAAACATGGACTATAGTTAATACTATTTGAATATTCTTGCATCAATTGTAAGAAAGGCACCACACCAATATAAAGTGTCAACAATAGGGGGCAGTTATGGGAATGATGCAATTTTTATTCTTAGAAAAACATTATATCACAGAAACAACCAAATTTCCTTGGCATTTATACTGTTTTACTCTGCAATTTCTCTGAAGGTACATGCAGCTAGCTGCAGGTCAAAGCTTCATCTTTAGGGGAAAAAGAAAAAGAAGAACTTTACATAAGAAAGCAAGTATATAAATGATGTTCTACATACCAATTAACATAACCCTGGTAAGAAAGTAAGGGTGGGATTCAGTCAGGTGTCTTTTGAATATCAGACAGGGCCTTTTGAATATCAAAAACTGTATAAATTTGGATATATAAGTATGTCCTTGTTGCCATAGGCATGTTTTCTGTATAGGTAGAGGCCCACACGGTAGCTAACAAAATAATAAACTTCCCTCCTGGGAAAGTCCTGCTGCTTTCTCAAATAACATGGCCAAAAGCTCTCGAATATATAAGCCTTGCCTAATTTAAAAAAACAAAAAACAAAATAGGCTAATAAGCCAAGCCCTTGATCTTAATGCTTACACTTCTGAACCTTATTCCTGTAACAATAAAACCAAGCCTAATTATAATTAATGCCTAAGAGCCTCCTTCCCCAGGATGGAATCTCAGTGAAGTCTGGAGGAGGAAATGAGAATAGAAGACAAAAAGAAACAGACACAGAAGATCACACAGTGAATGGATACAGACAGCAAAAACAGCAGGGTGGCAGGGAGGGGGGGGGGAAAGAACTACCTCCTGAAAACCTCCCTATTACTCAAGTGTGGCCTTTCTAAGCCAAACTGCAAATCAACTCACTATCTTCCCAACCACATCCCCACATGGGACATGACTCCCAGGGCTGAGCCTCCCTCATGCAGACGGATTATTACCAAGCATTAATCAGTGATGAATTTGGAGAAAGACCTTGATCAAAAGGGAATATATTAAATAAAATAGAGTTTTTATGGCTAAGAGATTTTAAAGTGAGTCAGGAGGTCATTCCAGAGGTTACGCTTATGCAGGCCTCAGCCAGACTTCACAAACTGCCACATTAAACAAAACCTCAAACAAAAGTGCTCCTGGAAGGAGATGTCCCAGGTTCGGTTCCCAGTGCCTTCTAAAGAAGACAAACAAACAACAAGCGGACATAGAACAAAAACAATGAGCAGAAAATGAGCAAAAATAAACGAGCAGGGAGCAGATGTGGCTCAAGCTGTTGAATATCTGTCTCCCATATGAGAGGTTCTGGGTTCAGTTCCCAGTGCCTCCCAAAGGAAAAAACAAACAATAAGCAGACAACAAGCAAAAAAAAACCAAAAACAAAACCCAAGCAGACAATGAGTGCAAACAATGAGCAAACAGATAAGAGAGCCATCTCAGGGGGAGAAAATTTGCTTCTGAGGGCCTTGGGACGTCCAGACACCATGGCAAGCCATATGGCCTCATGAAATCAATACCCCTTCAATGGGCTCTGTCTGGGAATATATGAAAAATGATTTTCCCAGTATAACACAGTTATACTCATTTATAAATCCCCTAATCATGATTCATCTATGTCTTTTGTTTGAACCTATAATTTTCAATTTACCTATTAAGTATATTTCTCAGAGACTTAAAACCTATGGATTGTTCCTATGCTGCTGGAACCCTTAAACCCAGCAGCTATGTGTCCAACTCCTTCTCTCCAGTTCTTCAGGCCTGCTCTGGACAACTAACAAAACAATGATGATGGACCAGCCCCATCCCCAAAGCAAGGAGTATCTTTAACTGCAAACACAATTCTTTTCTTCTGCCCCATATCTACATCCCTTCTCAGCCTGAAGCAGAGTGGACATCATCCCAAATTTCTCAAGATTGAGGAATGAACAGAAAAAAGGGGTAGAGGGAGTATAACTGCTGACTAAAGCAGATTTATTGTTATTGTAGTTACCTTGTGTTAATTGAGTAACTTATAACATTGATATAAAAATAATTTTTTAAAATAAAAAGTAAGTATAAAGTGGAAAGAGTCATTCTACCTGATATTAAGGGCTATTATACAGCTACAGTAATCAGGAGAGAGTAGTATGGTGGAAAGACATATGTAAATCAATAGTACACAATACAGAACCCAAAAAATAAGCCCACAGGAAGTGAAAAGACAACCTACTCAATGGGAAAAAACATTTAGAAACTACATATCTGATAAGGGTTTACTATCCAGAATATATAAAGAAATCCTACATCTCAATAATAAAAAGACAAACAACCCAGTAAAAAATGGGCAAAAAATTGAATAGGCATTTCTCCAAAGAAGATAAAAAAATGGCTAAAAAAGCATATGAAAAGATGCTCAACATCATTAGCTATTAGGGAAATGCAAATAAAATCAGAATGAAATACCATTTCACACCCACTAGTATGACTAATATTAAAAAAACAGAAAATTACAAGTGATGGAGAGGATATGGAGAAATAGGAACACTCATTGCTGATGGCAATGTAAAATGGTACAGCCACCATGGGAGATGGTTTGGCAGCTCCTCAGAAAGCTATGTATATGACCTGGAAATCCCTTTACTAGGTAAATACCCACAATAATTGAAAGTAGGAATTCGAACAGATACTTGCACAGAATTGTTCACAGAGGCATTATTCACAATTTCCAAAAGACTGAAGCAACCCAAGTGTCCACTAACAGATGAATGGATAAACAAAATGTTGTATTATACATACAATGGAATATTATTCAGCATTAAAAAGGAATGAAGGGCAGTGGACTTGGCCCAGTGGTTAGGGCGACCGTCTACCACATGGGAGGTCTGCGGTTCAAACCCCGGGCCACCATGATCCATGTGGAGCTGGCCCATGAGCAGTGCTGATGCGCGCAAGAAGTGCCGTGCCACGCAGGGGTGTCCTCCGCTTAGGGGAGCCCCATGCACAAGGAGTGCGCCCCATAAGGAGAGCCGCCCAGTGCGAAAGAAAGTGCAGCCTGCCCAGGAATGGCGGTGCACACACGGAGAGCTGACACAAGATGATGCAACAAAAAGAAACACAGATCCCCATGATGCTGACAACAACAGAAGCGGACAAAGAAGACGCAGCAAATAGACACAGAAAACAACCAACCAGGGTGGGCGGGGGGAGGGGAGAGAAATAAATAAATAAATCTTTAAAAGAAAAAAAAGGGAATGAAGTTCTGATTCACGTGATAACATGTATGAACCATGAAGACATTATATTGAGTGAAAGAAGCCAGATACAAAAGGACAAATGTTGTGTGAGCTCACTGATATGAATAAGATTAAGCAAACTCTCAGAGTTAGAATCTAGATTTTAGGTTACCAGGGGTTGGAGTAGAGATAGAGAATGGGAAGTTAAAGCTTAAATTATACAGAATTTTTATTTGGGCTCATTGTAAAGTTTTAGAAATGGGTGGTGGTGAAGGTAGCACAATATTGTGAGTATAATTAACAGCACTGAATTATATATGTGAATGTGGTTAAAAGGGGGGATTTTAGGATGCATATGTTAACAGAATGAAAATTAAAAGATAAAACATAAGACTGTGTAATACAGTAAACCCTGTTGTAAGCAAGGGCGATACAGTAAATAATACAATTATAAAAATGTCCTCTTATGAGTTATAACAAATTTACCTGTTTTAGTTTCCTAAAAGCTGTTGAGAGTATTGTACCAGAACTGTGTTGGTTTTTTGTTTTTTTTTTTTAAATTTCTTTCTCTCCCCTTCCCCCTCGCCCGCCTGCCTCAGTTGTCTGTTCTCTGTATCCATTTGCTGTGTGTTCTTCTGTGACTGCTTCTATCCTTATCAGCAGCACGGGAATCTGTGTCTCTTTTTGTTGCGTCATCTTGCTGCATCAGCTCTCCATGTGTGCAGCACCACTCCTGGGCAGGCTGAACTTTCTTTCGTGCTGGGCGGCTCTCCTTGCACGGCACACTCCTTGTGCGTGGGGCCCCCCTATGCGGGGGACACCCCTGCATGGCATGGCACTCCTTGCCCGCATCAGCACTGCATGTGGGCCAGCTCCACATGGGTCAGGGAGGTCCTGGGTTTGAACTGTGGACCTCCCATGTGGTAGGCGGGCACTCTAACTGTTGAGCCAAGTCCACTTCCCTGTGTTGGCTTTTATAATGGGAATTGATTAGGTTAAAAGCTTACAGTTCTGAGGTCATCAAAGTGTCCAAATCAAGGCATCATCAAAGATGCTGTCTCACCAAGCTGCAGCTGTGAGCAATCAGGCATATGACTCCTGTCTCTCTTCTTCTCCAGACCTCTTAATTTCCCCCAAAACTGATAGCCAATTACTCCAACATCATTCATTTCAGCATGAAATGCTACCTTTATCCATATGAAATTCCCATGTATGCATTGGTCTTTTTCTAGGCTCTTTATTCTTTCCATTGGTCTATTTCTATTGCTGTACCAATGCTGCACTGCTTTAATTAGTATAGCTTTATAACATGTTTCAATATACAGTAGGGAAAATCTTCTTTTTGTTCTTTTTACACAATTTTTTTTTCGATTCTATAACACTTTTTCTTTCAGATGAATATTGAAATCAACTGTCATGTTACTAAAATTCCTGAGGAAATTTTAGATTGGATTGCAGGAACTTGTAAACTTGTAGAGATTGGACATATTTGCAACATCAAAATTACCACCATTCACTCTATAAGCACCTTCTTTGTACCAGTCATTGTTCTGGCACTTGGCATATTTCCATGAATGAAACAAAGATTCCTGTTCTTGTGGAGTTTATATTTTGCAAGTAAACAATAAATATAATCAAGTTAATTATTAATTATGTTGGAATGTGATAAATGCTATGGAAAAAGCGAAAAAGAATATTATGTTAAGGGTGACCAGGAGTATAGGGGTAGAGAAAGGGTCTACGGTGATTGAGGTAGGCCTCATGGAAAAGGGGAGGTTTGAGCAAAGACATGAAGGAGAGAGAGGAGTTAGCCAAGGAGCTAGCTGGAGGAAGAGTATTTAAGTCAGATGGAACAATAAAGGATCTGAGGCATAAGCAAGTCTGATATATAGAAGGAATACCAAGCAGGTCAGAGTAGCTGGAGCAACTTGAGTGAGAATTAGAGTGCTGGGAGAGAAGTGGTCAGAGGAGATGGGGGTGGCAGGACAGAATATGTAGGGCATAAAAGGCCATTGTAAGGATCTTGGCTTTTAGTCTGAGTATAAGTGGCACCACTGTTTTCCATCCAGGACCATGCTTATGTTTTGCCATATATTCAGGTCACTTTTATCGTGCATTAATAAATTTATATAGTTTTCCTTATACAAATCTTTTGTATTTTATTTTATATTTATTCTTAGATATTTTAAGATGTTATAGCTAATGTAAATGGATTCTTTCTTTCATGATATTTTTAAACTGGTAATTATTATTAAGAAAACTATTGATTTTTTAATATCAATTAGGTATCTAGAGGACCGTTAATTTTCAAGAAAGAGGTCATCAATCTTAACCCAAACTTTGAATCTGACCTGTTCTCTTGTCAGCTCCCTCCCCACCCACTGATGCCTTAAAAGGCTCTTAAAATGTACCAGTCTCAGAGGATCTTTCTAGGCTTTGTGTCTTGCTTCAAAAACCTGCTCCATTAAAATTCTGCCTGTTTCCTGTTTCCAGTCTTTTGATTCTTTGAGGCCTTATTGGCCCCCTGCCTAATGTTTTAACTCAACCTTCCCCGCTGACCTCTGTTTTGAACATTAACTTTCTCTGGGCCTGGAACTCCTTGAGTCCCTCAATATTCAACTTGAACCAGACTATGGTTCTCCTTTCCTTAGAGTTCACTGGTCATTCCCCTCATTATTTTATCCAATTCTGCTCCTAACACCTCCAGTATGTGCCAAAGCTCACTTCCGAAGAAGATTTGGAAGATAAAGTACACAACTCTAGAATACATACTATCTCTATTCCAGGTGCCTTGAACTTACCATTGGTTGATATATATTGAAAGCCTGAGAAACAATATTTATGAAGAATTGCTTTTCTCTAAATCTCCTAACTATTATCTAACTACTTCTTGGATCTTTTTTTTTTTTTGGGAGGGGGGAGGGGGTTGTTTTGTTTTTTGTTTTAAGCCAAGATTCAACAGATGAGCTCCAGAAACTTTATGAAAACTCCTGAAATTGTACATAAAAAACTGTTAATTTTTCTGGAGAGAGGGTCCTAAGCTTTTATTATATTCTCTACATACTCTGACTAAAATTTTTTTAAAGAATTTTCTGTATGTACTCTAAAATTTGTTCTTCCTTGGATTGAGACAGATTATCAAAGCACTGCCTTACCTCAATTGTATCATTCTACTCCCAAGATCAGAATAGTTTTCACTGAACAATGCTTTGGCACTATGCCAACAGCCTACAATGGAAGACATTACAGGAAACCACCCCAGCCTTAAAATGTGTTTAGAAACTACCACAGACTTTAATAAAGACAAAGAGAGCAAGACAAAGATGGGCAGAGACCTGCCTGTATAGCCTAAAACCTCAACAAGATAATATACCATGTCAAAGCAGAAATGCACTAACGCCAGCATGAGACAAGAACAGATTATGAACAAGGAAGGCCAAGGAAGATGAAATTCTCTATTGAAGAATGGGAGTCAAGTCAGATGCCAGCAAAAAAATTCCTTCCTTCATAAACTCAAGCATGGGATTTGGAGAGCCACAAATACAGACAACACTGGAAATATTTGGATAAATAAATATAAACACATTCACATATACATTGAGTATACATGAGTTAAAGAAAACGCTCAAACTACATGAAGCATCATGTGAAGTATTTTTGTTTTTGTTTTTGCTTTTTTTGCGGTGCTGGGGTCAGGGATTGAACCTGGAACTTCGTATGTGGGAAACCAGCACTCAACCAATGAGTCACATCAGTTCCCCTGATTTGGTTTTTTGGTTTGTTTACTTGTTTGTTTTTTTGTTTTTAGGAAGCACCAGAAACCGAACCCAGGACCTCCCATGTGGGAAGCAGGTGCTTAGCTGCTTGGGCCACATCTGCATCGGTGTGAAAAAAAATTTTTTTTTAAGATTTATTTATTTATTTCTCTTCCTTTCTCCCCGCCCACCCCCACCCCGGTTGTCTGTTCTCTGTGTCTATTTTGCTGCATCTTCTTTGTCCGCTTCTGTTGTTGTTAGCGGCACGGGAATCTGTGTTTCTTTTTGTTGCATTATCTTGTTGGGACAGTTCTCCATGTGTGCAGCCCATTCCTGGGCAGGCTGCACTTTCTTTCGTGCTGGGCGGCTCTCCTTATGGGGCACACTCCTTGTGCGTGGGGCTCCCCTACGCAGGGGACACCCCTGAGTGGCAGGGCACTCCTTGTGCTCATCAGCACTGCGCGTGGGCCAGCACCACATGGGTCAAGGAGGCCTGGGGTTTGAACCACGGACCTCCATGTGGTAGACAGACGCCCTAACCACTGGGCCAAATCTGCTGCCCCATGTGAAGTTTTTAACAACTCTCCCATCTCAGCTGTATCAGGATAATTCTCTTTTTCATAACCTTCACATTCTTCTATTTAACTAAAAAATCCATCCATTCTTCCAAGTTCAGCTTTTAAAATTATAATGATAAACAAAGTTCAAATGAAACTTACTTTGTTTCAATAAAACCAAAAAGCCTCCTCTCCTACCCAAATGCACACACACATGCACTTTTTGGAATTCCATAGCTCTGGTACTGCTTTAAAATTTTTAAAAAGCATGTCCACAAAGAAGTATGGCAGATTTTTCCTTGGTTGGAGAGAACACAATCATTTGGTCTGACTAACTGGAGAGTTTAATTCCAGATTTTGATAGAAAGTCCAAGCTTTTTCCAAAATGGCCACAGCTGAAACAAGACTGATATTAATGAGACAAATTGTGAAAGTTGGGATACAAATTGTAGGATCTGGGATTGGGAAAACTGGGTTATTAACCTAGATCTCTAAAGAAGAGAAACAAATCTAATAAGATGCTTTTGATAGTCATATCTTAAGCTCAATGATAAAGGATGGGGTGAATGTCAGGAGAGGAGTATTAAAACCATGATTCATCTTACTAAAACATCAATAATCTCAAATCAGTAAACCCAGTGAAGTCTCTGTTGGGCTATTCCTATTTCCCCTTGAATATTCAGAGCTGGGAAACATTCTCTCAGCTTTAGCTTTCACTAAAGACACTTCCACCATGGTTGGAATAACAGTTCTTCAGCTTTCTGTTTCAAACATCTTCACAATTAAATCTCTTACCTGTCTGCCTCAAGTCTTTAAATAGAACATTCTTCTCATTTCCCTCTAAAAAAATAACACTCAAACAAAACTCCCAAGGTTGAACTAATACTATCAGTAGTTATAACCAAAGACTTTCTACAAGAACCTCAAGTTTTAACTTTATAATTTTTTTACCTCCTACCTTTGAGCAAAAAAAATACTTTCAGTCCAGTTCAGAGGAAAGTCAGGTCTGAGTCCCACACTTAAAAATTTCTTGGAGATCTAAAATTGTATGAAACTTCTTGATGAGATTCAGTTCAATCCTTTAATAAGTCCTTATGCTGGGAGTATAAGCGGCCAATTTCCGGGCTTATGTGGGTATAACATGGCACAGTGTAGTACTAAGCAAATACCCTTATTGATTGTTTAACTTCGGGTATCTCAGCAAATATGAGCTAAGCACTTACCTGAAATAAAAGGTTTTATGTATTTCATCTCAAAGAAACACCACCTAAGAATAAAACAAAAACTCCATGTCAGTTAGCCCAGGCCCTGTTAATATAAAACTACCTACCATTTATCAAAATTTACTGTGTATAGCAAAGGTACCACATTAATGCAAAGTGTTAAAATAACAGGGAAAACTGTGGGGGTATGTATCAAAAGGAATTCTGTATTTTCTGCATGATTTTTCTGTAAACCCACAACTTCTTTAATAAAAAATAACTTAAAATATTTACTTTGTGCTAGATACTTTACTACTTTACTACATGCTTTACATATATTATTTCATTTAATTTACACTAAAACCTGGGCCTAGAAGGAGTGCATCCGCTTTTTCTTTTCTTTTTTTAACTTTTCATTGCTGTAACCAATACTCTTTTTTCCTACCAATGAAAAAATCTGAGGTTCAACAGGGTTAAGGGGTTTGGCTTAGGATCATATATCAGAAAGTGGTAGAATCAGGAATTGAATCCCTGCTTGCCTGACAGCTCTCGACTACTATTCTATGTCATCTCTCTTACAGTCTTGGCAGCAGATAAAGAAATGATTCTGAAGTACATTTCTAGAGTATTCATTGAGAACTGTGATTAAATACCATGGTTCAGAAAGAGTATAATTTAAAGGCTTAAATGCCCATATAACTCCTCTTTGGTGGAAATCTACTATTCTAATATGTTCCCATATTTCGGCATCCCTATTTCCTTACTTTTTATCCAGACACTCTTGGAGTAGTGTTTCTCAAAAGCGTGGGCCACAGACAACTTATTTAAAAGACATGAAAAGGTCCTTGTGGAAAATACAGATTCCTGGTCCCTACCAAAAATGCATTCCTTCAGAATCTCTGGGGAGAAGTGGTAATAAGCAACCCAGAAGTTACTATGCCCACTGAATTTGGAAGAGTACTTATTGCCTTGGAGCAAAAAAGCAAGGGTACAGAGAAGGATAAAATGGGAAAGCTAGCTCCCATAATAATCAGTATGACATTGGTATTTAGAAAAACAGGAGAGAGATCTTGTGAGAAGGTATATACGTTCATAACATTATTTTGGAGCTGGAAAAGATCTTGGAAATCATCCACTTTTTCAGTGTTCTAATAGTGCTCCATTATGCCTTAGGAGTTCTATAGTGGGAAAATGATAGAAGGGGACTGGCAGTTGGAGCTTAAAATCCTGAAAAAAAGCTACTCTAAAAGCAGCACTGGTATTTATTTTATAATCTATTCTGTTGTATAAGATTTTATCTGAAAATGATTTTGCTGATTTAAACAACAAAACAAAACCTTGGCCTCACATGGGGAGATTTTAAAAACTCTTGAGGGAAGCGGACTTGGCCCAATGGATAAGGCATCCACCTACCACATGGGTGGATCCCGGTTCAAACCCTGGGCCTCCTTGACCTGTGTGGAGCTGGCCCACGCCCAGTGCTGATGCACGCAAGGAGTGCTGTGCCATGCAGGGGTGTCCCCCGCATAGGGGAGCCCCACACGCAAGGAGTGCACCCCGTAAGGAAAGTTGCCCAGCGTGAAAGAAAGTTCAGCTTGCCCAGGAGTGGCGCTGCACACACGGAGAGCTGATGCAGCAAGATGATGCAACAAAATGAAACAGATTCCCGGTGCCATTAATAAGGATAGAAGTGGTCACAGAAGAACACACAGCAAATGGACACAGAGAATGGACAACTGGGCAGGGGGCGGGGAATAAATAAAAATAAATCTTTAAAAAAAAATCTTGAAGCTCAGTCTGCATCCCAGACCAATTAAATTAAATTTATGAGAGTGGGTTCCAGGTGTATTTTTTCAGTAACAGGTGATTTATATGTGTAGCCAAGGTTGAGAGCCACTGCACAAATCAAACCCATCCACACTTCCTCATTTGAGATACAAGACACCTAAGACCCAAAGAATTGAAAGGCAATCAGACTACAACCAGCATCTTCTGACTACTAGCCCATTCTACTGTTATTCTCCCTCTAAAATACAGAATCAACCAATTATTCCTCCAAAGAGAGAACATTTGAATCAAAATTATGCTACTTCACAGTTAGAGTCCTCTGAACTTTTAAAAAAGTATTTCGCATAATATTCTCTCTTTAATTTCTTATAAAGATACTGGGAAGTAGGCAGGGAAAAGCTTATTAAATCTATTCTACAGAAAAGAAAATAAGTGCTCCATCAAATTAGCTCACAGTGGCTTAGAAGCCACTGTGGGTCAGAACTAAAATATTTATGTTCTAACTCCTGGATTAAGTAATTTAAATTTGGCAAGTTTTTGTTACATACCTAGTATGTGCAGATGCTAAGACATAGGTGAAAATGCAAAGATGAATAAGACATTATTTTTGCTTTTTATTAGGGTACAATCTTCTTGGGAAGACAGATACAACTAAAATACTGCACTGCCTGGTTAATTCCTTGGATTAGCAGAAACTGAAAACCTTCCTTTTTTTTTTTCAAAAAGATTTATTTATTTATTTAATTCCGCGCCCCCCCCCCCCTCGGTTGTCTGTTCTCTGTGTCTATTTGCTGCGTCTTGTTTCTTTGTCCGCTCCTGTTGTCGTCAGGGGCACAGGAAGTGTGGGCGGTGCCATTCCTGGGCAGGCTGCACTTTCTTTCATGCTGGGCGGCTCTCCTTACGGGGCGCACTCCTTGCGCATGGGGCTCCCCTACGCGGGGGACACCCCTGCGTGGCAGGCACTTCTTGCGCACATCAGCACTGCACGTGGGCCAGCTCCACACGGGTCAAGGAGGCCCGGGGCTTGAACCGTGGACCTCCCATGTGGTAGGATGCCCTAACCACTGGGCCAAGTCCGTTTCCCTGAAAACCTTCCTTGATAGGTCTCAATGGCCAAGTCCAATTCTGAAAATTCAGTCTGTGTTTTCTAATTTATTCCTGACTAAAGCTACTAATTCTAGGAAACCTAAGGGATTTGCATGTAGCTACTTCATCTCTAGGCAAGGCCATATAGCTGAAAAATCCTGAGTAGGAGTAAAGGAAGGAAAGGGAAGGTGCAATTCCAGTAAGGTTCATTTCATGTGCTTCAAAGCTAAGGATATGACTCAACAGAAGACTGAGAAATTCCAGCAGAAAAGACTGGATAGGTAGAAAGGGTATTCACAGAAGTAACTATTTCCTTTCCACAGCATTTTTATAACTCCATATCTGTATGTTTTTGAGGATGGTCCTGTAGTATGGTCCAAGAATTTGCACTTCTTACAAATTGAGATGATGTTGATGGTGTTAATTCAGGGCCCACACTTTGAGAACCAATGGTTTAGCATAATCACAATCTACCAGATGGGCTTGTGTGTGGGCATGCACACACATACACACACCTGTTGCAAATTATTACTTAGTTAATGCTCTATTATTGACTTTGAAAATTATGCATGATACCTTCTCCACCAACCAAATAGCCAAAAATAAGACAAAATTAGCAAGAAGTTAAGTCTAGGTGCTTAAGGAACAGTGTGTTTGAACTCAAATGAAAGAGTTTGTGAAATATGTAGATGGATTCTTGGCAGAGGCAACAGTGAGGTACATTCATTGAGCAGGAAATAGCATTGCCCTCTAAATTGTTTCTTTTATGTTACATGTGTCTGTTCAAGAGAAACTCTCTGTGCCTCTCTATACCTTAAATGTTACCCAGGGTTCCATCTTTTCATCACTACCCATTTTCCTTGATTTCTCTTAACCACTCCTGAGGCTTCATTTACTACATGTATTAGTGGTTATTAACTTTTGTCAGGTTAAGAAATTCCCCTGAGAATCTTATTAATGTTACAGTCTCTTTATTCAGAGAAATAAATATACACACTCAGACAAACATTTTACATCCTATTTAAGACATTTGGAGATTCTCTCAAGTCTATAGGCCTCAGGTTAAGAACTCCCTATTAGTATGCTCGTGATTCAAAAATTTCTATCTTCAGTCTAAACTTTTATCCTGAGCTTCCAAACTACAAATGAAATGGCTGCTGAACATCTGTTTCTGGATGTCCCATAACTGCCTCAAAATCTGCATGTACTGGGGAGTGACTGCTTAATGGGTATGGGGTTTCCTTTTGGAGCCATGAAAAAATTCTGAAACTAGATAGTGGTGATGGTTGCACAACACTGTGAACGTAATCAATGCCACCAAATTGTACACTCTAAAATGGTTAGAATGGTAAAATTTTATGTTATGTGCATTTTACCACAATTTAAAAAATCTACATGTACAAAACCAAAATCATCTGTTTCCCATTTCTTACATACCCAAAATCTGTGCTTTTTCTTGTATTTCCTATATTACTTACTAGTATTACCATTTACATAGTTGCCCAAGTCAGAATCTTAAGAGTCATCTTTGACAACTCTCTCTACTCTTCAACTTGTAATTAATCATGAAGGTCTATACATTCTCCCTCTTTCATAAAGTTAACTCTTGGATCCATCAATCACTTTTCTCTACCCCCACAGCATCTTCCTAAGTTCAGTCCACTATCATTAGCCTCATACACTCTGGTTTTGCACATGCCCCTTCCCCCTCAAATGACTCTTCATCATCTAGTCAGAGTGGTCTTTCTGAAATGCTATTGAAGCAGGCTAGTAAAATAGGGAATTAACAGACGATCTGGAACCTGGCAGACAGTCCACATGGACATCAGTAATCCCCAAGATGGCTGCTGGAAGACTCCCACCCCCAGGATTCTGCTATCCAGAACAAAGACTTCTTCTTCTGGGAACAAGGAAAAGCCTGGATGTTCCCTAGGGACTTTACCATTGGGTCCTCCTGAGGCGATTGATGGGTGGAGCAATCAATCAAAAGAGCAAACACCTGGAACCCCTCCCCTGCCATTAGCAAAGGGGTGGAATAATTAATAGTTTATAAAGCAAACTGTGAGGCCTGAGTGCACTCTTGCCCTGCTCTCTTGCCTCTGGACCTGTTCCCTGCCCTCTGTGTGCCACTCTCGCCACTCTTCCTCTGTCACGTGGCCACGCAAGTAAACCTGGGGATTTATAATCTATAATGGGGAATTGTAGTTTGTAAATCAGCCCTCTTCATCCCTTTTCACCCCCTTCCTCTCTACCTGGGACTCCTGCTTTGTTATTTTCTCCCATTTCTCTTCCCTCCCTACTCAAATAAATTACTGGCCTAACTCACCCTGCGTGCTCATAAAATTCATTTCTGAAGCATAGCCAAGAACCTACATAAATTCTGGTAACACTATCTTTTTGTTACTTTTTTTGCTTAAAAACCTTCCACTGCCCTCAGGGTAAAGTCCAAATTCTTCTTCATTATCTGGCCCCTATTTACTTCCTAGTCTTTCTCACCATCCTCCTGCCCAAAGACAACTCTCTAGTATTCAAAGTACCTGAAACTTCCAGCATGTCACCAAAATTTTTTACTCAAATATTTGCATATACTATGCCAAATGCCTAGAACTCCATTTTCCCGTTTAGACCTGGCTAGGTACTACTGGGTAAGATTCAATTTACATAATCATCCTCAGGAAAGCTTCTTAGATGTCCCAAGTGTTAGAGAGAAAGTTGCACCTGTAAGAGAACAAAAGCTCACTCGATTGTGGAGAAGAATTTTATTAACCATCTTGCAAGAATAGGTGCACAACCTGGATAAAATGTCCGGCGTGCCAAGCAACAAGAAACAGTGATATTTATATCCTAAACCTAATATGCAGGTCCCTCCCTGCTATTTTTAAGGAAAGGGTTAAGTTTAGTTTTCACATAAAGGGGAAACCAGAGCCAGCTCTGCAGTTGGAAGAGGGAAGGAAAAGGGGTTCTAGCGGCTTTGGCACCAAGAATTTGAAAAGTGGTGCAAAGCGAGGGTGGAGCCGAAGCCAGGGGGCCAATGGTGTCTTCAGGCATCGTGTACTGGCC
The DNA here is from genome assembly GCF_030445035.2 of Dasypus novemcinctus. Classification (NCBI taxonomy): domain Eukaryota; kingdom Metazoa; phylum Chordata; class Mammalia; order Cingulata; family Dasypodidae; genus Dasypus; species Dasypus novemcinctus. Next base: position 80,140,755 of record NC_080680.1, on the reverse strand, counting down.
CAGACCCCACCTCTCGAATTCACTGTGCATTAACACCAAACCGGCAGTTGGGTCCTAATCAGGTTGTGGGAGGAGTCCAAACTTCAGCCAACCTGGGAAGGACCCTATCAAGTTCTGTTGACAAATGAGACTGTAGTCCGGATAGCAGAAAAAGGCTGGACCCACTACTCTCGAGTAAAACGACCAGTACCCCAGCCGGACAGTAAGTACCTAACAACACAATCTGAGCCCTGGGAAATAACTTCAACTTCAGATCCCTTAAGGATCACTCTGAGAAGGCAATATTTGGGAGGGCATATCAGAAAGGGGAAGGGAATGGTTGGACTCTGTATCAGTAAACTTTGTGGAAAATATCCCTCCACTTAGAGGGCAGGCTATTATTTATATTCACCTTGTCTAGTGTCTTGAGAGAGGAGCAGATGAAGGATTTAAAGTTTCTAAAAATAAGAATAATTATACTATGTTTCAGTTTCAGGTCACAACAAGCCCTGTTAAATTGATGGTAAATATAACCGAAGGCCTAGTGTCCCAGACTGTGCAGTTTGATGCCTGCTAAGTGATAAGGTGTGCAGATTAAGGACATCAGCTGCTGAATGCGTGAAATAAATATATATGCCTGGAGTCACCAAGAGGTTATCTCAACTGCCCACCCATCTCAATTGGAGCTTTGTGTAGTGGACTACGGTGTACAAGGGGTGGACCACCAGGAATGGAGGAGGCTGTACTCACTAGAAACTGTTGCAGGACAAATAGCCTTTTATAAAGGTAATACCCCATCAGACTGAAAAAACCTCCAGTGTAACCCAGTGGTAATAACCATTAGAAAGGCAGACAAATTCAGCAATAACACTGTTATTCTTCCCCTGACAAATTCTATGAGATGGGGGTGGACATTACAGGTAAAGATCCTCTGGGGAGGCTCCATATTCGAGTCCTTTCTCCCCCTGTGGATATGTCAACAATATCCCCTCCAGCTAACTCTTCAGAGATATCAAGGGCAAACCCACCAAAGGCCAGTTCCCCAATGCAGAATGATCCCAAAGCAGTCAAGATACGTAAGGCAAAAGATTTAAAGCAGACCATAGAAATACAGACAGGATATAGGGATGCAAATGCCTGGGTAGAATGGGTCAAATATACAGTCCAGAGTCTGAACAAAAGCAACTGTTACACTTGTGCAGCAGGCCGGCCCACTGCTCATATCATGCTGTTTCCATTATGGAAGAGCATGAAAGGGAGTTTAAGTGTATGGTGCTCCTCTTCCAGAGTGCTACTCCTGGTGAAAATTGTAGTACGTTGTCCTCTCTCTTCCCTCCTGTCAAAACGGGAAACTTCAAAGATGTACCAGCTCCCACCTTGGTCCACGAAGTCACTCTACCTGTCTCTCTAGATAGGGAAAAGGGTTCCAAGACCTTGGGACTATGGCGCAGCGTACATGAGTATGGAACATGAGTAAGGATAGTACTGGCAATTTCTCCAGTTTGGCCATACTCCGAGCAGACCTTTGTTGGTATTGCAGAAAGGGTGTCCTCTGACTGATGTTACCTGAGAAGTGGGGAGGAACCTGTGCTCTGGTTCAACTGGTCATCCCATTTACCCTGGCATTTGAAAAAGAGGAAGAAACACAAAACCAGGAAAAGAGAAAGAAGTTTACCTGGTTCCCTTTATGACTGAATTTTTATCTAGATAGTATAGGAGTTCCCCAGGGAGTCCCAAATGAATTTAGAGCTAGAAATCAGGTAGCTGCAGGATTTGAGTCATTCTTGTTCTGGTGGGTCACCATTAACAAAAATGTGGATTGGATTAACTATATATTATAGTCAACAAAGATTCATCAATTACACTAGAGGGATGCAGTTAAGGGAATAGCAGAACAGTTGGATGCTACTAGCAAATGGCCTGGGAAAATAGGATAGTCCTAGACAGCAGAAAACAGAGGCATCTGTATTATGACTGAAGGTAGTTGCTGTACCTTCATCCCCAATAACATGGCCTGAGATGGGACTATCACGAAAGCATTGCAAGGCTTAACAGCCTTATTTGAAGATTTAGCAGGAAATTCTGGCACTGACAACCCACTCATGGGATGGTTAAAGAGCTGGTTTGGAAAATGGAAAGGAGTGACACTGTCTGTCCTGACCTCCCTTATCATCGTGGCTGGGATACTCACAACAGTTGGATGTTGTGAGGGTTAGCTCAAAACTCACTGAAACAGTCCTGGGAAGTGGATTTGGCTCAATGGATAGAGCATCTGCCTACCACATGGGAGGTCTAGGGTTCAAACCCAGGGCCTCCTGACCCGTGTGGTGAGCTGGCCCATGCGCAGTGCTGATGTGCGCAAGGAGTGCCATGCCCCTGCATAGGGGAGCCCCACATGCAAGGAGTGCACCCCATAAGGAGAGCTGCCCAGCGTGCACAAGAATGGCGCCGCACACACAGAGAGCTGATGCAGCAAGATGACACAACAAAAAAACACACAGATTCCTGGTGCTGCTGACAAGAACACAAGAAGACACAGAAGAACACACAGCGAAGGGACATAGAGAGCAGACAACTGGGGGTGGGGTGGGGAAGGGGAGAGAAATTTAAAAAAACAACAACAGTCCTAACCAAACAGATGCCCATACAGTACAAGCAAAACAACTTGTACCCCCTTAAAGATCTGTATATGAAGAATCTGAGGAGGCTCTTAGCAGATTTGAGAAACTAAATTGTGAAAAAATAAAAAGAGTCTAAAGGAAAGAGGGGGGATTTGAAAGGAAAGGGCTAAGTTTAATTTTCACATAAAGGGGAAGCCAGAGCCAGCTCTGCAGTTGGAGGATGGAGGGAAAGGGGTTCTATCAGCTTTGGCACCAAGAATTTGAAAAGTGGTGCAAAGCGAGGGGGGCCAATGGTGAGAAGCGAGGGCAGGGCCAATAGTGAAAGTGGTGCCTAGCCTGCCCAGCCCTCCAGAATGTAGGAAACAGGGAGTGGAAAAACTCAGAGCAGGAACCAGGTAACCTAGTTATATCTCTTGGATAGACTGTAACCCCTAAAGTACCAATCAATGGGGAACAGGGAAGCGAACTGCGTGTTAGGTTTAGAGTATAAATAAATATTACTGTTCCTTGTTGTTTGGCGCACCAGCCATTTTATCCAGGTCGCGTGCATTCTTGCAAGATTGTTAATAAAATTCTTTTCTCCTCCACAATTGGGTGAGCTTTTGTTCTCTAACAGGTACAGCTTTCTTTCTAACACAAGGATGGGTCAGGTGGCCTTACTATGAACTCTCACTGTTTGCGCTACATTCACCCGTATTTTAACATTTATACCTTAAATTGAAATTGACTGTCTCCTTAGCTAGATCACACTTTTCTTAAATACCGGGACAATATAGCATCTCCAGTGCCAAAAACAATGCTCAATATGTGCTATGTTCAAAGTATTTTTGAATGAACAGGTGATGAAATGACAGGAACCCTAATGTCAGAAGTTACACAATCTTGCTTAGAACCTTCCAGTGACAACCTGTCTTACTCCCACTGAAAGTCAAAGTCATTACAATGGCCGATAGAGCCCAACATGCTGACTTCACCTCCTAACATTTCCCCCTCTATTTACTCTGTTCCAGCCATATTTTGTGTCCTTGATTGGAAAAGATATTTCAGCTAAGGAGTCATTTAAGCATGTGCAGGAAGGAAGAAAGGAACTAACAAATACAGAGTCCCTAGTGCCCTGTGGTAGGCACCTTCATGTCCCATATCATAGAATCCTTAAAATTGCCCTGTGGCAAAGGCATCACCACTCTCATTTCACAGCTATTGAAACTGAACCTCCAGGTAGATTTTGAATTTGTACAGAAGGAAAACTTTCTTGGGAAGAGTCCACAGTGGTGATTTTTCCTTACCTACTTACCTTGTATCCTCGTTATTCTGTTTGCAGCACCTTCTAACTTCCCTCCCCCCAACCTCTCTCTATCCTCCTCTGGGAAACTGACCTCTAATGGACTATATCACTTAAACTCCCTTGCCCCTGGGCTTCTCTCTGGGTTTTGCCTTTGAAAGGCACCAGCTGGAGACTGAATGCGGAGTAGAGAGAACGAATGGGGCATATATTCCTCTGCTTCCCTCTGCCTTGCCTATGTTCTTGGAGTGGCTGCATTCCTTTATGACCATAACTCGTCAGGCAGTCCCTCTTCCACAGTTCTAGCTCTAGTTGGCTCTGGTAGTAACATTCATATCCCTCTCCCCTTCAGATCTAGGAGTGCTATTGACATGTTCTCTTCCTCTATACTTTTATTCATTCAATTCCCAAAATCTGCAATAGTCTATTCCCCTTCTTCTAATCCAAAGCTTCCCATCTTACAGGTCCATCTGGTCTTCTAAGAATTCTCCATAAATATTCCATTACCTAGAGTGCAACAGTGTTAGTAACACTATTCTGCTAAATCTAGTATGACATTAACACTCTGTAGTCTTCATATTTCCATGACTGTTTGGTTTTGTTAGCCTAGGCATTCCAGCATGGCAATACATTTGTTAGAGGTAGGGAACTTTAGCAGATTGAATCCTCTAATCATGAATATATTTTAGCTGGAAGGAATCTTACAGGTTACTTTGTCTAACCTTATTTTACAATGGAAGGGTAAGGCTCAGACAAGGAAAGACTGTCTCACACAGCTATACAGTGGAAGAGTAAAGTCTAGAATCTCATTCTTCCTTCTACTTCAACATGCTGTGATACTGCACTGGGTACTTAGTAGGCACTGAACATGCTGATGATTCATTCTCAAATTTATACAGAGTTGTTTGGTTGGTTTTTTTTTTTTTTTCCATTTTTTTTTTCAATGTTAGGTCCCTGTGTTTAGATGAGTATATAATTTGTGCACAAGAACAGCAAGACAAATACCTTGGAAGTGAATTAACCAGAATTCAGGAGATAATTTATAATAATAATCCCTTTATACATGTAGAGAAAATGTACACTTTTCAAAGTGCTTTCATATATGAGCCCATTTGATCCCTCTGTGGTAGACATAGCAAGGATTATTAGTACTATTTAACAGGTGCAGGAAACTGATCCTCTGAGAAGTTAAAGGTACAAGGTCCCCTGACAAGTAAGTAGCAGAGCTGACACCAGTATTCATGTCTTCTGACTCTATTTCACTAACTCCATATCTCTACAATTTCATGTTGCTTCTTCAGCCTTGCCTTTCTGCTTCTGGGGATGGCAGGATGATTCAGGGAGCTAGTCAGAATATTCACAATGAATAGGTGGGATGCAAACTTATGCTGAAAAAAGTGATTTTGCTTATTTAAAGTACACTATTAAAAATACTTCTGGAAAGTGGATGTGGCTCAAGCAGCTGGGCGCCTGCCTACCATACGGGAGGTCCTAGATTCAGCTCCCAGTGCCTCCTAAAGAAGACAGTACACACCCACACCCACCGCAATGAGCTAGACACCTGCAGCCACCGCAACAAACTAGACGTGCACCGGCCACAACAAGCTAAGATGCTGTACCACGCGGCAACCAGCACATACCTAAACAAACAGACGCTACAAGCCAGCCCATAGGAAGTGGACGTGGCTCAGGCCATTGGGCACATGCCTCCCATGGGGGAGGTCCCAGGTTTGGTTCCTGGTGCCTCCTGGAGAAGGCAAGCAAAACAATGAGCAGACAGATGAGAGAACCATCTGGGGTAGGATATAAATTTTTTAAAATAATAAATAATAAAGTAAAAAACAAAACAAAACAGTACTTCTACTCTACTTCCGATTAGATACAGGCTGCAGATTTGCTCCCCTCCTCTACCTTCCTGATACTGTAGGTCAGTACATCAGTGTGTACTGGAGAGCTGAAGGTAGCACTTTTGAGACATCACTTCCTGACCATACCAGAACTAGGCCCTTTTGTAATAGGATGTACCTGGTCTGACCCCATCAGAGAAGAGTTTTCACACTGGATTTCTTCAAGACCAAGAGTACTAGGGAGTTGCCTATAGATCTTTTTCTTGAATTCTCTTACCAAAGCAACATTGGTACAAATTTTACCCTGGATTATAGCTACTATACTAGAATCTTTGATCCTAATCAGAGCATTACAGGAGGCAACCTAAACATATAGCCAATTTCTTGGGATTTCAGTTTCCATTAAGAGCTCATAGTACTAAGTAAGAAAATAGCTACATTTTCCTACATCAGATCATGAGTCAAAATGTCTACCAGGTGCCAGGCAAGTAATATAAAAGCCCAGTGTGCGAAAACAAACAGTAGTGGAGTGTGTAATGAACTGTAGTAAACTAATTTAACAGGTGATTCTCAGCTCCAACTACTAGTTCCTTTGTGGGAATGTGAACTAAGAGTTGACAGCTTCTTTTTTTTTAAACTGGAAGTACGCATTTTTAAAATGTGAAATCTAGTTTTAAAAAGTTAGCTACTAATTCAAATGTTCAAGCTTGTTGTAAACCATGGGTAGCCAGTCAGAGTTTGATCTTTGCCTATGGAGGAGGTTCCTGTACTATAACAGGGAGGAGGGATAGCAAATGTACCACTTCTAAGTCAAATATGGGATAAGGTTTATGGCTGCTTCTCAGAAAATCTGGAGAGTGCTGGAAAAGTGGATAAAACCCCCGAGTTAGGAACGTTCCTCATCTGGGGATTTGGGGGTATCTGCCTCATAAGCTAAGTAGATAAATGTGTGCCCTCTGGGAATTATTTGGGAGATAAAGACCCCTTTGGAATATATATCTGGTGAAATATATCTTCTCTGGGAGTGTCTGGGAAACCAATATACTCATGGAGTATCAGGAGGGGGCAAAATCTCTGGGAATATTGGGAGAACAGTTAATAATAAAGTATGAGGGTGGACAGCGACTGCGAAGTGCAGAGAGAAGTAAGACCTCACTTCGGTAAAGACAGGGATCGTGAAAACGATAACCTCTCCTCGGGCGCCCCCTTAGGGTGCCTTCTTGCTCACCGTCGCCGCGAAGCCATGGATTCCAGCGACCTCCATCTTAACGCACCTTTCTGCGCAGGCGCAGAAGAGTTTCAGGCTCCCGCCCAGAGTAGAGCCCCATCCCTGGCCGCGTTGTCCATGCCTCCAGCTCACGCTGACCACGCCCCCCACCCCCACTAGCCCGCTTCCGACCACGCCCCCTTCCTCAGGATCCCGTATCCCTAGGCTTCCAGTAAGGGGCGGTCAGCAGCTTTGAAGTTCTTGAGCACCCTCTCTGTGCTGGTCGCTGAGGGACTGAAGATGAAATTCAGACCCTGCCTTTAGAAGATCACAGACTGATGAAGGGAGACAAATTATAACCATATAGAGATTGCCGTGGGAGGTCAAGGTTAGTTGGGTGCTAAAGGCTTCCAGGAGATGTCGGAGCCTATAAGGCAGTAGAAAGGGCTGCCGGATACTCCAGCAAAGGAAACAACGTGCAAAGGCAGAGGTTTAAAAGTACATGACGCGTGTGGGGTAACTGCAAAGATATGCTTTAGCATAGTAGCAGGATGGTGGGAAATAAGCAGGCTGCACTGCCTCAAGTGTCTTGGAGTTTCAGCCTGGAGGCTATGAGCAATCACTGAATAGCTTTAACATGAGAGCGATTTACTGGAGTGTAAAGACAGCAGAGGAGAAAGGAAGGCAGAGGATTATTTCAGTAATCCACAGGAGAAAGCAAAAACCACTATTCCATCTGGGTAGTGGGAACTGAGATGAGGTAAGGAATCAAGACCAATTTTTCTTTTTTTAAGGAGGTACGGGGGAATGAACCCAGGACCCTGTACAAGGGAAGCAGGCACACACTGCTTGAGATACATCCCCTCCATAAGAAACGTTTTTGAAGTAGAAATGATAGAAGACACATGGTTTGGAAGAAGAGAAGGAGGAAATTTTTAAATGACTGGACAACTGAGTTGAAAGGATTTATTTAGCAAGCAAGTGGAAATGGGGAAATGGGAGGTTGGAGTAGTTACCTCCATGTGTCTCCACCCCATCCTGTCCCATAAGTAGTAACAGTGCAGGCCCAAGTTGGTGTCTTATTGATTCAGTTTTTCTGATACCATGCAATTTTAACTTGTTTTCTCAGGAGTAGACTTTCTGCTTCTGCTCTTCTTCCTTGAATAAAACCTGATTAAAACAGCCAATATGCATTCGTAGGCCTAATTCTCTATCCTGTCCATACCAGTCTCAGCCCTCCACCAAAATCCTGGAGGCACATTCTCTCCCCAGTGCCCTCACCTGGACTGTGATCTGTCTAGTATTCTAGACAAAGGAAAGAGATAGCATGGACTAGTTTTAACTGGCACATATTGTCACCTCCTACTTACCAGGATTTTTGCAGGAAGTTGAGGACCTAAATCCCATGTCTATGCTAATCAGATTGGTGGTTTCAGGTCAAGGTGAAGATGCTAGTTCAACAGCTACTTTACTGCTTGGTGCTTATCCAGAACTACTTTAGGCTCCATCACTTGGGGGAAGGGGTAGGTGAGTAAAGCAACAAAGTGCCACTTGTCCAAACTCTTAGCTTTATACAGACTAGTCATTCCTATGGTTTTCTATATTTTAGCAAAATTACCAGACCCCAAAAGGTGCTATAAGATAATTTATTTTGGCCTATAATCTCCTGTAACAATGGCACATACAATAATTAACAACCGCAAAGATCCTTAGTTTCTGGTTTCATATAGTGGCCAATGCCAAATCTTCAGGAAGTCCGGGAGGCTGCTACCATAAAAATTCAAGGACATGTCACTTCTCTTTGCAAGGATCTGGAAAGTCCCTGAAACAGTTTGTTTCTGACCTCCCAAGGAATATTAAGGCCCAACCCCACCATTCAGCCTGCACTGAGAGGCCAGACTCTAAGCTCCTTCTTTAGGGGAACAGCAATCTATCCATCTGTGAAGGGAATGTAATCTATCCAGATAAAATGTAGAGAGGCCCAACACTAGATTCTTTCTGCAAGGAGGAAGACAGTCAGAAAGTGAGACCACAGGTGAGGGGGACTCTTTCTAGTCTGGTTTCCACAGTTTTGGCTTTGTTCAGGGCCTATCCAGGAAGGAACTATAACCCTCTCTCCTGGCTCCTTCAACTAACCCCAAATATACACATAAAAACAGCCTCCCATGTCCTGAAGCATCATTCCCCTGCCTACAGGAGTGAGATAAGGGGACTCCTGGGAAGATGGGCTCTGGCACTTGGGTTCTGCTCAGGGCTCTGAAGCACCACATGAACCTGGTTCTACTCATGACATGAATCTGGGGGAGGGGTTAGCTTAGCTCAACAAGATACCTTGTATAGTTTCAAAACCTTGTTCTCATTGTGGTCACATAAAATCAGTGGATTCTGCTCAAGGAACAACTTGAATTCTATTCTATGTGTTCCTGCCCTGGTCATACTCCAGTCCAGACTACAGGGCTCAATAAATACCTGTAGGTTCATCTGACTACCTAGCCAGGCAGGCACAAGCACCAGGCTCTCTCAACTTGTTTTTCTAATGTGTCTAACTGGATACAGTATGGTATGGAGAGGGGTACAGATGGAGTATAGAGTGGAAGGATGTCTAACAAGAATGACTGGCACTCTCAGGAATGTCTGTCCCTCTCTATGGAAAATCTCCCTCTGTGGTAACCCCCACAGCCTGGCAACTAACACCAGAGGCCTGCTGGTCAGGAATTCATGGCTCTTTCTATGAAAAGCCGTACCCTTACCAACCAAAATGTTTTCTTAAATATCCTTAACAGAAGGAGTCAGGCTCTTGACCACAGGGACTCTAAACTGGCTACAAAGCTACTTCCCACCGATGTGTGGAAATGGTGCTGCCTAGTTGGCACAGGGACCAAAGGTGCTCAGCTCCCCTCCTCCATAGAACGAGATTCTGATTTGAGCTTCACAAATTCTCGGGCCACCTCATCATTGCTCCTCTGAGACAGAATCCGGAGGACAGTCATGCCTGTCTCATCCATGTGGATCTTCCGGCCCAAGGGGCACCAGCAGGCACAGCTGCCTTTGGCTGCCACATCCCTCAGAGGCATCACGGCCAGCCCCAGCATGTGATCTTCCCGGGCAAAGCAGTAATCCTTCACGCATATCTGCAACTCATAAGCCTCTGGTCCCTCTTCATTTCCTAGGAGGCTGTAAGAACAGGGTGCAAGGAAGGAGTTCAATGGAGTTCACCCCAGCCTGCCATCTAGCACATCCCTTCCCTCCTCTTTTAAATCTTACTCCCCAGTTACTCCCATCCCAGAGTCCTGCAGGTTCCCCCATCCCATAACTTACAAGTGAAATGTCTCATTGTACTTGGGGGCCCAGTTGTTGCTTTTGGACTTGGTTGCAAACTTCCTCTTCTTATCACTTTGGTGTGGGCCAACCATTGTCACTTCCACGAAGGGCCGGAACATACCCGCTGTCTGCCACTTGAGGTCATTGGCAGCCACCACTGCCCAAACAAGGGAAAGTTGTGAGGGATCCCACCAGGCATTCCCAGTTCTTGAGCTCTAGGTAGCCTTGGAGATGGGCTGAGCCAGAGGGCTGGGATTAGTAGCTCTTGCCTTTAACTGTTGAGTGAGACCACTGGGCAGAAAAGGTCAGCTAACTGTAAGTCCATGCCACTCACCTTTCACTGTAACCTTGTGCTCCCCAGTACCAGGGTGTGTAAACAAGTCCACTTGAATAGAGACTTCTCCCACAGGATCATCCACACCAGACCCTAAGGGGCAGATGGACAGATGATCCCCATCATAGGATTCAAGAGTTTCAGACCTAATTATATCACATAAAATTGAGGAGTTAGGAAGCCACCACTCCATACTCTGAATTAAGAAGAAATCACCTATAGTAGCCACAGGAAACTAGGCAATGGGAGAAGAAAAAGAAAGGGGGAAAGAATGGGACTGTGTACCATTTTACTATAAAGTTACTTTTCATTACTATAAAAAATGCACTAGGAATCTCTCAGGATCCATAAACCTCTCCTATCTCCAAGAATTTATAACTGAAAGATATTGGGAGAGGAAAATGCTGTCACCCTGTATCTATGTCTGGGAACCATGTCCATCATATGGTGTGTCATATTGGAACAATGTGTGTCCCTTCTGGCCAAAAGCAGCACCCTCCTGCCTGTCTCCAGGCAGCTTTGGAGGCTGCCCTGGTCTGAAAATATTTTGTCCTACTCAAACCTGGACCCTCTCACAGAACAACCCCTCAACCCCAATCTCTGGAAAGAGCCAATTTGCAAGCTTTCATTAGTAGAGGCCCCACTCTGTTTTGGGAAAATACCACTACCCTGCATAGATAAAACTCCCCTTTGTCTAGGATTTTTTTTGGGGGGAAGGGGGGAGTAGATTCTGCAGGCAAAACTATTGTTACCCTTTTTACTGGGCTGTATGAATATATCTTCCATCTCTAAGGCTTAGAATAGGGCTTTGAAACTTTGGCACCATGTTCCTCCATCCCCAGCATAAGCAGTTTATTTTAGTTCAACAGGTGACAATGTTAGCCTATATTAGATTGGTCCATGTTAGATTGACATCTGCACAGTGTATAACATACCCTTTTCTGGCCGAATGTCCTCATTAGCCGTAAACCTAATACCTTTCCCATCATGCACTGAGTGAAGACAGGCAAGTCAAAAGGTAGTAGCAGCAGTAGGATAGAGAAAGAAGAATCCGTTAGAGGCTAAAGGAGTTACCAGCCATTTAGAGTAGCTCTACACATATTCTGAGGAAGTACAGAGATGGGTGGGGTGGAAAGAAAAGTCAAAGATAGAATCAGTGCCTGAATGTTCCAAATTAGACTTCAAGGGTCAGAGACCAATTAAACCATGGGAAGAAGCAGTAGAGAAGACAGAGAGTAGGTAGCTGAGTTAAGTGGGGCAAGAAAGAGAGAGGTTGCAGGTTCTAATTTCCTAGGCCCTTAAATGATAAAGCAAGAGGTAGAAAACACACACATACACACTCCCTGCAACCACAATTCTTACTTGAAAGTCCCCACCCCTGCCCTTACTTCATATGTACCCATTTCAGCCTCTCTTCATTTATCTAGTTTAAAGTTCAGTGTTTCTAAAAAGCCTTTCTGGATTAACCTAGATCTTCCTTGAATAGGCCCTTTCATGTACTCAGCTGTATAAAAGTTGTTCCTGTCCTCTTGAGCAAGACTTATAGCTTCCTCTTTTGCTCTGTCTTCTTCCTATCCTGGACTTGAGATAAGAACAGATGTGGGAAATAGAGCAGTACTATAGGTCTCTTCTACTTTCTTATTTCCCCTCACCTCCAGTACAACAGCTTAGATCCCTCTTGCCCTCCAGGTCAGCTCTGTGCTCCAGATCCACAACTCAGTAAGTAAAGCCTAAGTCTTTCCACTCCTTCCACCAGGTTCACTCCCCCAGACAGCATGCTCAGGTTTTCCTGGTACAAGTGTGCCTTAAGGACACTCCTGGGAGGTCCTTACTCCAGAGTGAGAGTCGAAATTTCAGTATGAGCCATGTCTATACAGATGTCTTTTGTTATGGATAGGCCAAAATAGAAGCAGAGAGGAAGTCTGAGGACTGAAAGTCCCTGTAAGGAAACCAGCGGTTCCCCTGGCATGAGCTGGAGCCATAGCTATGCTCATGCCCCAAGATCAGCACCCTTCCTTCAATTGCTTCCATGGTTTGCCCCTCATGGTGTTCGCCTCAACTACATTGGAGAATCTTTTGCTTTCTTTCCCCAGGACAATTACCAGCTAAGCTCTCAAAGCTATGAGCCTCCATGAGTATCCTAACCACTCATTTTCAAGGCTTCCTCATAGATTTTCCTATTTTTTACCCCCTGCCAAGCAGGGTATACTCCTTGAACTCAATAAACATGTACTTCCCAGATGAGATATGGGAACAGAAACCTCTGGCACCTTCCCCAGGACCCCTGTAATTCTCCAGTCTGGTAGGATATGGTAGGGAGTAAGTACTGGGGTCTCCCAAGAAATCCTGGAATCTGAGTTTAAAGGGCTCTCTGAAGAGGTAACTGGGTTCCCCCAAGGAGTAAGAGGGAGCTGACTCCCCAGGGACAGAAATGAATCAGGGCAGGGAGATGGGTACCCACAGCCTTTGGGGGCTTACCCTGGGCAGTCTGTGAGCGCACAAAGGTCTTGATGAGGGTGTCTGTAGTTTGTGTGTATAGAGACAGCGCATAGCGTAGCGACTGCAGATCTGCGCTCTTCTCCAAGAAGGTTTTCTTGAGCCCGTTGCCTCCTGCATGGAAGTATTGCTGAAAGATAGGAGAGTACCTGTCACTGCCTCATCCCCTTATAGAGAGAAAGCTTCCCAACACTGCCCTCAGAGAAATCACATCTGAGCAGAGGCAACAAAGGATAGAAAAAGCCAGGAGAGACTGGTGAGGACAACTGGCCTATTAATGAACAGTAAGATCAGGAATACTCACACAGAGCCAGAGTTATATCTTTTAGTGTAAAGACACTCTGGTAAGGGATAGGTGAGATGAAGACAAGTACATTCATAATATAATGCCAACATGGTTGTATTATTTGGGTATTTGGGGAAGTGAAAGGGAGTAGTCACCAAAAAGAGTACCTGCAGGTAGTGTTTAAAGGATGGGTCTACTGGGAAGGGCAAAGATATGGGGTAGAAGCATTTCATGCAGGGGAAAAAGAAATGCTATTTTACCCTCTCTGAACAATTAGAGAACTTTCTACCTATGATATACCTTTCTACCTATGATATACCAGTTTGTACATGCCTGCCTTATTACCACCTTACCAGATTATAAGGTGCTTGAGGCTAGGAACATATCTGATTCTCTGTATCCTTCAAAGTGTATAGTGTCTAGCACACAAGGTGCATAAGTGGATGGGTGGTAGAAAAAAAAAATTCCTTGAAAACACAAATGACTTTATACTTAAGTGGAAAAGGAAAAAGTTGGCCAAATCTCAGATATTAAGATCTGGAATATTAATTTCCAGTAGGAAATTTAGGAATGGCAATAAGAATTGTCCTCAGACTTGTTCTCAGAACCTAGGATAAGTGCTCTGGATCCCAGGAGACTCATCTGAGGTTGCACAAGCATGCTTTTTTAGTTGCTCCCAAGCATGGCAGAGAAAGAAATGAACATAAAAATCACCCTCTTGGGTAGTGGATGTTGCTCAAACAGTTGAGCACCCTGGAGAAGGTCCCGGGTTTGGTTCCCAGTACTTCCTAAAAACAAAAAAACAAACAACACGCAAACAAATGGAGGCGGGGGGACCAACTCAGGGGAGCCAATGTGGCTTAGTGATTGAGTGCCAGCTTCCCACATCTGAGGTCCCAGGTTCAATCCCTGGCCCCAGTACCTAAAAAAAAAAATTAAAAATCACTCTCTTTTGGATGTGCACTTGAAAGAGCCCTGGGGTATACCTAGTCTAGCAGAATGGAATGCAAGCCCCAAATGGGTATAAGATGGTCTGGCAGAGAAGGGGTCATCACCTTGATGGTATCCAGGGCTAGGTCAAGAACGGCACACTGCTTTGGCGTGAGACTCCGTGTTTCTTCTCTCACCATGTGGTCCTAGAACCCCAGAGAAAGCAAAACAGTGTCAGGACAGAGCAGAGATGTCATGAAAGTCTTGTCCCAACCTGCCAGCCCACAGCTACATGTTCCTCTTCTTTCCCTCATCTTTAATCTCCACAGCTCCGGTTGCTTTCCTCCCAGGTCCCTACCCTTCAGAAGAAACATGCTGTCTCAGGAGGTTCCTACCCCCACAGTACCTTGAGTTTGGAAAGATGGCTCAGCTCCTTGGCAGCACTGAAGATCAGCTGAGTACCCTAGCAGAGAGGAAATCCATCAAAAGCAGAACACTCCAAACTTAAACAGGAAGTGCGAAGTAAAGAGAAGGAAGCCAGGAGGAGGAAGTGGGAGGGAAGGGGGAGGGAAGTGTCCTTACCGTCTGGTCAGTGAGTGGTGGCAGAACAATCATCCTTTCCATTGTGTTCATTACCACCCGCCAAAGCTCCTTCAGTACGCGTTTCAGAACTGTCTTCTCACACACAGTAGCAAAGAGTGTGAGGCTGCAGGCCCAGGCAACAGGTGAGGCCAAGGTGAGAGTGTGAGAGCCCCCCTCCTTGAAAGGCCCCTCCATCTGAATGCCTCTACCTTGCTCCCTACAGGACAGTCGAGTTCTGTACTCACTTGCCATCCAGGAAGTCCATGAGGGGCCGCAGTACACTATCTGCATCCTGAGCCACTGAGGCCCTGGTGTTGGGAGACGCATTCCCTGGGCCCCGAACCTGGCCCAGGATGTCAGCCATTTGTCGAACACACTCATCGATCCGTACCTGGAAACTACACATGTGCTCACAGTGCAGCCTTCCCCTCCCCAAGCACACACTGTCCCTGGAGCACCAGCTATTCAGTCCCAGCATGCTCATGGTACAGCTCCAACAGGGACAAGCAGAGGAGTAGAGAGAAGACCCATTTACCTGCAGCTGAATAGATGGGTATGGGGGAAGGGCTTTAAGACTGGCCAGGGACCAAACTTGGCTCTGAGGACCGGCAGTCCAGGGTGTTTGGGAGCCACTGACCTGTTTCCAAACACCATGCTGAGCTCATCCAGAACTGTATTCAATTTCACCTGCAGCTCCTTCAGACTGTCTGCAGCTTCAGAGTCCAACTGTATCCATAGAAATTAGGCATAGCTAAGCTGGTGTTCTTACTCAGTTCTCTCCTCCTATGTTCCCATGCCTCCTAGGGCCTTTACCTCAATGCCTACTTGAATCTCTCAGCTCGAGTCAGCCCACACCCAAGTGTGACGGTTAATTTCATGTGTCAACTTGGCTAGGTTATGGTGTCCAGTTGCTTAGTCAAGCAAGCACTGGCTTGATTGTTACTGTGAGGTTATTTTATGGACTTAAACCATTGGTCAGTTGATGGCATCTAATGCAGCTTATTTCTACAATCAACAAAGGAGATTGCCTCCAGCAACGAGAAAAGTCTCTCCAATCAATTTAAGGCCTTAAAGAGAGAACTGAAGTTTTCAATAGCCAGAAAGAAGAATTTCTATTTCTACTTTAGTTAGCAGCTTCTCCTGGGGAATTCACTGAAACTGTCACTGAAGTTCCCAATTTGTAGCCTGCCATATAGAATTTGGACTTGTTAATTCCATTGGTCATATGAGCCAATTCCTGTAACAAGCCCCTTAATATTTACACACACACACATATCCTGTCAGTTCTGTTTCTCTGGAGACCCTGACTCCATACATCAAGCTAAACACCTAGACTATACCTAGGTCAAGAGAGGGTAGAGTTCTGTGGCCAAGGGCTCATGAATAAAAGGTAAGTGCAGAAGCCCCAAACCCTAAGACCTACCTCTTTGCCACCCATGGCCTCAAACATTTTCTCCAGCTGGACCCTCAGCTGTTGCATGTTGTTCATCAGGATGCAGGGCTTTAAAGACAGATGGAGCTGCTGAGTCTTGGCAACTTTTAGGTACAGGGCCCATTAGCTTAGAATCCCTCCCATCTCACACTACTCTGAAAACCAAAGGAAATTCATAACACATATCACATAAGGCTCTCCCTGAGCACTGAGATCTGGAGCTAATTCAGGCAATCCACTTTTTTTTTTCCAGGAGGTACCAGGGAATGAACCTAGCACATGGGAAGCAGGTGCTCAACCACTGAGCTATATCTACTCCTCAAAGAGAGATATTTTTTTTGGTTTGTTTTTGTTTTTAGGAGGTAATGGGGACAGAACCCAGGACCTCACATATGGGAAGCAGGCACTCAATCTCTTAAGCTACATCTGCTCCCCAGGTAATTCTTCCTGAGTGAACACTAGAAGCAAATGTTTTTGTTTTTTGCTAGGTGGTAGGTACCTAGGTGTTCATGATATTATCCTCTTTAATTTGTGGACTATTGTAAATTTTCTTATTTAAAAAACTGATGAAGCAAAGGCCTATCTTAGTAGAGGATACAGTACAAATGGAGGCTCAGGAACTCTTGGTTAAGCTCTTATCATTGTGTAGAATAAATCACATGGGACTAGAGTACAGCCAGCTGGACAGTCAGGATTCAAATGTCCTCCTTTTCTCTAAGGGTCCCAGGATTGCTTAATCCTTACCAATTTATCCTTCATGCAATAAGCTGGGAAGTTCTTTGATAAGATGTCTGCATACTGCATCAGCACCTTTCCAATGGTCTGAGAAAAGAGAAGAAAAGCAGAGACAACCCTTAGTTCTCCCCACAGAGATCTTGCCTAAAGTTCCTTTCATCTAAGAAAAATAATACGGCAATAAAGGGTGAATCTCACAGAAAGGGACAAAGCTCTCAGACAGACCTTTCTGTCTACCCCAGACACACAAAGGAGACAAGAATAATATTAGGCTTCACCTGAGGTCACTGTGGAGAGAGGCCTGTGTAAGCTTAGGCCTGTGACTGGACTAGGAGGGTGATGGTGGCAAAGGAGGGGAAGAAGAAAGGGTCATGGTCACCTTAGTAAATCTCCTCATGTAGTGAGCAAGGATGTTAGGATCTGGGCATTCCAGCTTCCGGATGATCTCAAAGCTCTGGTTGAGCTGTGTGAAGACGTCCACCACAGAACAGGAAAAGAGTGCATGCTCGGATGTCTGCTGGAACTAAGGAAAGCCACACACACAGGGTCACCCTCCTCAACTGATACCATTTTCCCAAGCTTGTAGAGTTCAAAAGGGTTTCCCAAGCTTGTAGGGTTCACCCTAGCAGGGTGGCTCCTTGGTCTTCAATAATCCTCCTTATGGACTCTGCAGGGCAGGAATAATCATACTGGCTGAAGTCTAGGAGTTTTTGTGGTAACTAATAGCTGGGAAATGGAGCCTGACTCCTAATTCAAGCCCCCAACTTACCCCATCCTTTTTATCTCGTTCCAGGGCTCCACGCAAGAATTCCAGGGACACATCCTCATTCTCATCAAGCCACTGAAGCACAAACTGCTCAAACCACCTGTGGTCAGAGCAGGAGAATTGGAGATTGAAGCTAGTGATTGGCATATGTCACGTGCCTGACATCTTCACCAGACTGGGATCTTCTGGGAGGTAGGGTGTAATTTGATACTTTTTTCTTTTCATAGCAGTGCCCAGAACAGGCAGTCTCAAGAATGGTTTGCTACCCCTCTTGATCTAGAGGTGGAGAGGACATCACCATCCCAGGGTCCATAGAATGGAGGAATAAAATATGGACTTACTGATATTCTACTATAAAACTATTGTGACAAGTAATAGAAGAAATTTTAGCATTGAGGTGGAGAAAGTGGCCACAGTAGTTGCAGGGCAGGGAGAGGGTAGAAGAGATGTGATGTGGGGGCATTTTTGGGATTTTGCTTTGTCCTAAATGGTATTACAGGGTCAGATGCTGGACTTTATATATCCTGCCATAGCCCACTGAATGTACTGGGGGACAGTGCAAACTACAGGGTAAACTATCATCTATGTAGTGCAGCAGTGCCCCAAAATGTGCTCGCCAAGTGCAATGGGTATGCCACAGTGATGAGGGAGGTTGTTGGTGTGGGAGGAGTGGGGTGGGTGGGGCGTATACAGGAACCTCTTATATTTTTTAATGTATCTTCTTTGGGTGTGATATATGTATCTTCAAAAAAATACAATTTATAAAAATGATGTGATGGGGGGTGGAGAGTGGGTTATATGGGAATCGCTTATGTTTTTGTTTTTTAATGTTTTTTAATGTAACATTCCTTGTGATCTATTAACTTTAATTTTTTAAAAAAATCATTAATTAAAAAAAAAAAAGAATGACTTGCTAAACTGAATTGAGATACTGGCTCCTGCTCATCTGCTATGCTAGAGGGACCCTCTCCCCATCCCTCCTCAGTGCCCACATGAGGACTCACGCTGGGTACTCAGGCACCTGGCCCTGGAGGGCAGGCAGATCTCGCACGTATTCATTGTGGAGCCACTTCACCTTGAAGTGCAGGTTCATGTAGTCAGCACTCTTACACAGCCGGTCTTTCTCATGCTCTAGTGGTGGGGAAGGAGGCTGGGTCAGGTCCTGGCAGGTGAGGCCATGGTTACTGAGCTTTTCCAAGGCAGCAGATCCAGTCAGGTGGCTCTATCAGATGTCTTAGAACAAGGTGACTCCCAACTTCCTTCTCACAGACCTTCCTTGCCCTCTCCTGCCCACTACTACCAGTGCTCTGCTCAGCAACTCTCCAAAAGCCTGGCCCAAATCTTTTTCTAGAGAGACTAAGCCAGACTTCCAGATCAGGCCTATAGTTTTCTTGCTGTAGCTTTTGGAAGGTCCAAGTAAACTCACTGGCTTCTGGTGAAGAAGATGAGAAAGGGAGATAGGTGCTGATACTGATTAGAGGGGAGACTACCCAAGATTAGATAGGGCCCATGGTTTTCCTGGGCTTTTCTACCCTAGTAGCTGGGCCATTCCTTCAGTCTGGGCTCAGATTTAGTGGTAAGTAATTATATATGGCATGAATGGGTCAATGACAACTACAAAGAGACAGGGAAAACCAAAATGAGCTCAAGCTGACAAAAAGAGTAGTTCAGCAGCCATGGTATAACAGTATTCTAAAGTAAATCGATAAGCTACAGAGCAGAGCTGAAAAACCGAAAATAGGAGCCCTCAGAGATATATACAAGGCTAGTGTGTTAGGAAACCATGGAAACACAGCCTGATGAAAGGGCCATCATGCTGCAGAAAATGGGACACTCATTATGGACTTGACGTATCATCTAACTGAATCTCCAGAGCCTTTTGGAAAATCTAGGACAGCTTGCTCAGAGAGTCTGGAGCACTGGCCACACTCACAAGTTCTCTTCAATAATTCTGTTTAGTTTAAGCATTAATTTGAATAATAAAATCAATTGAGTGCTGACACAGAACATAATGGTAAAAGCAAGCAGGACAGCATAGATACTGAATATTAGAGAAGGCCAGTGTCTTAGGGACTCTGTCACTGCTCAATTTTGGGTTGCTATGGGTGATGCTCCTCCAAGTGGAAGCAAAACATCCAGTATGGGGCAGCTAGCCCATGTGAATTATACAACAGACACTCAAGGAAGAAATGAAAGCCTAGGGCTCAGCCTCAAAGGCCTCCCAGTCCCAGGAATTTCATTGCCTGGCATTGCAGGCAGCACCATCTCAACCTGAAATTGCATCTGCAGTCTCTTCCATGAAACAATGAGCAAAAGAAGAGGAAAAAGGAGTAAGACTAGAGGAAAAGGGACAGCAACCAAAAGTTCTTACTACCCCAAAAGAGGATTTTTTACATACAAATGACAGTGGTTGCTTGTGACAGGGCAGAGATACCAATAGCAACAAAGAGAGTTAAAAATTTAGGGATATCAGACAGACCCTCTCAGGGTTTTTGTCCTGTCTTCGCTATCCCACTGCTTGCTGTCCCTGAATCAGTTCAAGAACCTAGAAAAATAGAAAGGTACCACCAGGAGGGTTCTCCTTCGTGTTGACAAGCAACCCACTGGAAGTGGGGTCAGGGATGCCCTGTCGCACCAGACCTCCTTAACTGCTTTCTTCGAGGGAGCTTCAAGCTACTGTAGTTATATATAATCCTTATTTTCACTGTCATACCTATTCTCTGTACCTTGACCTCAAACCCCAAGTCAGACATTAACTTCTGTGGTACAAAAACTAATAGGATGAGAACTGAAACACTGGCCACACTTTTAACTGTCCTAACAAGTCCCAGGGAATCATACTCCACTAGAGCTGCTTGAAGTTGCTCTTGTTGTTTTGGTGGTGGTTGGGGAATACTGTATCAGAAGTGGCAATTATTAAACCATAATCTTCTACCCCTGAATTCCACTGTCCTCCCTCCATTTATCTTTCGTCCTTGGAAAGTTCTTTTAATTTCATAATATCAATGGTCCCTCTGCTGATATCTCTCCTAAGTGTCTCTTTGGCTCTGGTAACAGCTATATATGGTTTTTTTTTTTTTTTTTTTTGAGGTACTGGGGCTGGGGATTGAACCCTGGACCTCGTATGTGAGAAGCCGGTGCTCAACCACTGAGCCACATTGGCTCCCTTGATTTTTTTTTCTTTTGCTTGTTTGTTGCTTGTTTTTCTTTTTCTTTTTTTAAAATGGAGTCACTGGAAACTGAACCCAGGACCTCCAATATGGGAAACAGGCACTCCACTGCTTGAGCTACATCCATTCCTGCTCTATGATTTTGATGGTGCATCTCATTTTGCCTGGATTTGAAATCTAGTCCCCTATTTCTTATCTGTCTTAACATTTCCAGCTGAAGTTGAACAAAACACACCACTAATCTCATCCTCTTGCTCAATGCTTAGTACAATTCTCAAGTCTTCCTTCTCCCTCTTTATTCATATCCAGATAAACCACCAAGAACTGCTGATTTCACTTCCAAAATATCTTTGAAATCTATCCATTTCTTTCTAGCTACATATTACCACCATTTCTAACCTGAATTACTACAACAGCTTCCAAACCGATCATTCCCTTTCCAATCCCTTCTCCATACTGTAGCCTGAGTGAGTAGCCTTCCTACATTATAAATCAGACCCTGTCAATCCTTTGCTTAAAATACTTGTTCCCAACTGCCTCAGGATAGAGTCCCAATAGCCTAATCACAGCTTACAACCTCCCTTGTGATCTGGCTTTGTTACCTCTCACTTATCTCTTCCCCTATACTCTAAAATGCTAGCCACACTGAACTACTATTTCTAGTTCCCCAAGCATGCTACTCTCTGTAGTCCCCAAGCCTCTGGACATGTTGTACCCCCTGCCTGAAATATTGTCTCCCTTCCTTGTCACTACTACTCTTCCTCTCCACTTGTTAAGTCCTATCATTCTTCAAGTTTCAGCTTGTACAGCACCTTCTCCAGGAAGCCTTCTCTGGTCCACTGAGTCAGTTACATGTTCTTCTTTGTGCTCTCTTTGTACCCTATGCTTATTCCTTTTGTAGCAATTAGAACTTTGCAATATTACTGACACCGTTTATATCTTTTCCAGACTGGTCTGTGAGCTCCTCAAGGGCTGGGACTATGCTGTATTCATCTCCTTGGGGTTCCAACAACTAGTACGGTACATGACATAGAGAAAATACTCAAAGACGCTTCCTGAATGGGATGGAAGTTTACTGCAAAGGGGCACAAGAGAACTTTCTGGGTGACAGAAATGTTATATGTCTTAATTGGGGTAGTGTTTGTCAACACTCATTAAATTGTACTCTTGTTTTTATTTTGTCGTATTTAAATAAAAGTTGATTTGAAAAATATTTGGCAAATGATACCATTTTCAACTTTCCTTCTACTATCAGAGGCGATACCGTTCCTTTTATCATTCAGGTTCCCAAACCTCTCCTTCTCTCTTGCCCTCCAAATTTTGACAATCACCAAGTCCCATTACAACTTCTTTCCAATGTCTCTCTCAGACCACCATTCCCTCTCCATTTCTTGGCTCTAACTCCTCAGTTATTGCAATAGACCCTCATTATCAAGGCTCCTGCATCTAGTCTTTCCTCTTCCAGCTGCCTTCGTATTCCACTGAGGTAAAAATCTTACCAAAATACTACTTTGATCATGTTATGTCTCTGCCAAAGAGCCTTTCATAGTTTCTTATTGTCCTTAACAACTAAGACTTATTCAGTGCTGAGTATGTGTCAGGCAGTGTGCTTAGTGTACTCTTACACATCTCATTTACTTTAAAGGCTCAATGAAATATATGCTATCGTCACTCCCGTTTACATATAAGAAAATGGAAGCTCATAGAAACTAAGTTGCTTGTCCCAAGATCACATGGCTAAACAGGTGGTGGAACTGATATTTGAAGTCAGGTCAATATTGGTTCTTTCTTTTAGAACAGGATTTTTTAACCTTTTTGGGTTTGTTTTAAACATTAGTGGAACTCCCTTTCAAAAGAAATCTTACCTAGGACTCAAATAAGACCGATAAAAGCAGAGGTGAATTAGCAGATAATAGGTAAAAGGCGTGAAGCCCAGCACCTGAGTTTCAGAGATATCTCTGAAAATCTCTGCCCCACCACACACTATCTCTCTTGTGGAGTTGGTTCTTTTTTTCACAGGTATCTATCTTTTGCTCCCAAACTCAGTGGAACTGGAGTTATTTAAGAACAGGGGCCATACTACCCTATCAGGCTCACTGAGTGCTGGCTCGTAAAGAGGGATAGGTGACCTCTTCACTGGCCTGTCAGGCTATAGCATGGACTACAGACCCAGGATTGATCCACGGTAGGCAGGAGGCAGTCACTGTTCTATGGCCAAGTCATACACTGTCTGTACCTTCAGCAGCTATCTCAAACTTAACTCGATATTCAAGTTTCCTTTCAACCTCAAGATACAGTGATTCTAAACCTCAAGAGTTTAAGAGTCAGGGCTATCCATTTCCCTTTGCGACTCCACCCAAATAACAGATCTCCACCCTGCTTTGTCCTTGCCCCAGACTGCTTCCTCTTCTTCTAGATCCATTTTCAAAGAATGAGGAGATAAGACCCACTTTCAAAGACTGAACCACAGAAATACACGGGAAAGGTGGCTAGATAAGTGAGCACAGATGCACAGTTGAGAAGATTTGATACAGATAGGGAATGTGGACTAAAGTCGGAAAGGAATAAAAGAATAAGCCAAATGAAAAAGATGAATAATAATCTGTCTATGGCCCTGAGCTACAGGAAGAGTTAGGGAAAACATATCTTACTGGCTTTATCACACCCATCCAGAGCAGCTTTCAAGGAAATCCAGGTCCGATTGTTTCCAGTGTGAGAAAATAACTTTATCTATGTATTTTAAGTTATACAAGACCATTCTTCTGGTACTGGGTCACTTGAGAGCACCCAGTATGGGAGAAGTTGGGCTGGGAAAGACTTAAGACTTTATCCAAAAGCTGGATAAGGAGTGACCTGTATTCACACAGCTCTGCCCCCCAAGGCCTCTGAGACCTACCTCCCACCATGCCTAGAATCACTCTAGTTTCTCATTTCACTTTTCACTCAGAATTTGTAGTTGTTTTTGAAATCGAAAGGGACAGGGGACAAGGAACTTAGTCTAGAGGCCTGGCAGCCAACTGACTTGGGCAGACCCTTACCCTCCAGAGCATATTTCATGTCTTGGGCAAACAGATGCCACATCACTTCTGCGCTGACTTTTCCCACATTCAACTCCTGAGGAAACCTGTATGATGGAATAAGCTACAATCAGAGAACAAGGCAAGAACAATTTAATTTGACTTATTCTAAGGCTAAAGTGGCTCATTTGTGGAGTTCAGACTGAGGATAGGAGAAGCCTAGGGAAAAGGTTTAAGTTCAATCTGGAGAAAAAGGGACCAGGAACCAGTGGTAGCAAAACTTGGGGCAAAGGAGCCCCTCAGGTAATGAGGGTCCAGGGAAAAAGGGCTGGAACAGGAAGAAAGGCACAAGCAAAATAAACTGGAGGGTAAAGGTCAAGGGGGTGGACTATAAGAAGGCCTACTTTATTCACAATGGACAGACACATGGTCTTTAGGGTTCCTGAGGGTCCCATGGCAGCCATAGTCCCAGAGAACCTCTCACTTCAAGGAGGCTGGCTCAGTCTGAGCAGGGACCACCACTTTCTTTCCACACCTGTTTCCAGAACAGTTACCCAGACAGATATAAGGGACAGAGGGACAGACGGATGAACAGGAAGAAGACGTGGCACTGTAAACACACAGAGATAGCAAAGAAAGAGACTGTTAGACAGATGGACAGACCAATCACCAATCAGACAGGACCAAGTGGGGCTAATACTCACTGGTTCAGAACAGGTGTATAGGAATTCTTATCTTCCTCTATGATTGACACAATGAGCGTGATGAGTTTGGGCCAGAAATCCAAGTTTCGAATGCTGGGCCCTTGCTCCTCTAGAGGTAGCTCCTGCTTCTTGTTCAAAAAGAAACAGTGATAGAGAATGAAAGTCAGAGAAGAATGTGGACACTGTCTCCAACCTTTTTCTTCTTCTTCCTCTCCTCATTCCCCTTTCTCTAGAATCAGGGATTCTTCCTCTCCTAAAGTCTGTCTTCCTCAAGATTTTCTCTGTTCTGTCAGAAGGGTGACTAAAAGGAGGTCTCTTGGACCATTAAGTGTATCCCTGAGACCTTTTCTCCCCAGTTCCAAGGCACTGCTCTGATAAATTGGGTCAGTCCCGGAGATATAAAAGGAGCTCCTTCCATCTCAGTTGCTTTAGTTACAGTGATTCCCTGGATGAAATAAGAAATCCTTCCAGTCTTGCTAAGTAGGTCTAGTTCCACGTGACCCCCAGTGGTAGCCCTTCTCTTCTAGTGGTATCCCTTCCTTTGATACCCCTACTCCCCTCACCCTCACCACACACATTCGAATCTCAGATCCTTTCAGATTCTGCAGAAGCTATTCAGTAGATCTAGCATGCAGGTGATCTCAACCTTCAGCAGGGTGGGACTTCCCTTGATTCCCTAAATGTTACCCGGAAGTATTGACTCCCTTCCTTTGACTCTCTGAGTATAATTAGGAAAGAATTGCATCTAGGAAGCTATTTGCCTAGCTGGATAAGGAAAGCCCTTGATGGAGAAGGAACAAGGGAAAACAAAGGTCAGTCTAAAGAAAGGAGGAGCACCTCTACATTCATACCTCAGACAGAACAAGTAGGTGCTACCGCAGAGAAGCTGGAATGGACATTATCTACCACTGGGACAAAGGCAAAGGTGTAGCTGCCCAGAAGGACAGGAACAGGGCATTTTTGTGGACTAACATATGGCAGTACAAGGTCTTCAGAGTTCCAAAAGAGCCTGAATTACTCAGAAGTTACTAGAACCTAGCACAGAATCTACATCATGTTGATTCTACCTTCTAATAAAGCTTAAATATATCCTCTACCTTTCACTTTTTTTCTTCTTCCTTTCACTCTTAATCTGACTACCCTGGCTCAGGCTCCTATCATTCAAGAATTTCCTTTCTTTTGTTTTGAGGTACAAGGGTCAGGGATTGAGCCTGGGGACCTTGTATGTGGGCAACCAGTGCTCCAGCGTGAGCCACAACAGCTCCTCCTTACTGGTCTTTAATTTTCTATCTAAACCACCTTGTACCTAGCTGTCAGTAATACTTGTACAAGGAAAATCTCATGGTGTTAATCTTCTGATTAAATCTCTTCAATAAAGTTCAAACTTTTTCGCTTGACAAAGGTTCTTCATAATACGACTGATCTCTCAACCTCATACTTTACCTCTTCTCTTTTATTCTAACCATTGTCATGACACCACCACCATTTATTTAGTGCTTATGTGCCAGACACTCTACTAAGAACTTTATAGGCATTATCTCATTTAATCTTCATAAGAAGCCCATTAGGTAGAAATTATTACCACCTTCATTTTACAGATGAGGAGACTGAAGGACAAAGAGATTACATGATTTGCCCAGGGTCATATAGCTAGTAAATGGTAGGACCAAGATTTGATCCCAGATAGTTGAATTCCAAAGCCTGATGCTGTAACTGCCCTAATTAAATTGCATATACTTCCTTATATAAACATACTTATTCACGATTCTGTGCCTCAAACTTTATTTTCTCCACATGGTATTTTTCTTTCATCCTCCACCTCCGCCCACTTCTTTGGCTAATTCCTCAAAATTTCAGTCAAGCTTTACCTCTTGTTAGAAGTTTTTCCTGACACTCTTGGTTAGATGTTCTTCCTATGGCCTCCCTCTGTGAACCTCTGGTACAGACTTAACAGACAACTACAATAAAATGTCCTAATAACAAAATAATAGAAAACAATAAAGGTAAAAAGCTTGCCTCCCACCTCTACCAAGTTATGAGAACCCCAAAGGCAGAGACATGTCTTAACTTAATATACATTTATACTCCAGTATAAATAATGAACAACGAGAAAATTAGAGTAAGAGAAAGTAAAAAGCAATTAGCAAGGTGCAAAGGCTATAAAAGATCCCTGAGTGGTTTATAAGCTCTCTTTCAAAGTATAGGTTCATTTTATGCTAAGGAAGAGAGAACAAATATTCAGAGAGATCCCTGTATGGTCGAAAGATCAAGTCTGAGAACAGTGTCTTCCTCCAGCTGAAGAGAATCCACAGATGAATGACAGAGGAGCACAAAGTATAGTAGCCAAACAAAAGCTCTAGAAAAACCTCCCACGGACTTCAGAACCAAAGGGAAATTTTATAAACCTTAAAGCAAGGAAGCCTTAAAGATATGGCTGGTACAAAAAGTACATCTGAGGCAGCATGAACAAGATTTCAGTCTTTACAAAGCTGCTCATGGGAAGCAGTACGAACTGGATGTATTCACTAAAGGATAAATGTCAGAGATTTTTGTTGTCCTCCCATCATTTGCTGTTCAAATTCTACCTCCTTCCAAGGTCTATCTCAAATGCCCCCTTTTCAATGTAGCTTTTCCTTATATCTGCTTTTCCTCCTTGGAATCACTTCAGTTTTATCCCTCTCTTTAAACAAATTGCTGATTGGAGTTAAAATTCTGCTCATGAGACTAGGAACTTACTGAAGGACCATTACGCTTTCCTCATCTCTGTACTCCCATAGTTCAGGGCAAGGGACATTCCATGCATATTTGGTGGACTGAAGGAAATTTATTCTAAAAACGTTTGGTCAGCAAGACATTCCTAAGATGAAAATTGTTATTGAGTTGATGAGGTTAAGAATGAAGTCCTGGATGTGAAATGAGAAGAAAAAGGATACTGTTGCAAGGACCTAGAAAAATATACAAGTTTACCAGATATCAAATTAAGATGCCAGCCTAGGTCAGGTGAAGTAGCTTAGCATCACACAAGCCTGACTATCAGTCGATGAATATATATCAGAACACGAGGCAATGCAGAGAGAAGAAGTCAGAGGGTAAAGTGACACTTTCAAGGGCCAGCAGCCGAGAGAGACATTTACAGATCTCAGTGGGAAGGTGGACTGAGACTCCAGGATGCTGCAGAGGGGTCCATATGAGGCAGAATAAAATTAACCTTGGGGGAGAAAAAGACTTTGGAATGGACTGAGAAGTCACCTACTCAACCCCTTAAGTATGCTATTATAGAATTTAGGTTCACTTTCTTCAGCACCTAAGTAAAACTTATTGTGGGTATGTCATATCTTGTTCTAAGAGTCCCTATGATCTAGATAGTCCATACTCCACAACTCTATCTCTCTCAAGAACATCAAGGACTTTGTCATAAGCTCCCTTCTACTATGAACACAGCAAAGTAAGACTGAGGCTCCAAAGAGCCATTGACAGCTGACCCCACTTGATCTTGAACCTCTTACCAGCTGATACTGGCGGCTGTATAAGTCATGGCAGTTATTGAAGATATATTCATATGTGGAGTTCAAACAGGCCTTCACACAATCCTTTACCACCTGGCTGGCTCTTGGAGGGCTCTGCAGTTCTTGGACCTGCCAAGGAGTAGAAGAAATATGGGTCCAAGTTCCTGTTCACCTGGGTGGCTCTCCTCCCAGCCTATTCCAGATTCCTCATTTTCTCTATAGGTCCATGAACCTTGCCCTGGGATTAAGTTGCCAGGACAGTCAGGGAGAACTGTCCAGTCCATAAATTTTTTTTTTAAAGATTTATTTTTTATTTATTTCTCTCCCCTTTCTCCCCTTCCTCCTCCCCCCCACCCCCCAGTTGTCTGCTCTCTGTATCCATTCACTGTGTGTTCTTCTGTGTCTGCTTATATTCTTGTCAGCGGCACCGGGAATCTTTGTCTCTTTTTGTTTGTGTCATCTTGCTGCATCAGCTCTCTGTGTGTGTGGTGCCACTCCTGGGCAGGCTGCACTTTTTTCACACTGGGCAGCTCTCCTTTAGGGGCGCACCTCTTGCACATGGGGCTCCCCTCCGCGGGGAACACCCCTGTGTGGCACAGCATTCCTTGCGCGCATCAGCATTGCTCGTGGGCCAGCTCATCACACAGGTCAGGAGGCCCTGGGTTTGAACCCTGGATCTCCAGGTGGTAGGCAGATGCTCTATCCATTGAGCCAAATCCACTTCCCCAGTCCATAAATGTTGATCCATGTTCTGTGTGCTCTCTCACAAGTAACCCAGGAAACAAGTCTATGGAAATGTAGGCTTAGTGGAGATGAATCCTGTGGCTTGGACTCTGCCCAGTGATTATTATTCTCTATGTCCCTGTGGTCAGAGCTGCCCAGCTCAATCCATCCCTTACCTTCATTCTGAAGAAAGTAATGCTGGTCAGCAAATCCACCGTGGATTTCAAGTCCTGAAGCCGCTCAGGGCTCCCAGCAGGGAAATTATTCTGTTGCAAATCAAGCAATTTTAAGAAGAAAGAAACAGAAGAATATGAAAGCCTTCTCTGCAAAAAGCTTCCCCAACTGCTAACCACTAGGATTCTCCGTAGTTGAGCTGGGCAGAAAAAGCTATAACACTACAGGTCTCCCTTTCTTTTCTTTTGATAAAGACAGCTCCTTGCTGAAAGCAGGGGTTAATAATCTCCAGCCCAGAAGGCAATACATCCAACTCCCAATCCTACTTCCCATGCAATACGTGAGCATTTGCACAAATGAACAGATGCACACACCCACTTGCATATACACACTTTTCTTGGGTGAAGATTCTTACATCCAAACAACGAATTCTTCAAAAGTTACATTCTGACTGTATATCCAGGAATATAAGTGAAGCCATACTACCAACTAGACTGAGACCCAGGACCTGTACTTTCCACACAGACGATCCCAGTTTTTTTACTGTTCTGGAGCCAGCAGACAGCAGAACTGAGCAGAACTATTTTGGGGATGAGCCTGAAGGCCTTGGGAACGTCCCACCATGCCTCATTTCATTTTATGAGCTTTAGGAGAAAGCTGCCATGGAGAGCTGGAGAGACATGGTTGAGCCTCACTCTATTTCAAGAGATGGTTTTTTAAACCTTCAAATGGCTATTTATATGCCAAATATAAGATATACAGTCAACTCTCCATTAGTCATGCAAATGGAGGCACTGGAAATACAGACAGTGAAAATCTTACTTCTTTTTTTACTCTCTGGTTGTTTTTATACTCACTTTTTAATGTGGGTATATTGCCTGTTCTGGAAATTCAAAATACTTTAAATAATAAGGTCATTCTAAGAGGAATCTAACTTAGGAGGAACTAAGAAATTGCCCATTTCCCTATCTGCCCCCTTCTCAGGTACTTATCCTCCTCAATAAATCTATTTCTTCCCTTTATACTAGAAATGGGCATGACCTCTGATACAAATTACTTGCCCAAGCCAAACTACTCTTTCTCTCCCTAGCAAGGTTATCACACCCTTTCTGGAAAATGAGGAAAGTATGGAAAATGCAATAAGGAAATAGAATTAAATACCTAAATTTTAAAAGGGCATTTTCTTGGAAGAGATTATCTTCAGGAGACTCTCTAATGAGAGATTGGTAGACTGATGTGAGGGGAGGTTCAAAAGCTAACTGTCTTTAAAAAAGCAACCATGCCTTCTGCTATTTTCATAGTCCGTGGTCCTTGGGATTTGGAGTACTACAGCAGTTAGTGGCATTGGCTATGGGAATGATGACAAAGACCAATTTTCCTTGTCTTCTATCTTTGTAGCCAAGATTGGCCTACAGGCTCCTTGGGCTGAGTTTGATACTACTTGTTTTCCCACCCCACCACCCTGTCTTTACTCACCCTGTATGTGGAGAGGTCAATCCTCAGTGAGTTGTGTAGCTGGTCCAACAGTTTTACAAATCTCTCTTTCTGAGGGTGGGAAATAAATAATGAGAAAGAGAGAGGTAACCTGTTAGCCCCCAAAACTATAACAGAAACAGAACTACCTCTAAAGGAGCAGAGGAGGTGGGGAGGAAACATTGGGTTGGGCACCCATTCTATCCCATCCCTGCTCAAGGAGAGAAGAACAAACTATGTAAGAGAGAAATGAGATAGGCAGTCCCTGTTCCATCTCTAAGCAACTCTTTCTCAAAATGGGGAATCTGTTCACACCACCAAGGGGGAAGCCAAGTCCCTGGGAGGGGAAACAGCTCTTTCTTAACGAGAGTCAACAGAAGATGACCAATGCATTTCCATCCCTTTGGGACTGTAACTTGTCTTTGTCGATAAAATGAAACCCCAAACACATTCTCCAACTTGTTCCTGGGTTCATGATCTGCTGAATTATCCTGTGGCATAAGTTATATTGCCATAACCTGGCAGTGAGAAATATTCATACATTTGGAAGATGATCAGGCAGAGATGATGGGGTCTCTCTTGACCCACATTCCACATCATTTCCCTTAATTTGTACTTTTTTAATGTTAAAACAAATAATATATACTATTTTAATGGTTGATTTTTATAGATGAAGTATAATTAAATGTAGAAACATGTGCTTGTAGGCTGTTGGCATAGCACACCTAGAACTCATATACTGATTATACTATATATAGTTAGCACATAATGGAATGAGATAGAATGAAACAGATATATGACAAGCTTAACCAATAACATAAATTCATCTAAAGAAAGATTTTATCAATAACAACAAAAAAGTGGCTAAAAAAACACACAGAAAACAGAAAAAGCAGGAAAATAGGGCTGACAGACTTAGTGGATTTGTGGGTATTGGCAATTTCATCCCTAAAGAGGCAGTCTTAAAAAAGAATAGAAGTAGTCTTTGGGGTGGGTCAGAGACATGTCATCTAGCTTATATCGAATTTAAGTCAAGGAACATTCTGCCTAGTGATTCAACTTCCTGGGTACTTTAACACCTGGAAAGGACATGCCCTGGATAGAGAAAACAGTTCTGACACTGGAAAAGGGATGGCCTCAGGTACACACTAGCATCCTAACTTAGATATCAGTCTCATATGAAGTTAACTGGCATAAATCTGTCACAGGAGAGAGAATGAATAATATTGGGAAAGGTCCATTTTTGGACCTGCAACACTGAGGGATATGGTGACCCACCCAATAGTGGTTCTTTCTGAGACCACGTGGTATCCCATTTGGGATCTCCAAACTATGATGGTGCTATTCCATCTTCTTTCATTCATCTGTGTCTGAGGAGAGCCTATTAGCAAAGTCTACATATCCATAAAGACACAAAGTTCATAATGTCAAGGTGGCAACTATCTAAATTTTAGGCATATCAAAAAAAAATCAAACTTTATTAATTGATAACAAATAGTTCTCATATGTGTTCACATCACACTTACCCCAAAGTTGGAGGCTGCAAAGCGATCAGATGCAGAGACATTGGTAGAGGCTGTTATATGGGCATAGTAGGCATTGATGTTGGCCAATAAGGTGCTCATCACTGCTGGCACACCAGGACACATGTACTTGGAGGACAGACATGCAAAGTGCCTGAAAAACATAGTACCTTCACCCTCAAAGACTCCTCAGGGCTTGCAGCAAAAGCTAAGGAATCCAAGATCTCTCTGATGTGTGTGAAGCTTCCAATCACCTTGGCATACAAAGATCATCATAATTTATTCATTCAAATATACATTCAATAAATTTCTATGTGCTAGGAATCCAAAGACTTGATAGTTTCACAGGGAAAGCAGGTTTTAGTAAGTAAGCCAATAATCTGAGGCATGTTATACAAAATGCTGTGGAAACAAACAAGATCACCTAAATTAGAACAGCTGGGGGTAGGAAAAGGTTTCTAACAGAAGGGATGGTTGAGCATAGTCTTAAATTATTAACAGGAATAAATCAAATTGAGAAGTGTGCGGACAAAGGGAAAAAGTGTACTGTTAAGTTAAATATATTCAAGAGAGGATGATTTATTTAGGAACTCTCAATTATGGCTACTGTTCAGGATATCTGGTGAAGAAAAAGTAAGAAATGAGAGGGGAAAAGTAGAAAGAGAAGAGATAATAATAGTTTAGGAGAGTGGAAATGGCTCAAGCAGTTAAGTGCCTGCTTCCCACATGGGAGGTCCCAGGTTCAGTGCCCTGTGCCTCCTAAAAATAACAAAAACAAACAACAAGCAAAGCAAATGAAACAACCAACTCAGGGGAGCCAATGTAGCTCAGTGGTTGAGCACCAGCTTCCCACATACAGGTCCCAGGTTCAATCCCCAGCCCCTAGTCCCTCAAAAAAAAAAAAAAAAAAAAAAAAAAATTAAGTGTGATAGTAAATTTTTAAACAAAGGCACAGTGTGATCAGATATTTCTTTCAGATATGTCACTTTGATGATAAGCTGGCAAAGAAGAGTTGGAAAGATAAAATTGAGATTGAAAGTTGAGGAGCTACTGCAATCATTCAGGCAAGAAGCAATGAGATACTTAATGGAACAGAGAAATGGTTAGGAATACAGACTCTAGAGCCAGACCTTGAATTTGAATGTCAGCTTTACCATTCACTCAGTGACTTTGGATAAATTATTTAACTTTTCTATGCCTCAGTTTTCTTGTCTGGAAATAATGATACCTACTCCAATATGAGGATTACATAAATTAACATTAAATATTCCCTACCAAAAACACCTTTCCTCCTTTTCAAGACTCAGCTCATGTCACTTCTTCAAGGAACTATTCCAATATGCCTCCTCTAAAATTTAGGTACCCTTCCCTGATGCTCTCACAAGACCCTGTGACTACTTCTATCATAGCACTTGTCACATTTTAATTGTAATTATTTGTTTACTGGTCTGTTTCTCCTACTAGATTGAGTTTACCAAATATGGAGGCCCCATCCTATCCATCTTTGTGTTCTTAGCACCTAGCATTGTGTGACACACAGTAGGAACTCAAAAATAGTTTGTAGAATGAATGAAGCACAGCCAGGACACTAGCTACCCTCTGCTTACATAGGGCTGCTTCTTGTGCATAGTTCTCGTGGCAGCCTCACCAAGAGACAAGCTACACCTCTTCTCATAGTATGTAGGAATTCTCACAGGAGTCTTGGTCATCTCCATACACAGCTGCTTTTCCTAAAGCTTAGTGCCCCCTCTGGTTTCCAGGGCAGTCTCAGTTGGCTTCTCTTTCACATACACATATACACATGCACACATACTCTGTCTACTCACACCCCTGATGTTCTGGCAGGTTTGTCCTTTGTACACCCTTCCCATGTCTTTTCCCTTCCCCTCCCTGAGCTCTGGGGTAGACACACAAAAACCTCTTCAGTTCTCTGGGTTACTGATAAACACACTCTCTCTTGCACTGGGGCATAGACAAGCTCAGGGAGAAAAACAAATCAATGAATCATGGTATACTACCACTCTCCCCCCCCCCCCTACTAAGGACCTGTCCAACCTGTCAGTGTGCCTTCATTAGCCACCCAAGGGTTAATAGCCATTGCCCAGGGCCCCAGGGGAGCCTCACGTCATGGCCTGATATATGGACTCGATGCCATAGCGCATGGCAAATTCATCCACAATTTCTTGAGCTGTCTCATCAAAGTACACCTTCCATGCATCATCTCCTCGAGCCTCAGGGATCCGGACTCCTCCACTATCCTGAATGTCTGTGAGGTAATGAAAAAGGTTCTGCAGAAGACAGAGCAGAGAAAAGGAAAGGGTTAAGAAAAATAAGACCTCAGGACCAGCTGGCCTCTAATGTAGCAGAACAAAAGATTTCATCAATTAGACAACTCCTGGGAAAAGTACAGCCTAAAGAACTCAAACTAGGTTGCCCCAAAGGTCTTGAGCTTGTCTACAACATCAGTCAGAGAGGAACCAGTTCTAATCAGACCCCACTGGGAGCTCTGGCAGGCTGGTGTGCCTAGATTGGGACCAGTTAAGCTCAGGAAAGGAAGGGGCTTTTCCTGATCAAGGGTTTATTGTATGCAAGGTACCATGCCAGATGCTCTTCACACCTCACTTATTTAATCTTTATCACAAACCAGTGAAGTAGAATTATAAGATAACATAATTATATCTTGCTATCAAAGAGAAAATCAACTGAGGGTCCAGAAAGATGGCAACCATGCTGGACTTGCTTAGGTTGTTACTCTTGGGATCTAACATAGATGTTTCAGTTTGGTTTAATACATAAGATTGAGAGTATTTCCTAGTTATTAAAAAAAAAACAAAAACAAAACACACACACACACACACACACACACAAAAATGGTGGCAAAGTCCAGGAGACTATGAATAAAATGCCACAAAAGGAAAACGGACTTTGGCCCAGTGGTTAGGGCGTCCGTCTACCACATGGGAGGTCCGCGGTTCAAGCCTCGGGCCTCCTTGACCCGTGTGGAGCTGGCCCATGCGCAGTGCTGATGCGCGCAAGGAGTGGGGTGCCACGCAGGGGTGTCCCCCGCGTGGGGGAGCCCCACGCGCAGGGAGTGCACCCATGGGGAGAGCCGCCCAGCGCGAAGGAGGGAGCAGCCTGCTGAGGAATGGTGCCGCCCACATTTCCCGTGCGGCTGATGACAGCAGAGGCGGACAAAGAAACAGGACGCAGCAAAAAGACACGGAAAACAGACAAGCGGGGGAGGTGAGGGGAATTAAATAAATAAAAATAAATCTTTAAAAAAAAAAAAAATGCCACAAAAATTCTGTCCTTTAGGTTATTGTTCAGTTCTTCCTGCAGCCCCGTAGGCAATTCTCACATTACTGAGACACTTAGACTTGGGGCTGTTACTTAGACTGTTCAGGGTTTCACAGTAAGCCAAAGATAAAATTAAATAGCAGGTTCCCATATCTTCAACCATCTAGCAATCCTACTTATTCTCAAAGGCACCTCCCCAGCAACACTTTGGTGTCCCATCTACCAAGAACTGGCTTACCTCATGGAGACACGTATACTGCACATGATACGGGGCCACCTTCTCCTCCCCCTTGATCTCCACACTGATTTGTAGTCGGATAGCCCCCGAGACAGCTGACTTGTCTGTCCTCTTTTCTAGGAAGGAAAGAAGACTGGAGATTGATACCAATGCCACTACAGACAGCTTAGACAGCCCCCATCATGCCTAAACCCAAGGAAAAGGAGACTCTGACTCAAGCATTCACTCAATAGGATGAATTCACTCCAACGAGTTCAATGAATACAATGAATGTATTTCTACAAATACCCCTGAACAAGTTGAGTGGGACTATAGGGGTGGTTTGGAGGCTAAAATGATTAGGGATGAGTATGAAGATTAAAGGGCTTTCTGAAATCTGGGGAATGTCCAGCCAGGATGAGTTCCAGTCTCCCTCATCCCTACCTATGGTCAGTTTTCTATGGGTAAGGAAGGCTCTATATAGAGGTATGCTTTGGGGATTGTGTGATAGTTCTAGTAAATGGGAACTTCCCTAGGTCCCCTCTTCATGTTCTCTTCTTTCTTTTGGTCCTGTTTCCTTACCCAAGTTGTACCAGACATCCATCTCTCCGCTCAGTGTCCGGACCTCAATTATGGTTTGACCAAGGAAATCATCTGACTCTCGCTTTAGCCTCTGCTTTACTCTTGATTTGATGTCATCATCCTCATCCCATACACGTACCTTAATACGATCAGAGGAGTTGTGACACTCACTGTGAGAGAATTAGGCAGGCTCTGTTAGAGATTGAACAAGTAGCTCCCAACTCTTTATTATTTCCAATACCCTCCCCAAAAGCCACATCAACTGCACTTGAGGAAGAGAGGGAGCCAGAACAAGGTTGGTACTAAAGTTCCCAGTGAGCCAGCAAATGGCTCTTCATTCCTGCTCCTAGGCCTCACTGATAGCAGTGCTATGGCTCAGCTACCACCATCCAGCCCTTACTACCCTGGACAAGGAATGGGATAAGAAAAGGGTCAATTCTGACTTTCTGTGCAGCTAGCTATATCAGAACACCAACAGGAAAAGAGATGCCACAGAGCCCTAGGAAGCAACTGCAGCTCCCTCCTCAGAGTACAAATCATAAAATTAGTAAATGTACTAGATGCTCATGGTATATTCACCTGGCCATATCTGCTTAGCTTTCTATCTAAGTCCCCACTGTGTGTTTGGCGGACTTCTAACGTCCTTTAACAGTCACTTGAATTGTCATCTCTTCTATGGTGTTAGCTTTGTAGAAAGGAATTTACTCTGGTGCCTCCCTCAGCTCTCCTTTTCTAACAGCTAGTTTATGAGTCCTGTTGCCTCAGCCAAATTGTACTCAGCAAAATTACCTGCTCTTTCTCTGTGTTCTCATCTTTCCATATTCCATTAAAATATTATACTGTGGTCTACTGAAAAACAACAGACAAATCAACA
This sequence comes from Dasypus novemcinctus, assembly GCF_030445035.2. Lineage (NCBI taxonomy): Eukaryota > Metazoa > Chordata > Mammalia > Cingulata > Dasypodidae > Dasypus > Dasypus novemcinctus. The sequence continues at coordinate 80,103,677 of NC_080680.1, read as the reverse complement.
AGGGGTTTCTTGAAGTCAGGGATTACCTTATTCATTAATAGATCCATAGTATCATATGAAGTGTCTTGAAAGAATAGGGGCTTATCAAATTGTTTACTAACTGGATAAAAGTAGGCAAAAATGACTGAAGAGTCAATATATTTAGAATTAATTATAAGAAGTCAAACAGGAACCATTCAGATTCCCAAAGAAATAGGTGCTTCCTCTAGTAACTGCTGTCTCTGGATTGTAGAGATTAATTTACTATGTCCCAATCTCTTTCTACACGAGTTCTCCAAACAGTCAACAGAACAAGGTCTCAACTTGGTCCGTCTGCTTAGCTGCATCAGACCCAAACACCTGTTCCTAGGCCTTAGAGGCATGGCAAAGCAACCTATCTGGACTCTCTAGTTCTTGGCTAGAACTTGTCATTTGTGAACTAGTCCTTACTGTTATATAAAATAATATGTAAGAAAAATAGGTAATATAAAAAGGAATGAAAGGTAGAAAGAAAATCAAACTCCATAAGGGAAATGGAAACTGCTCCAGATCCAGATTTCCTTCTTTACACCAGAATTAACTAGTTATAGGGCAAGGACATTCCTTCCCTACTCTTTAGAAAAACCTAACCCCTCCTTGGCAAGGTAGCCAGAGTTGGGAGGTACACAGTAGGGTGGTCAGTCCCTGGTTCTGTCACTGAGCAGTAGTAAAAGCTTTCTAGCTCTAGAAAAAGTGGTATAAAATGCTCTGGGGCCTCTTTCACAACCCTACTTAAGACACAGAGCTTAGGACAGTAACCCTGATCCAAAGGTCTATGAGAAGAAACCCAGAGAAAGAAATGGCTGCTACCCAAGTGAAACATTTGAGAAATGCCTCTACTCAATCTCCCTTAAGGCCAAAGCCCAGTATGGCAAGACTTAATGTTGCCCCCAAAATACACACAGTCTCAGGCAAGACAGTGGGCTGCCCTCTGTGACTTACAAATGGAACTTCTCTTCCCAAATAGGATTTAGGTTTCCAAAAATGGTCTTGGTACGCTTCTTGGTTTTGCCCACTTGCACCGTCACATAAGGGTCACTGGATCCTGTCTTGTCCTTGGCTTGTAGGCCCTGGGCACACATCACTGTAACCCAAGCACATATGGATAGAGGCTTCAGAATATGCATCAGAAGTTGGAAGCCCTCTGTAGCATCACTCACTTGCTCTCCATCTTAGAGCAATGTCTACATGCTCCTTGCACAGGAATCCAAACCTCCCATCCCTCCACATCTATTTTTTTTTCCTCAAAGCCTAGTCCAAGACTGCTCCTCTTGACTTCCAAACCCTAACTGACCATCAGATATATGCATGATTCAGTCCCACCCACCCACCCAGTAAAACACGGGTTAACTATTTCCTGGTCTCCTGCCCATTCTCCTTCCTCTACCCCCAGCTCTTATACTATAGGACTGTTAATCAAATCTGTAATATCAGATTGTTACCAAATCCTTGTATTATCATTCACACTGTTTGCAGGTACCAGTCTTGCCTTTCCTAGCACCCACTGTACCAGAGTGTATCTTCTCTCTCCCCAGCCCCTTACTCCTTCACACTCAGGCTGCTGCTTCTCTAGGTTCCTCCTCAAAGTCCACTTCCTGCCCCCTCAACCTTTGGCCTGCTCACCAGTGATGGTTATCTTGGCCGACCATTTGGAGGTGCCATCCAGTACACTCTGCTTCACTGTTTTCATCTGCTGCACATGGGCTACCTTGCTCACAGTAAAGACATCCCGGATAACTTCAAAAATCTCGGGCTTATTCCGCTCTCTGATCTTCATGCGGTCCTTCATGGCCATGATAATGTTCTGGGTCCGGTCCTCAGCTCCATGTTTAGAGCTCTTTTCTGCAGCCCCTGAAATCCAGAGACAGAAAATAGGGCTAACGAACAGGCCAAGACCAAAGATCAGGCTGAGGAATAGGCCCTGGGAGAGTCCACTAAGTAGTAGGAGAGGCTTAGGTTGTTTGAGGTATCTCTGGGAAGTCATTCACTGTTGGATTTGCTGCCTATCCAGTGGAGTTTAAAATACAACTCAAAGAGTGGCCAAAATAGTGGTAGTTATTAAGATGGCTCATTATATTAGTCTATTTAGATATAGATTTGAAATTTCTCATCAAAAAACAAGAAACTTAGAAAAAAACATTGCTTAGTCATCAGCTGGCTTTGTCTTTAGATGGTGGTTTGAGAGATACTCTCTAACCTTGAGGTCAAACTGTCAGCAATGGGTGTCTCAGTTATTAGGGAGGGGTAGGATGTGAGCATGACAACATCACTAAACTCATCCAACCACCAAGCCATGGTACAGATTCCAGAATTTATCAGGACACTCAGATCGATTCTGCCATGTTACTTCAGTACCTTTTAACCTCGGAATATAGTGTGGTATGGTGAGAAAAATATAGCCTTTGGCATCAGACCGACTTGGGTCAAATCCTGAGTCTACTATTCCTAGCTGGGTGAATTTGTTTCTTCTCTGTAAGAAGAAATATAATGGTACTTATCTCTCAGGGTTATAATAAGTATTATATGTGATAATACACCTAAAGAAACTAGCACTGTGCTTAGTACCTGTAGGTAATCAATAAACGGTCACCATTATTGTCACCACTATCATTATCCTGGCAGATCCAAGGGCCATCTGTACCAGCCATGACCCCAGCTAGCTCTTCTCAGAAACCAGCAGGCTTTCCCTGCTGCCCTAAAAATCATGGCAGAACACAGACTCTTCCAGTGTATTCACCAACCAGGATTCTCAGAGGAGCAGTGGGCGCCCCATCTTCTTTCGCTGACCCTACACATGGATCTTACCTCTCTCCAATTCTCAAAGGCTTAGGTTTACTCCAAAATCCCTGAGCAAAAAAATAAAGGCCAACATCTGCATCTTATCTCCTGGGAGCAGGGGAGGCAGGTTTTCTGTCCAGGGAGACCCAAAGAACATTTCATTCCATTCATGCTTCATTGAAGTCTTAGGGAGAAGATATTTTCTGATAAATGAAAAGTGAGCTGGGATGCATCCCATTACTGCCATTTAGCATATCTCATGCAAGGTGTTACTTCCTTGGATTGGGACCTCTAACAAGCCCTGGAGGAGAAGTTGGACACCCTGGCTAAAGAACAGCAGTTCAAGATGCTTCCAATAAGTAGTCTTTGCAGTGAGCCAAATTGCTAGCTCTCAGCAATTAAAACAAGGATCTGCTGGCACCTGTTTTGTCACCCCCTCATGATAGGTTTGAGCAAAGTCATCACCAGCATTTGTCTTCAGACAGTCTTTCTAGAGACCTATCTCTTCTTCTGACTCTGCTTTCCCATCTCTCATGTCTCCTGTAGCCATGGCGCTAGCACCAATAGGGCTCTTCAAAGGACATTTTATGTGGACAATTCCTCAAGGTCTTCCTGGGCCCCTTCTATATCATATATCTTTCCTTAGGATAATAAAGTACTTGTGAGTCTAAAGGCAGCCTTCCCTTTTCCTACCACAGTCCTTGAAGCCTTCAAGGATTTTTTGTTTTGTTCTGTTTTTTGCTATGGTTTGGCTCAAGTAATATCTGGAGGGATAAGAGAATATTTTCCCTCATCTTTGACAGAAACTTGTTGCTTTTCCTACTCCTGTTCTCCCTACTCCATGTTGGTAGTACAACCGCTTATTTTCCCAAGGTCTTGGGAGTCTGGCACTCTCTTCCTGGACTTCTGCCTGATCCATATGAAACTTCTGTTCCTGGCACTGCTGTCTAGAAGCGTCAATTATGATAAAGGTAAAAATGCTGCATTCCCCTGGGTTCTAGGGCTTAGACCTCAGGAGATCACTCTGTGAGGCCTGGAACCTCACAGAAATGACTCTCTCCTCACTAGTGCCTGTCCCCAATTGAACATGCTCTAGTCATTTGGCCAATACGTACAACTGTCCTAAGTCTCTAGAATTACCTGAATCCTGGAAGAGATTCTTCCCCACCAGAAGGTCACAGAAAGTGCAAAGAATTTTTCCTAAAGGTGCTTAAGAGAGCACTATAAGACCTATTATTGGGAAAGGCAATGTCCCTTGACTCAGGTCCCTATCTTCTCTGAAAAGAAAAGGGCTTCAGAATCAGTTAGATTGTAAGAATGATGGTTCAGCAAATCTAACTCGTTATTGCCAGACTATGTTGGAGAGGCCCTACTTCCCCTACCCTCCATCCAACATCCGCAGGGACACTCACGCTGCAGGCAGTCGGCGTTGAGCAGGTCCTGGCACTTCTCATGGCACTTGACTCCACACTCACTGCAGCGCATGCCCTGCCGGGCAATGCCCCAGAGCAGGCCCTCACACTCATAGCAGTAGGTGGGGGTAGTGGCCGTCCAGACCTCAAAGTTGTGGGGTGTGGTACACGAGATGGGGTAGATTAAAGCCTGCAGGGTTTTCTTATACACATGGGATTTCTGAAAGACACATACCCATCACCCATCAGTGACGTTAGGCCTGTTGGGGGATGCCTGAACTGAGACCCTCAGAGGAAAATTGGGACCCTGGCTTCTCTCATAGTAGAGAAGAATCTCTAGACTAGCCTACCCCGCAGCCCACCCTGGCAGAAAGAAGCTGCCAATGTAGTAAGCTTCTGTTCTTCCAACATGGGTTTGACCTGAATGCTGGGTATGAGCCTTTTCCTAGCATTCAGGCTTTCCGGAGGACCAGAAGGCAACCACAAAACCCTGAGCTTCAGAAGGGCCAGTGGGTCACTTCCTCCTAAAGGCCAACATGAGATATGGGGGCTTACCCTAGTCTGGACCCTTGCCTATCCTAGTGTGGAAAACTGAGACCTGTTGCTTTTTATTATTTTATTAATGATGTATGCCCAGCACCCTGGAATTGTCAATTAGTATGACTACAGAGGTGATCACCTGTCCTCAGGGCAATGGACTCACAAAAGCCCATGAAATGATCACTTACCAGTTCTTCATCCTTGAGAGAGGTACGTGTAGCCATTGCAGAAGTAATTCCTGCCTTCCGGGACTGGACCAATGACTATGAGAGAAGACCTGCTATCAGCCCTGGCCACCAACACCAAGAGTTAGCAAAGCCCTGGGGAAGGAGTGTCAGTGACCAGAGCCAAATATTTCCACTCTCAATCATAGGGCTGCCTCTGGTAACAATTGTCCCAGGCTAAAATACAAAACCCAAGTCCCTCAAGGAACTGTTATAACAGTGTTCAAACACCACTTCTTTCAGACTCCCTATTTCAGAGTCCATAGAGTTTCTCTTTTCCTCACTATTCTTAGGAAGTCTACCCCACAGAAACCCCTTGCATATAGGAAGACAAAAGTATATGAAAAGGCTTGTATTACAGTAGGAAACAGGTCACTAAAAATAGCATAAACACACAACCCTGCCAGAGTCACATTCAGGAACCATCACTGAAAACAATGATTCCATGCTGTCCTATGTCCCCTGGTACCATCCCATGTCGACACAATCCCTGGGTGGCTGAAAATGCAAGCAGGTAAGTGAGAAGGGCACTTGGGAAGTGAAAGAGGATAATGCAGCCTCAGTCAAATCAAGAAAGGCAGGGAATTAAGCCTCAGAGCTGGGGCTTCCCTGCTAGCCAGGCTCTTATATGGAGGGGTCCCATGTATTTGTTAAGCCTGAACTTTAGGGGTGGACCCTGGAGAGGCACATGGTTTCCCTAAGGCAGTGGGCATTGGACAGACAAAAGACATATAATTAGCCTAAGGCAGGAGGAATGGTTGGGAGTGGCCCAGGTGGTTTGAGATGTGGACTCTTACAGAGGATAGGAAGGGGCTCTGGAGACACTCACCACAGCCTGTGCAGAAGAGAGCAAAGAAAAGAACAACATGATGTTAAAGCTCTCCCAGGACATGAAAACTTTGAGAGACAACTAAGAGGTTCTGCCCCATAGTCCAAAGTAGAGAACAACTCCCAACCCCCTCTACGTCTATCTAATAAAAACTTTAATCTAGACAGCTATCCAGGCCCCAGGGTCTAGAGGTCCTGCTCTAAGGAGAGCTATGCCACAAAGTAAAAGACAGGCAAGGGTAAAATACAGAGGAGGGGAAATAAATGAACAAGATGCTGTTATCTTGTTAAGGAAGAGGAGCTGGTAGGCAAGGAAGGTTCAGAGGAAGAAAAAAATAGTAGGAAGAAAAGAAGAAAGAGAAGAAAGGGGATATGTGAGACGCTGGAGGAAGGAAAGATGTTAATAAAGAAGAGATGGTGCTTCTGTGGCTATGGAGACATACAGGTTTTACAGTCATGGCAGATGACTCTGGGGTTAAGTGCCTTGTCAGTGGGCCCTATTTTGGAATTTGTGTTCCTGAGTGTGATGGAGTTGGACTCACTTGTGACCTTTCTACACATGCCTCTCCTGTCACTTTTACTGAACCTGTGGTTGGCACTGGGGTTGGTTTATACTCAGGAGACTTGAATCTCTCGAATGGCCATGTGCCAGCTGGGCCCTGAGCCTCAGCAGAGTTAGTTGCAAATCCTACTCTCTGGTTCGTTGGCCTTACCCAAATGAGCTAACAGGGAGGTGAAGATGGTCAACCACCACACCAGGGAACTGAGAATGCCTACCACTACAAGCCTGAGAATTGCATCCATCAACTATGTGGGATCTAAGCCCTCTCTCGATTTAGAGATGGAGTGGACATCACCATCCCAGGGTCCACAGAAAGGAGGAATAAAATATGGATTAGAGTGAACTTACTGGTATTCTACTATAGAACTATTGTGACTCTAGCAATGGAAGAAATTGTATCATTGATATGGAGACAGTGGCCATGGGAGTTTGCAGAGGGCAGGGAGAGGGAAGAAGAGATGTGATGTGGGAGGATTTTCTGGACTTGGAGTTGTCCTAAATGATATTGCAGGGTCAGATGTTGGACATTATATATCCTGCCATAACCCATTGAATGGACTGGGGGAGAGTGTAAACTACAATGTAAACTATAATCCATGCAGTGCAGCAGTGCTCCAAAATGTATTCACCAAATGCAATGAATACGCCACAATGATGAAAGAGTTTGCTGATGTGGGAGGAGTGGGAGGTATATGGATACCTCTCATATTTTTTAATGTAACATTTTTTGTGATCTAGGTATCTTTAAAAAAAAAAGACAATTAAAAAATAAAATAAAAAACAAAGAGAGATGATATCAGAATTTATCCTCATCCAACCAGCTAAATGAGGAGCTGGAGCAGAAGAGTTGTAAACAGGAGAAGAAAGAAGGAAAGGAGAAAGATGATAAAGGCATAACTTGTTTTATTGCACTTTGCAGATACTGAGTTTTTTTGGGGGGGGTAGTTGTTTGTTTGTTTTTTGTTTAAATCGAAGGTTTGTGGAAACTGCATTGAGCAAGTCTATCAGCATCATTTTTCCAACAGTATGTGCTCACTTTGTGTTTCTGTGTCACATTTATGTAAGGTACGTACATGTTTTTTTGATACACATTGCTACTGCAAACTTAATAGACCACAGTATAGTGTAAACATAGCTTTTATATGCATTGGGATACAAAAAAAATCGTGTGACATGCTTTATTGTGATATTCATTTCATTGCAGTGATCTGGAACTGAACCCACAATATCTCCAAGATATGCCTGTACATAAATTGTAGCAAATAAAGGAGTGAAAGAAATGATGATGAGAAAATGACAGACAATGCTCCGATTCAGCCAACTAAGGAGGGAGAAACTGGTGGGGAAAAGGGGACAGAGAGGGGAGGAAAAAACAGTAAAGGAGTAGACAAAAAAAGCAGAATAGGGAGGAAAAAAATATAGAGGAGCAGAAAATGGAAACAAGAAAAAGGATTCAATCTTCTGGCTTTAGAGTTCTGGGACTCTGGGAAAGCTCACCAATGCCTGGATCCCACTCCACACCACTCCCCACAAGGCTACAGATAATTTCTTGAGCTGATCCTATTTCAGAGGTGACCCAGGATTGGAGCTGCTGGTCATCCTGGAGGTACCGAGATCAGCTTAACTCCCAAGCCTCTTTCAACTTAATTGCACAATATTTTAATTACTTCTCAATGCTGGATCACTAAGTTAAGAACCAGGGGTATAGAGATAATTTAGAAAGCCTATCTTTTAGGAGGAGACTTTCACTTGACCTTCAAAAAGGGGTAGCATAACTCATACTCATGCCAAACCAAGTTCAATGATCTAAATTAGAGGTCAAAAGCAGTTTCCATTCCAGATCATTAAAAATGGCTGTAGAGGTACACAGGAACCAGATACTTAGACAAATCTTTGAGAACTTTTTTTTTTAAAGATTTATTTATTTATTTAATTCCCTCCCCTCCCCCAGTTGTCTGTTCTCTGTGTCTATTTGCTGCAACTTGTTTAATCTTTGAGAACTTAAGCTGTAAATGTTCAAGGTAGAAACCCGAGCTAATGAAGAACTGGGGCTCTGACCAAGGAATGAAATAGAATGAAGTCCCATTAGGATCATCACTAAGTCTCAGTAAGGCTTTAACAGAATGATCATCAGACTAATACTAGTCACTAATGCACCACTTCCTGTCCTGACAGGAATACCCCAAGGACTAAGCCTGCACAACAATCCCCACTCACCAGATCACTGACAAGTGGCAGCGGCTTCTTTCTACGTAGATCTGGCATGCTATCAATGCCATAGAGCCCTCCTGCTGGCCTGAGGAGAGAAGAAAATATGTCAGAACTTTAAATCCTGCTTTAAGCAACTGGTTTTACTCTCCTTTGTTCTCCCTCTCCCCAGAGGTACATGAACTGACCTCCACCAAAAGCCTTTGAGAATGGGAAGCAGACTTGGCCCAATGGATAGGGTGTCTGCCTACCTCACAGGAGGTCCAGGGTTCAAACCCAGGGCCTCCTTGACCCGTGTGGAGCTGTATCTTCTGTGATACAAGCAGACACAGAAGAGCAGACAACTTGGGGGGAAGGGAGAGAAATAAATAAAAAATAAATCTTAAAAAAAAAGTTCAGAAAGTTTAACATTGATATAAAGCTTATAGTTTCAATTTTTTTCACATGTCTCAATTATGAAAAGTATGGGAACAAACTTACAACATAAACTTTCTCATTATCAACCACTTCTACACAGCAAATGGACACAGAAGAGCAGACAACTGGGGGGGTGGGGCGGGGAAAGGGAGAGAAATAAATAAAAAATAAATCTTAAAAAAAAAATGTAGTAGATAACTTTACAGTCTGAGCAGTCTTTTTCCCTGGCCACCAGTGAGGAGGCAGCAATTGAGAACTCTGATATCTGAAGGTATTTGAAAAGCAAGGGGAGATGGAAAGTCAGCCTGATGCCTAAGCCAAAGTGCTGATCAGCAAGGGCAAAAAGCAGGCTGCAGTGTGTGGGAGGGGTGGGGTAACACTTAAATCCTCTTCTCTTAACAGTTACAGGCAGCAGTTGAGCAGTTTAAAATGTCTCACATGGGTCTGAAACTCTAGACAAGAAGCACAGAAAGGATATGCATATCTCTGAAGTGCTGCTTATACCTGGACTAAAGTGCAGTAAGTATGTGATAACTGCTGAGGGAGTAATCTACTCAGCTAGTCCTCAACAATGGAGTAGAAAGAAAAGGTCCCCCAAATGCAGATATTTTTCTAGTTTCCTCATACTTCTACCTAAAGGGTTTATCACCACTACGTTGCAATGGATTGGAAATTCCAGAGGCAAGGATAGGAGAGCCCCAAAGTTCCCTCCCCTGCCCCCAGGGAACCACTGTGCAAAGCTTTCTCTGCCTCTGAGGATTCAGTCTGCAGAGTTCTCTGCTCTGGACCCAGGGAACCAACAACCAACCTACAGTGGAATCTCTTCCTTCCCCAGGATCCAGCTTATAGAGCTGTCTCCTCTGTTTTTAGGGGAAAGGCTAAAAGCAGCAAGAGTGGCTATACAAAATTCATAGACGCTTCGTAAGGAATCGCTTACCCTTCAGGGAGCCACTGCGGCAGAGAGGGGTCACCATCATCTGGAATCTTTGAAAAGAGATTTAAAAAAAAAAGTTAGATCCTGGGAAATACTGGATACTGCCTATAGGTTGGGCAGTAAGCAATAAAGTAGGACACTCAGAGCAGTGTTGGTCACATATACCATGTGATCATAGCCAGTCTGATGTCTAAACCAATGCCCTTATCAGCCAGGGCAAGAAGCAGGCTGCTGAAATAAGCAGTACTTCGTCTTCCTTCTCCCCAGAAAATAGAAAGGACATAAGACTAACCTCCCTGAGGTCCACTGGGAGTATGAAAGCTGTCAGAGTTCCTATGCCCCTCACAAAACCTAGGGGTATATACAGCAGTAATCAAGCTTAGGGTAAGGGTCCATCTAGGCTTCCAGGCCTCACTAAAGCAAAATGACAACTTTGTACAGAGTCATGTCTTCCTGTAGGCATATTCCCAGGTCCCTTTGGCTGCCCCCAGATTCAAGCCTGGTTTTCTGGATTCCTATCTGATACTGTGATTTGACTTAACTTGGGTTCTTTGAACACCTGACTCACTGACGCTGAGCAGACATGTACACATATACCTCTCAGGCATTTGATAAGCTCTATATAATAAGAGAACGCAGGGCAGATTAGACAGTGGGTTATCATTCTGGTAACATGGTTGAAAATTGAGGCTCCCAGGTAATTCAAGGAAGGAACAATTTAAAAAAATACTTTTAAAGGTTTATACACACACACATAAGCAAATCCTTCAAAAGTATGCAGAGAGGAGAGTTCCAGACCTACTGGGACTCTCCAGAGAACCAATGGTACCTGCCGTTTCAGAACAACAGAGCCTAGTGCTAGCAGGTCAGGGGCTTCCTACCTGTTCCGTTCCCCTACATCTCCATCAGCTTCCCTGACTCCTGAGTCCTGGGCTCCAGCTAATTATCCTGGAGCAAATGAGCTTTAGAACAAGTAAGACTGAAGCAAACTGCTTAACTTTGGAAGGGGGTAATGGCTTGGGAGAGATAAAAGTGTGAGAAGTTATGGTTAGAATGAGTCAAGAAAGGGAAGAACATGGAGAGATAGGACAGGGCTAATGGGGAATGGAATTGCCTTAGGTCAGCAGTAGGCTCGAGATGAACTTTGGATTTAAAACTCTTCTCAGACCCTTCTTGTGTGGCCTGTGTTATAATCAAGGCTACTTCCCACAGCAGCCTTTCATACCCCATTCCCCTCATCTGGCTACTGCCCTGGTTCTGTGGGTGGGACGATACTGGTAAAGGGAGAGCCAGGCGCAAAAGGCCACCAGAAGTAGTTGAAGAAAAAGATGATGGGTACAGTAGAAAAACAACAGTAGGTAGGAAATAATGGGGGGGGGGGGGGGAGAATAACTGTCCTCAGGTCGTTTGTGTGGGGAAGTTCATCTCTAAATCCTCAGATCCTATCAGACCAAACTTATCTTCCCTTAGGAAATAGCAACTACACTGAGCAGATTCTCATTTCCTGCCCAGAATTCGATGTTTGCCAGAAACCACTGGACTTAAGGAAACAAAGTCACAAAAAGTCTTTGGGCACCAGGGCTCACAGGCTCAGATCATTCACATTTACTGTGCTAAGCAGGTTTCCTGTGTCTGCAGAAGCCTGCACACACAAGCACATAGCATGTACACACAGGGCACTGAAGGGGACCCAGAGAGGGTCTAGACAAAGTATCTATAGGAAGTACATTCATAAACATAATGAGTACCCTCAAGGAAACACAAGCATAGATCCTATACTTTTAACTATAGAACATGCACATACACCTATGTGGGGAGAATTCACAGCCCTTGGAGCCCATCAAACATAGGCAAAGCAAGCCCTCACTGTCTTCAAGATCCAGTGCTCAAAGGCACAGAATATTAGTATAGTATGCATTCATATGGGGGAACCACGCAACAGGTCTACAGAAGCTTGTGCTCAAAGAGAGGCCAGGAAGCCACAACCACAAAGCACATTCACACTTAGGACCCCAAGCAAGAGGCACAAAATGATTGTACCAACTTTTTTTCTCAAATACAGAGTATGCATACATGCTGGGCTCAGTGAGGGTTTACAGCATATGCCAGAGTCTGCAGCAACAGGTAGAAAATGGACACACACTTTGTAGAGTGGGGAGCAGGGAAGGGCAATTACATGTCTAGAATAGTCAAACTGAGTACAAGTGTAAGCACACACATGCTATATTGAATGCACACCATGCTGGCACACACATATTTGCACATTGTGCTCTAGAGTTGTCTGCAGGAAGTACACACTAGCATGGAGCATGCATGCAAATTGCTTTTGGGAGAAACATACTGTCTGCACGAGCCAAAGCTCAGAGGCACAGTTCAAACATGTACGTACATGTGCACAAATACACACACGCACGCACACACACACACACCATGCTTAGGAGGGAGTGGTGGAGAATAGACAACAAAAAGGGCCCAAAGGGGCCAGAGGCACAACCTGAAGGGGTCCTCGCTTTCCTTCTGCAAGGAGAGAAAGCAGAAAAAAAGGCAGAGAGGTTAGTAGATTCAGTTCATAGTAAGGAACCAAAGAAAATGCTGGCTAAACCTGGTGAGAAACAGAGGGGAAGGAGTGATCCTTTCAACAACAGGGCAGTTCACAGAGCCTAGCTGACAGACTCTTAAAATCATTATCTCCTCTATTTGCTGGTCCCTGAATTTCAATTTAGAACATCCCAGGGGCTACCCAAATGAAGGACAAAGTCTACCTGGGAATTCCAGTCATTCTTTTCCCTTCTCCAAAGCAGCCTGCATCCATCATCTATGCCTCCAAGGCCACAGAAACAGCAGTTACTAAGGGCTACTCCAACAGGCTAGCTAAGCTGCTGAGCACAAAGTTAGCTCCTTCCTCAGACACCACATGAACTCACCCTGAATCGGCCATAAGTCCTCAAAATCCAAAGGCCTGATGGCTGAGCCTTTTCCTGATTTCAGTGTGGGCTTGGCCATGAGTTTGTCCAGCAAGCCCTGTCTGGTTTTCTCAGGCCCCAGTTAAGGCCAGGACCAGAATGCTGAAGTACTATATGCCCTGTGATATCAAATGGCTGCTGACCTAACAGAAGTCACCATGACCTGGACAATAAGACACTAACTGTAATCACAGGCCTGATTATCTGTCAAACCCAGGATGAAACTCCAAAGAAAACCAACACTTCCAGAAGGACCCAAACAAGCCACAGTGGAAGAAGAATAAAGTCCACAGATTACTCCTATCCTATTCTCAGAGACTACCTTGCCTTCTTGGCCATACATGGATAGACCCACAGGTTTCCCCCTGTAAGGAAAGTTCAGCCACCTGGGTCAGTCAGCTCCCGTCCATTTTCTTTTCCCTTCCTTTTAGAGACTCACTGGTATAACATCACAGATAGAAGAGAGAATCCAGGAAACAAATTTACAAGTTTCTGATTTTTCAGGCTATTTCTGATACCCCAATGGGTCACCTATTCTCACAGAACAATGAACTCAGGACTAAAAATCTTCCAAAACAGTGCATCTACAGGAAGGTGGGTGAGATGAGAAAGATATTTCCTGGAATGGGGACACTTCTGTTCTATATCTATTCCCACCTCCCCAGAACACTCAGTCCCTTTGAATAACAAAATTATGCAAGGCACACTTTACCTGACCCTGTGACTCAAACTAGAAATGTTTTTCTCCTCCACTATCTAAATATACTCTATATGCCACATGCAAGTTACTTTGTGTCCTTCTGTCCCCTCTCCCCCAAACTCCCCACAATGCCTAAAGAGTAAAACCCAATCTGTTGACAAAGCTCTCCATGATCTGGCCCCAATCTCAAAATTCCCCTCCCCATTTCCTTCCTCACCCCATATATATACTTCTTACACTCTAACTACCAACAATAGCATTACTTCCCAGATAGGTCACATACTCAAAATTCCATGTGTTTATTTACTTAATCTGTTCCATCAGAATCAGAACTCATTTTGTCCCTGAAGCAGCACATCACATCTCCTTTCCACAGGGTAAAATCCAATTCTTCCTCCAAAGCACAGCTCTGGGAAGCCTTCCCTGATGCCCATCCAAGCAATCTCCTAGTGCTCCAAAATGCTGTTCATCCTTCCTATCAGTACTTAGTACTTCCTATCAGTACTTAGCACCACAATACAGACAAGAATCATAGCAAATATATGCAGATTTTTTTACTTCAACTGGACTTTCAGTGTTACTTAGCAAGCTTTTCCCATTTTGCTAGTAAGTTCCCTCTTCCACTTCTCAAAGCAGTTATACCTAACCTTTACTCCAACACATATTAACTGCCTATTGGATCTCACATGGATGGCTTATGATTAGTTCAATTTGAACATGTCAAAACAGTAAACATATCTTCCTACTCCAAACTCTTCCTTCTTCCTATAGCCCATACCTGAGACCATGAGGTTCCTCCCTCTCTCCATCTCTCCCTATCCAGGAAAACACTATATATACTCTACCTCCTAAGTATCTCAGCATCCATTCCTGCATGTCCATTTCAAACTGCTACTGCACTAGTTCAGACTCTCGTCATCTCTTATCTGGGCTACTTAACAAGAGACTCCGAAATGATCTCTCTGCCATTAGACTTGCTCTTCTCCAACCCATCATCCACATTTTCTATTTTCAAAATTCTGGTCACATGTTTACTTTGCTTAATCCCATCAATTGCTCCCCATCTCCTTCAGTATAAATTCCAAATTTCTTCTTACTGCACACAAAGTGCTTCAATATTTGTATTCTCCCTACCATTCTAATTTACCTTCTTTCTACTCCTTCTCATGTGCCCTGTATTCAAGTCTTATTGAACACTCACTGTTCATCTCATCTCTGAGATTCTGCAGACCTCCCTCCTATATCTCTCTTGTCTAGTGGGTGGGCTCAGGCTTATTCTTTAAGCTCAAATATTAATGCCCCTGTGAAGATTTATTTGCTTTCCGCCTGAAAGGGAGAATTAGGTGCCTCATTCCAATGTGCCCATGGTACCCAAAGCACGTTTTTATGATAATATTTATGATGTTCTATTGTAATCGTCTATATAAACATCTCTTTTAGCACACTGTGAACTCCTTGAGAATAAGAATTAAATATATTATTCACCTCTGCAGCATGAGGGTTTAGCATATCTCCTAGCATTTGTTGAGTGCCCAATATATGCTCAGTAAAATATTTTTGAATGTAGTAAAAAGAACCTGCAAATTATCAGGACTTAGAAAATAGCAGCTTTTCTAAGAAAGTGTCTCTTGCCCATAGTCAGTAGCATGTACCATTTTCCAGACCCCCTGGAACGTCTGTGCTAGCTATTTAGTTTGTCCCACTCACCAGACAAACATAAAATATATTTTTCTTGTTAAGAATCAAACTTACATGCTTCCTAACTTCCTGGATGCTATAGGATTTTCCCACTCAGATTTAGTTTTCAGTTTAAGTGATATATGTCTATAGAATACCTGTGTTGCAAGAAAATTCCTGATCTCCAAGAATGATCTCATACTTAAAAGATAGTCCATTTATGAAGAAGTGGCATATCTCCTTACCACTACACACTCCAAAATGCCAAATAAAATAATTTCACCTCCACTGTATTTGGAGTCAAGACTTGAAGGACTCAACTTTTTGAGCCTATATTTCTTTATCTGTAAAAAGCGGACAAGAACAACTTATTTTAAGATTCACTTATTGAATAACTGCTTAATGAGAACCTATTGCACAGTAGATACTGTCTTGATGTTGGTGATGCAGCAGTGAATGAAACAAAGTCCCTTATCTTGAGAGGTTTCTAATCCAGTGGAAGGAGCAGACAAAGAATGATGATGATGATAATGATGATGATGATGATAGCTAAAACTGATGACTTATGAGTCGCGCATTTTATTTGAGTAGGCTTGTTTATTTCTCACAACTCTATGTGGTATTTTGTCTCCAGTTTGCATTGATTAAACTGAAAATCAGAGAGGTCACAAGTGGCAAAGCCAAAATTCAAAGCAGGTATTCTGATTCCAAAGTTTGCTCTCTGAAAAGAAATATATTATATACCGTGCCAGGAGTAATAGAGGCTGTGGTGAAAAATTCAGGTAAGGGGGAAAGATACTGCCCCCTGGTGATGGTGCTGGAGTTACTATTATAATTTTATAAAAGGTTGTCAAGGAAGGGCTCATTGATAAGGTGAAATCTGATTGGAGACCTGAAGGAAATGAGCAGAGAAGCTATTTAGAGTTCTAAGGGAAAGTATTACAGGTAAAGTATAAAGCAAGGTGAGAGCACAATTGGTAAGGATGAACAGCAAATTCACAATTGAGTGCCGGTTCAAATAGGGCTTCACAGGCAATGTAAGGATTTTGGATTTTATTATGAGTGAGAACAAAAATCATTGGAAAGTTTTGAGCAAAGAAGTGATCTGCTTTGATTCATGTTCTATAATGATTACTCTGGCTGCTGTGGGGAGAACAGACTATAGAGGGACAAGGGTAGAAATAGGGATATCAGTTAGGAGACTACCACAATAAACTAGAAAAGAGAAAATGGTGGTTTGGAGAAGAATGATATCAGTGGAGACAGAAAAAAGTGGTAAGAACAGGGACCTTTTTAAAAGGTAGAGCAGGCAAAATTTACTAGTGGATTGGATGTGATTGAGAAGAAAAGGAGGACTCAAGAATAACTCTACAGATTTGGGCCTGAACAGCTCCAAGAATACAGTTGCTATTTAGTGCTAAGGAAGACTATGGGAAAAGTAGATTTGGCAGGGGCTTTAGAATGATTTTTCTTTTTTAAGATTTATTTTTTATTTATTTCTCTTCCTTCACCACTCCCTTTGTCTGCTCTCTGTGTCCATTCGCTGTGTGTTCTTCTTTGTCCACTTGCATTCTTGTCAGAAGCACTGGGAATCCATTGTCTCTTTTTGTTACGTCATCTTGCTGCATCAGTTCTCCATGTGTGTGGTGCCACTCCTGGGCAGGAGGCACTTTTTTCGTGTGGGCGGCTCTCCTTTAGGATTTGGCTCAACTGATAGAGCATCTGCCTACGACATAGGAGGTCCAGAGTTCAAACCCAGGGCTTCCTGGCCCGTGTGGTGAGCTGGCCCACATGCAGTGCTACAGTGCACAAGGAGTGCCATGCCACGCAGTGGTGTCCCCCATGTAGGAGAGCCCCACATGCAAGGAGTGTGCCCAGCAAGGAGAGCTGCCCCATACGAAAAAAGCATGGTCCACCCAGGAGTGGTGCCGCACACACAGAGAGCTGATGCAGCAAGATGACAAAACAAAAAGAGACACAGATTTCTGGTGTTGCCGAGAATGCCACAGAAGAACACACAGTGAATGGACACAAGAGGGCAGACAATGGGGGGTGGAGGGTTGGGGGGGGTGGGGGGAGGTGGGAAGGGGAAGATAAATAAATAAAATAAATCTTAAAAAATAAAAGGAAAGAAAAAACTACAGAGAATGGGAAAGAATAATCAAAAATCATATCTAGTAAGGGACTTATAACTAGAATATATAAAGAATTGTTACAACTCAACAACAAAAGACAACCCAATTTAAAAATGGGCAAAAGATTTAATTAGATGCTTCTCAAAAAAAAGATATATAAATGGCTAATAAGCACATGAAAAGATGCTCACCATCACTAGTCACAGGGAATTGCAAATTCAAACCATAATCAGATATTACTTCATACCCCTTGGAACAGCAATATTTAAAAAGATAGATAATAACAAGTGTTAGTGAGAATGTAGAGAAACTGGAATCCTAATACACTGCTACTGGGAAAGCAAAATGGTGCAACCACTTTGGAAAACAGTCTGGCAATTCCTCAAAAGGTTAAGCATAGAGTTACCATATGACTCAGCAATTTCACTTTTAGGTATGTACCCAAGAGGTCTGAAGAACGTATTTCCACACAAAAGAACCTGTGCATGAATGTTCACAGCAACATTATTTATAATAGCCAAACAGTTGAAACAACCCAAATGTACACAACTTTTGAATGAGGAACAAAATATGCTATATCCGTACAATAGGATATTATTTAATTACAAAAAGAAATGAACTACTGATACATGCTACAACATGGATGAACCTTGAAAACACTATGCTAAGTGAAAGAAGTCAGACACAAAAGGCCACATATTGTATGAATCCATTTAAATGCTATGTTCAGAACAAGCAAATCCATAGAAATAGAAAGCAGATTTGTGGTTGCAAGGAACTATGGTGAAGTGTGGACTGGAGAGTAACTGCTAATGGGCAAGGAGTTTTTTTATGGGATGAGGAAAATGTTCAGGAATTAGATAGTGGAGATGGCTGCATAACTCTATGATACACTAAAAATCACTGAATTGTAGACAAAAATTTTAAAGGTTTTTAAGAGTGAATTTTATGGTAATTCATATAACTGAGTAAAGCTGTTAGAATAAAAATAAAGTGATCAGTTGTGTCAAGTTGCTGACTGATTAAAAGGAGAACTGAAAATGGACCATTAGATTTGGCATTATGGTGGTCATCTGACGGCCTTGACAAAAGCTATTCTGGTGGAGTAGTAGAAATGGATAAATTGACTTTTATATAATGTACACAAGAATACTTAAAACAACGCCTAAAACATACAAAAGAAAACATGGATGAAAAATAAGAATTCAAACAACTGGTAAGCTTAACCCTAAAAGATTCCAACCAGAGCAAATGAAGGGAGCTGATTTCTCAAATGCTGCATTCTGGTAGCAGTTACTGTTATAATGAATCATTTTATCAGTTTAGGGTGACTGCTCTTGTTGACTGTATAAAAAAAAGTG
The DNA here is from genome assembly GCF_030445035.2 of Dasypus novemcinctus. Taxonomy (NCBI): domain Eukaryota; kingdom Metazoa; phylum Chordata; class Mammalia; order Cingulata; family Dasypodidae; genus Dasypus; species Dasypus novemcinctus. The sequence continues at coordinate 80,084,920 of NC_080680.1, read as the reverse complement.
TGTTGGTGAAAGGCTGGCCTGTGTGCTTACCTTTGTCTACATTCTACTCTGTGGAATGATGTTGGAATCAGGCCTGGGCTCAGCAGTGCCCAGTACCCACTCCACTGCTACCTCTGCAGCTCTCAACCAGACTGGGTATCGGCTAGGACTCAAAATTATGGCTTACTTTCTTGCTGATTATTCATAAAACCTCCTCCTCATTATCACTGCCACTGCCACTACCTGCTTATCACAGGCAAGTTCAAGCATTGCCTAGCAGTACATCAGCCCAGAAGGAGAACTTTGCAAGATCAAGAGTCAGACATTCTTACTTTTGGCGTCCGTGCTAACATCTCATCAATTCCTACCAATGTTTAGGAAGGAGTTTATAAGGAAGTACTGCTTTCACAGAAGAGTTATATAAATACTTGTTTCTGTCACTGATGTAAAGTGTAATTTTTAAATGCCCAAGGGGTAGAACAAAGGGCTACAGAGTTCAGGGTAGGAAGAAATCCCTTACTGCTGAGGGCTTATAGAAGGTTTCCTAGAGGAAGTGATGATTGATGATGTGGTTATATATTGAAGAATGAGCGAGATTTTTCTAGGCTGAGATGGTGAAGACAGCACATTGGGTTAGAAGGAAGCATTTTTATGTGCACGTATTGTAACAGATAATAACTCAGTGAATTTGTGAGACAGCAAAGTTTCCCTTTGGCTACAGCATAGTGGGACAATGGGAGATAGGCTGGGAAATGTAAACTAGAAACCAACTGCAGTGATCCTAAATGCCAAGTGAAGGAATTTAGACTTTTTTTAATAAGCAGTAAGGAGCAGCTCTAAGGATATTTGAAAGGATAATTTTTACTTTTTAAATTTAAGATATTATATTAATGATTCAATTTCTAGAAAGTATAAAAGGTATGACAGTTTGAAGTTCTTTTATGAATCCCCAAAAGAAAAAGATTGTTTCTGAACTAATCCATTCCTGTGGTATGAGACCCTTTAGGTTGGATTACGTCAGTGAGGCATGACTCAGGTTGAGTCTCTGCGCTCTTGCTTGGTCTTAACTAAACGGAGACACAGAGAGAGAGACATAGGAAAAGGTAGCTCTGCCGTTACTGACATGTGAGAGGACTTGACAGATGGTAGTAGCCAAAGTTTAAGCAGGAGGCCCCCCAGGAGGCTGGGTCTGCAGAGCACCTCAAGGTTGAGAAACCAGCCATTATGCCTGATAGCTCACAGCTGAACTCAGGAAGCAAGCAGAGCAGCTGAAACTGAGAGAGGAGGCCCAGAAAGAGCCAAGTCCAATGCCTGGTTGTCTATAACTGAGCTCCAGGAGATGGATTCTGGAGGGGAAAGAAAGGACCTTGGCAGAGATCTGCCACCATCTTCACCAAAAGGCAGGACACCAGGATCACCAGTAGATGACTCTGGTGAGAAAGCAATTCTAATGGTGCCTTGATGTGAACATTTCATGACCTTGGAACTGTAAGCTTTGACCCTAAAAAAATTCCTATTATAAAATCCAACGCATTTCTGGTACATTGCATCAGCAGCCCTTTGTCAAACTAAGACAAAAGGATATACCATGAAAAATCGCTCTTCCAATCCCTCTCTTCAAGACACCTAATACATTTCCCCATGGGCAACCATGTATCCGTTTCTTATTTATCTTTTATGAGATATGTTGTACATATATAAGCAGACAGTTATGAGCATGTGTTTATGTGTATTCTTTCCCTTCCCCTTTTACACAAATGATAGCACCTTAACATACTGTTCTGCATCTTGCTTTTTCATGTCAATATGTATTAGATATCTTTCCATTTCAGAACATAAACATAAAGAGCTACTGCATTCCTTTTTATAGCTACATGGTATCACATTCCATTTTTTGGATGGACCAATAATTTGTTTAACCCGTCTTTTTTTTTGGAGGCACTGGGGATTGAACTTGGGACCTTGCATATGGGAAGCAGGTGCTCAACTGCTTGAGCTGCTCTACTAACCAGTCTTTCTTAACAAACATTTAGGTTGTTTCCAATCTTCGCAATTAAAAACAATGCTTCAAAAATAGCCTTGCGCATGTCATTTCCACATGTGAAAATATTATCTGCAATATACATTCCTGGAAGTGGAGTTGAGGACTCAAAGCATATGTATTTATAATTTTGATAAATTTTACCAATAGCCTTCCTTAGAGGTTGTATCGATTTATACTCCCATCCCACCAGCAATGTATGAGTACCTGCTCCCTCACACCTTTGCCAATACAACAATATGCTTCACAATTTTAATTTTGCATTAGGAAGAACAATCAGGTTATAAACATAAGAGGAAAACCCAATTTATATTTAAAACTGTAATACAGCATATGCTTTTTGGATATTTAATTTGATTGGGAGAAATAACTTTAAAGCCACAGAGCTCATACTGCTTAGAACTTCATAATCCCAATTTTCTTTCTTCCTATTTTGGGGGTGGGTGGGTAGTAAATAACCTTTCTATTCTCCATTTCTTAGGCGAACAGCCTAAGGAAGAAAGGAAATATGGCCTGTGGAGGGCAGGGGCAGGCACTATAATCAGCCCCCAGATAGCTCCAGCCAGAAATAAGGTTTGGTGTCGGCAAGTCCATACTAGGAAGAAGACAGGCCAGAGAAAAGGAAATTCCCACAGTAGTCCATGAGGTGAGGATGCCCTATCAGTTGCTAAGGAAATGGCAATCAGCTCAGCAAGAAATCCATGGACATGCTACAACATGGATGAAACTTGAAGACATTATGTTGAGTGAAATAAGTCAGACTCCAAAGAACAGATATTGTGTGATATTAAATAACTAGAATATGCAAATTCACAGAGACAGAAAGTACAACAGAAGTTACCAGGCAGAGGGAAGGGGGAATGGGGAATTAATGTGTAATGGGTGCAGGTTTTCTATTTAGGGTAATGGAAAAGTTGGGGTAATAGATGGGGAAGGTAGTGCCACACTGTAAATGTAATTAATCCCACTGAACTGTATGCTTGGGAGTAGCTGAGATTGGAGATTTTATGTTACCACACTTAAAAAAGAGAGAGCGAGACTAATGAGACAATGATCAATTAAAGGCAATACATGACTCTGGACTAGCTCTAATAATGGAGGAGAAAATGCCCAAAAGAACATTACTGGGACAACTAAAAAAACTGGAATAGAGACTGTATGCTTTATATCAATATTAAATTTCTTGAACTTAATAACTGTACTTAATGTGGTTATACAAGCAAATAACCTTGTTCTTAGGAAATATACATGTAGAATTAAGAACTCAAGGAGCCTGATATATGCAACTTACCCTCAAGTGTTTAGAAAACAGATAAGTAGGTAGGTAAATAGTTGGAGAAGGAAGGAAGGAGGGAGAGAAGGAGGGAAGGAGGGAAGGATGGATCATATAACAAATGTGGAAAATGTTAAAAGTTGGTAAATCTAGATAAAGGGTATAATTGGAGTTCTCTGTAAGGTTTTTGTATTATCTTGCAAATACCCTGTAAGTTTGATATTATTTCAAAATATAAAACTAAAAAGAAAGAAATCCATAGAGAATAATTTTAAAATGCAATATGGGTTGTTTCTGTTTTTAAAGGAGGTATAGGGGATTGAACCCAGGACCTTGTACATGCAAAGCAGGCACTCAACTCCTGAGCTACATCCACTCCACCATGTGGGTTTCTTTCTCAGTACCTCTAGTACCCCTGCAGAAATATGCCTTATTCCCCATTCCTGCTTCCCAACCCCACACCTACTTTAACTAAACAGTCTCAAGAGCCTAAAAGTCCTGCAGTTCTAAACTATTTTTGCCCAGATGTTCCTATCTCTTTTAAAAAGGTATTTTCTGTAGTTCCCCCCAAAAATCTGGGTGCTCCCTGAGAAGAGAAACTTTTTTCCTGTAGCTTTAGAAGCCTCCTTCGCTGACTTTGTCACAAGATAATTCTAAAATCTGTACTAGAATAATTTATACTGATTCAAGTTGTGGACCTCTCCATCACCTTGTGTAACCTATGACCAAATCGGGTCTCGTGCTGGCCAGATGGAGGCCACACCCAGTCAGCTGGACCCCATTAAATAGAATCTTAGAATACCTGAGTGTATGTCTTCTATTGAAAGATGGTTTGCCTTCTGTACTAGCTCATGTAACAGTTTTTTCTGCCTCAGTCTTTTCTCTCTTAACACATTTTTAAAATTGTTGATGCACTTGTTGAGGTAGATGGTCTCTGCACACACTTGCTCTAGGCTTAGTCTGGCATGCTTAGGAGATTCAGGTCTGGAAAAAGTCTCACTTCCCAGACATGGAGCCAGAGAAAAACCCGGTAATGAATATGCAAGAGGTGAGTTATTAAAAGGAAGAGAGGGTTTGCTGGGGTCCTGAGGGGCTTGGTCTCCATGTGTAGAGATGCCCACTCCAACAGAGTCCACACTGAGCAAGCTCTCACTCCCCTGACTTCCAGGGCTCTCCACTGAGCAATCATGGGCACCCTCTGAACTCACTGTCCCAAGAAGTCTATCACTGTTCTCTGACTGGGAGCCACTTTCATTGCTTTCCAAGTCTTCAGGGCTGATGGACTCACTGTTCTCCAGTTTCTGAAACACTCCCTGCAGAGCTAAACGGAAGTGATGAATTGCTCTGCTCAGTTTACTTGTGTAAAACTTGATTTCCACATCTTCATCCTGTGAGGCACCCAGAACACAAGAGGACTTGTCAAAGACATCCTTAAGGACCTGAGCAGCACATTCCCCCTCTTCATTTAGGTCAATAGGAACCATGTCACTGAAAGTCTCAGGACCTATGTTAATTTCCTCCATCATACTGTCACAGCTCAGAGTTGCAAACATTCTGGACTTGTCTGTCAAAAGGTCTTCAAGTTGCTTTGAGCTCAGAATATCAAGTCCAGCTTCATAGTCGAGGATCATGTCCTCTGCATTTATTCTTTCTGTCTTCAGCAGCCCAGAAAGTGACAAGCAGGTGCTGGCCTCACTTTTACTGGTGCAATCATTTTCTCTTTTTGCTACTTTACATGCCTCAAATCCTTGGCTGCACTGTTTGAAAAACTGGGATTTCCCAAAATCCTCTTTTGAAATTAATACTAGGGAAGGTTCCTCAAATTGATGGAAAGTAGACAGAGAAGCCTCTTTTCCTGAGAGTTCACTACCAATGCCACTGATAACCCGAGCTATTCCTGATGTTCCTTTTACTTCTTTCTCCAGCTTAGAAACTTCAGTTTGCTCTGCTAAAATATTCTTGGGTAGGAAGGAAAGATCTTGCTCCTCAGGGGCATGAGGGTCTCTATGTTGATTCTGAGCCCTCAACTTACATTCCTCTCTAATGGGTCCTCTGTCCACTGCTTCCACCTGAAGAACTTGTTCATCCTGGTTTAAAGGATTCCAACTATGGTTCTGAAGTTGTTGCTTCAAGCATGACATAGACTCCTTTTGGGGAATCTTATAATCCTCTGGACAGCTTGGTTCTTCTTTGGTGGCAATCTGAACCCCTACACTCTGCAAGAGGATTGATTTCTGCAAGATGAAGTCTCTATGCTCTAGATGAGCAAGCTTCACAACAGTGGGCCTGGGGGCAGTGTTTTTGCCTGCTCTATAAGCCTCTTTGATGTATCTATTGCACTGTATGCCATTAACACAGAGGTGCTTGGCCAGGAAACAGTCCACCAACTCCATGGTATTTTCCCCATCTTGTTCTGGAAGTCCATAGAGATACAGAATGGCTTCCTCATTGGGTCTGTTTAAATGGGGTTCCTGGGCCTTTTCTCCCGCACACACCTTGGCCAAGGAGCTGCTGCCCACCTGCAATCCTTCTATTTCACTCAGTACTGAGTCTACACAGCTAGAGACCTCATCCACAGAACCCCGGACTTGGCTCAAGTGCTGCCGCAGCTCAGCAATCTCAGTCTGGAGACGACTGATGCCTTGTATCTCTTTGATGATATATTCCACTACGTCCCCCAAAGGCTCTTGCTGTTCATAACTGCAGCACTGGCAAGGACCTCTGGACAAAAAGGGTTTGGTTTCGCTCTTCTCTGAGGGCTCTTGACAGCTCATGGTAATGCTGATAGTTGAGAGGTCTTGAGAACCAGGCCCTGACACACAGGCAGTGGAGCCCAGAGGAAGCTGGCTATTGGCCTGCTGCCCAAAGCTACAAGGCTGGACCAGGCCCCCATCTCTATCGCCATCAAGGACTGAGCCTACTGACCCAGAGCAAGGAGGGAGACAACTGTCCTCTGGTAAGGGTCCAGCAGAACCTGAGGACTTGTTTTTGATGCCACATGTGGTCCCTGACTTAGCTTTATCTGGGGAAAGCATGGGGGAGGGCCCCAGGGTGACCATGATTTCTTCTTCTGACTCATGGAACAGTCGCTTCATTTTCTCCCTCAGGGTCTGAAGGGATATTTGTTTCTTTCTTTTGTTTCTGGTCAGAATGTTTAATAGAGATTTTCTTTGAAGGCAATACCCTGCCCTGCTCTTTTCAGTCAATTATTGTTGGCTGATGCCTTGGGCTTGTCCCACAGGGCTTCCTGGAACAGGCCCATGTATGGTCTCCAAACCCGGCACATGCCCCTGGATCCTGGCTTGACTCTTATTCTGCAGCTAGTGAAAAAGGAAAATAGTATACTCAGGTCAGAAAGTAGCAGGATAATTTTAATCTGAATCAAGCTGTCAAGCAGGAATAAGAATGTTACCTCCTAAAGCTCCAGAAATCAACTCTGGCCTGCCTCAAACTTGGCCTTAAAGGCTGCTGTCAGTCAGTTCTCTCTCTCTGGCTTCCATTAGAGTACTGATGTAAAATCAAATTTAGTGTTTTCTGGGCAAGTACCCAATGGTTTAGGCATTGAGACAACCTCCTAGAAGGTGAGGTCAATGAGGGACTTTTTAATTGAGTCTTTACAAAATTCAGCACTAGGGCGTGACTCAGGAATGAACATATAAATGTTTAACCACCAAAGCTCAAACCACATACACGAACAGTGAAAGACAAGACATGAAATGTTTTTTTCCTTTTTTAAAAAAAGACAGTTTATTATTCTGGTGAAGATTCAGACATTTAAAGGCTCACTCTTGCCTGTGTTTATAGCCCAAAGTGTTTTCCTTTTTCAGTGATAATAACCCTTCACTTGGCAAAAGGACCATGGGAAGTATTTTAAACTTGAAGAAAAAAAAATACTTTCTGCACCTAATTCTATAATAAGGTGTCATAGTCTGGGCAGACTCACTGTCTAGAACTCAGGTGGCATTTAGCAAGTTTGGCTCTAAAGAAGCAGGTAGCCAAAGGCACAGATATGACAGGCTCATAACTGGGGGCAAAGAAAGTTCAGGGTCAGCTTAGTGTTCCTTTTTTTTTTAGATTTATTTTTATTTATTTCTCTCCCATTCCCCCCTCCCCCCATTGTCTGCTCTCTGTGTCCATTCTCTGTGTGTTCTTCTGTGTCTACTTCTATTCTTGCCAGTGGCACCGGGAATCTGCGTATCATTTTTTGTTGAGTCATTGTGTTGCGTCAGCTCTCCGTGTGTGCAGTGCTACTCCTGGGCAGGCTGAACTTTTTTCACACTGGGTGGTTCTCCTTACGGGGTGCACTCCTTGCACGTGGGGCTCCCCTACTCAGGGGACACCCCTACGTGGCAGGGCACTTCTTGTGCGCATCAGCACTGCGTGTGGGCCAGCTCCACATAGGTCAAGGAGGCCCTGGGTTTGAACCGTGGACCTCCCATGTGGTAGGCGGATGTTCTAATCATTGAGCCAAATCTGCTTCCTTTAGTGTTCTTGAACTGCACTCAATAGTTCCCAATTGCTTAGTACAACCTAATCAATACCCAGGTATGGCTTATCCTGGTCCAAGAGAATCTGTTTCAATGCCTCCTTCCCTGAATATTTCACCCAGATACATATGGGAAGTATGGATACATATTTCCTCACCTGGGTAAAGGATTTCCCAGCACATTGTCCAAAACTGGAGTAATAGAGCATTGCTCAAGCCCTCTGATGGGCCTGGAAAGAACAATGCATGGAGAGGTTGAGGAACTGGTTATAACACAGAAGGTCTCAGGGTACTTTGCAATTCTCCAAAAAGAAGACAGTATATGCCATTCCCATTTTACCAGGAATGTATAAAGTATAGGGAAGAAGCAGAGTGGAAAGAACAAAGGGGAAAGCAGAAGGCCCCAGGGATGCTTGGAACTGTCAATATTCTCTGGTTCTGATGGGTCACTCTGGGAGGGAGATAAAGATGGGTTAGTGAGGGGTATGCTATCCTTCATGTTCACTGACCAGGAATGGTTTCCCCATTTTCTCAATCTGATCTAGATTTCTAATCTTCTAAATCCGTCCTGCCTTCACTTTTCCTAGTACCTAAGATAACCCTAAAAGGGGAAAATTGCCTGTAGAGAACACAAGCTCACTCCTCCCACAGTAACTCATTTCCAGGAAAGGCTACCATCAATAGTGTGTAGGCCTGGAATTTAAAAGCAGTGTATTTCTCAAGGCTAAGAAAAACCAGAAGGATGAGTCCCAGGACTTGACATAAAGACAAAAGTGACCCCTTTACTAAAAGATACCTAGGCCAAGAACCAAGAAACAGAAACTAGATTAGGTTCCATTACATATCTTCCCCAGTCCTCTCTAGCTCCAGTTCCACATTTAGGAACACTACTCATCCTGCAAAGCACTGGGAAAGTCCAATTCATCCATTACTGCTTTACCCCAAGGTCACAAGGAGCCAGCACCAGCCACACCCTTAATCTGGCCAATTTAGTCTAGCCTGCAAGAGAAAGAACATACACTATGTACACAACAGTAATTCCCAAGCCTCAGGCTTTGTGCTCAGCTGCCCGGACAGACAAAAGCCCCAACGTTAGGGCTGATTTACCAAATTTTTGCTTTTCTCCTCCCACAGGTACAAAAATCTGTATTTCTGATGCTACTCTTTTCTTTTCAAACAAACATGCAGGGCCTGGGTGTCCCCAATTTGGCCTCAGCACCTAATGTTAAACTCTGAACAATGTCCTGGCTCCACTAGGGTTAGAGCTGGCAACCAGTCTTCCAAATTTGTCACAAAATAGAAAGATTGCTTATTAAACCAAGATGGAAGCTCTGTGTATAACCATATGAGGCATTGAACAAGAGCTACTGGTCTAAGAATTAGTACACTTAAGTTTGGTTCTTGCTTCACTGGAGACCTTCAATTAAACAATTGACCTCTGTGCCTTTGTTTCCTGATCTGTAAAACGGGAAAGATAATCATAGGAATGTTAAAAAGTGAAAATGAAAGACTGGTATTTAATAAATTGTAAAGTATTATGGTATTATTATTATTTTCTCTGAGACAAAGAAGTAAGGAAACCAATACCAAAGCCAAGAATGCAACCACCTAAATGGTATGAGTTGAATGAACCATGACTTCTACTACAGCCCCAGACCTCCACCTTTCCCAGTGTCTTCTAATGGCATGCAGAAGAGTCTAGAATCCCACCATCAGATTGCCATTCTTTGTAAGGTAAGAAAAGGGAAAACTTTTCAGTCCTCAACACTTCATTCAGGCAGCCAGAAAGCATGAGGAAGGTGTGGATGGCTATAGCTTTCCTTTCTAATACTGATGAGGCCCAGAACTCATTGCCAGGTCCTCCAAGGCCAGTCTCACTTTACTTGAGATGGGATAGTATCTCCTGCTACTGCTTCATTGTAGGCCAGGTTAACCTAAAGCCATCTGCTCCTATCTTTCAGAACAGTACTCTGGATGGGTTCTTGCCTAACTCTGGAAAATCCTTCCTGGTGTCCCTCCTCCCAGATCGCAGTGCTTAAAACACAGGTTGTCCAGCCACACAGGGGGCAAATGGCACAGCCACTGTTTTCAGAGTCCTCTCAGATGGCCCTGAAGGATTCAAGGCAGAGCCAATTGGTCTGCTATGGGACTAAAAAATAGGAAATTTCCACCTAGAGCTGCCACAGCAACTTCTCACAGCAAGTAAAGTTGCTGAGTCCTTCTCTCAGCAAATAAAGATGCTTGTGTCCATATTAAACAAACAAACAAAACTTTCCAAACCTTCTTCTTGAGTTGGTAGCCACTGCCCCTGGATGAACTCTGAACATGAGAATCATCTCCTGGGGATACAGATTCCCTAAAGGCATCAAATTCACTCAGTCATCCAAATCTTTCGGCTTTGAAGCAGGGGACAGAGCTCAATATTATGTTAAAAGGATCAGTCAGTCACTTTTCTCAGAGTCTACTATAGTACCAGAAGCTAGAATGGGCTGAAAGGGCAGCCCTCAGGGCCACGAGTCAAAACCCAAGGCCAGGTCCTGCCCCAGCATCTTTCTGCCTCTATTGTCCATAGTAGTGAAATGACAGGGGCCAGATTGTGAGAAAGATGGCTTAGCCTTCAAGTCAATTTAATTAAATGAGTGCCTACTGGGTGCCAAGCACTAAGCCATTTGTCAGGGATCTAAGACACAGTACATGAAGTGCCTGCTCTCTAATACAGTAAGGTTTGGGGTAGATGATAGATAATCAGAATATAAGGTGATATGTTAAAATAAAAGTTGTCATAAAAAGTGAGCAATTAATTTGGGGAGTGAGAGGTGAGATGGAGGTGAGTAATACCAGCACAGGGAAAACCACTAAAAGGAAATAATGCTTGAGCTAGGATGGGCTAAAGAGGGCTTGAGGTCTATCCAAGCTCAAATCCAGCCCTCTGGATTCCTTTAAAGTACCCAGTGCTGTCACTCTGCCCAACACTGTTGGCCTACCCAATCTGGTCAATTTTCCAAATACATATACTTTAAAAAATGGCTATAACCTTCTCAGATTCTTCTCCTAAGGGATGCCTAAGGCTAGAAGAAATAAGGGAGCCCTCTTAGAAGATATCTGCATTTGAAAAGGGAACACATCAAAATAAACTGAATTAATCAAAAAGAATAAAGCTTTGATAATGAAGAGCTGAGAATTAGAGGAAAGCAGACCCCTTATTATCATATCATGTTAATACTAGCCCACTGGGGAGGAAAAAACCTTCAGTTTTCTGAAATGGTCAATTATTTTCATTTTCTCTAGTTTTTCAAATATAAATGATTAGGGAGATTTCTGGGAAGATGGAGGATTAGAGCGGTAGAGGGATCAATTTTCTCCCTGAAAAAAATAGCTAGAAGACAAGTAGTACTGTCTGGAGGGATGCTCTAGGGCTCAGGACACCCAGGAAAGGTGAGACACCACTAAGAAGAGAGAAGGGCAAAGAAAAGGAGTCTCAGCTGACTAAAAAATCTTGTAAGTAAAGCTCCAAAAGAAGCAGTGGGCACCCTTCCCCCGCTCCCCCCCCCCTCGAAGAAACCACAGGCTGTGGACTACAGCGGCTGTAGACTGCAATGGCTATGGACTGAGAGGGTTGATAAGGTCCTCTTCTCCAAAATAAGGGGACAGGGAGGGGTACAAACATAGCAAATTCTGATTTTGGCCACCAAACTTGGTCTGCTACATTGGAGGGATCCCACACTTCCAGGCAAGGCAGGGCCACGATATGTTTGCCCTGAGAGCTGGCACGGTGCTAAAGGTAATTTACCTTCTCAAACACCCTCCCTACTGCCCTGAGCTGGTGGCTGAGGAGGCAGGCATAGGGAGGATGTGGCAGGTAAAGGGTGGAGAACAGCCTCTGAGAGGTTTTTTTGTGGCTTGGCCAGCCCTAAGGACATTGCTTCTGCGCCGACCACCTGCCTGAGGAGTTACACTGGATGCACTCCCCACAAGCACCTGGGGTCTAAGCTGAAGGGTCTGACTAAGAGCACCGTCAGCTGGCCAGACCAGAAAAGTGCATTGAAGAAAAAGAAAAATAATAATAAAAATAAAAGAGGCAAGCAGGTGCCTTTACTGCTCCCCTCTCTAAGACCCTTAGAAACTGACTTGCACCCCTGTTACTGGGTCCTTAGCCCTGTCTGAGCAGTTAAACACAGGCAATCCCAAATATCTATAACAAGTTGAACCAAGAATCCAAGAACATCGGTAGCACACTACTTAATAGTAAATCCCTAGGCAAGAAACAGAAACTGAACATCAAAGTAAACTCAGCATCAGAATCAGATGCCTAGACATCAGCAAAAAATTTTAAGCCATACAAGAAAAAGGAAGATATGACTCTGGTAAGGAACAAATCAGAGCTCTAGGTGAGACACAGGACTTGAAACAGCTAACCAATGAGGGTCACACAAATCTCCTAAATTAAATCATGGAGTTGAAGGAAAATATGGCTAAAGAAATAAAAGATATTAAGCAGACACTCAATGAGCACAGAGAAAAATTTTAAATATTGGACAGAAAAATAACAGAGCTTATGGGAATAAAAGACACAATAAATTAGATTAAAAATACAACAGAGGTACACAACAACAGATTTGAAATCATGGAAGACAGAATTAAGTGACATAGAGGAAAGAACAACTAAAATTGAAGAGAAGAACAGAGGGAGAGAAAAGAATGTGGAAAAGTGAGCCAGGGCTCAGGTTGTTGAATGATAACATGAAGTGCACCAACATACATGTTATGGGGGCTCCAGAAGGAGAAGTGAAAAGGGCAGAAAGAGTATTTGAGGAAATAATGACCAAAAATTTCCCAACTCTCATTAAAGACATGAATATATGTGTCCAGGAAGCACAGTGTACTCTAATTAGAATAAATACAAAGAGACCTACTCCAAGACACATGAAATGCAGAATGCCAAATGCCAAAGATAATGAGAAACTTCTGAAAGCAGCAAGGGAAAAGTGAAAAATACCACATACAAGGGACATCCAGTAAGACTTACTATGGATTTCTCTTCAGAAACCATGGAGGTGAGAAGGCATTGGTATTATATAATTAAGGTTCTGAAAGAGAAAAACTATCAGCTAAGAGTTCTTTATCTGGCAAAATTGTCCTTCAATTATGACGGTAAGTTTAAAATATTCACAGATAAACAGAAAGTAAGAGAGTTTGTAAACAAGAATCCAGCTCTGCAGGAAACACTAAAGGGAGTTCTGCAGCCAGAAAAGAAAATACAAGAGACAGAGGCTGGGAGGAGAGTATAGAAGGGAAGATTGTCAGAAAGGGTAACCAAACTGGTAAAAAGATGGCCAAAAATAAGATATGACATATGAAAGCCAAAGGATAAAATGGCTGAAGTAATGCCTTTACAATAGTAATATTGAATGTTAATGGATTAAACTCCAAAATCAAAGACATAGGCTGACAGAATGGATAAGAAAGCATGAGCCATCCATCTGCTGTCTATAGGAGACTCACATAGACCCAAGGATGAAAGAAACTAGGAAGCGGATGTGGCTCAAGAGATTGGGCTTCTGCCTACCACATGGGAGGTCCCAGGTTCAGTTCCCAGTGCCTCCTGGAGATGGTGAGCTGGCGCAACCAGCAGGCACAGCAAGCTGACATGACAGGATGATGCAACAAAGAGACACAAAAAGGAAAGACAATGAGAAACACAACAAACCAGGGAGTTGAGGTGGCTCAAGTGATTGAATGTCTCTCTCCATATGGTCCCTGGTTTGGTTCCTGGTGCCTCCTAAAAAAAAGAAGAGCAGACACAGAGAGTACATGGCAAATAGACACAGACAGCAACCACAGACAATAAGGGGGAGGTGAAAAAATAAATAAAATAAAACAAAACAAAACAAAAGACTAAAAGTGAAAGGCTGGAAAAAGACACTTCGCACAAATATTTAATAGTAACTAAAAGAGAGCAGAAGTAATATAATATATATTATATACATCAATATATAATCATATTATATTAATTATATAATATAATTCATATTACTTATGAACTCCAAAAAGTAATATTGAATTATGTTTGTAAACTGGTCTGTTTCTCTGGGCGTGATGCCCTTTGACTGTATTAGATTCAGCTGAGAGGTTTGATTAAATTATGTTAAGATTAGGGCTTTTATTCAACCACATCATTAGAGTGTGACTTGGGGTTCAGTCCCAGTCCTTCTGGGATAAAACAGACTCTCACACAGAACTAGACATACAGGAGAAGAATACAGAAGAAAAGAGACAGTCCAATAGACATGGCAGAGGCCTTGGGAAGAGAAATGAGCCTGATAGTCTACAGCTGACCTTGTGAAGAGACCAGAGCAGCTGAGCCCAGAAAGAAATGAGTCCTGGGGAGAGAGTGATAAGTCTTATGCCAGCCTATGGCTGAGATCGGAAGAAGTTGGGACCATAGAGCCTTAAGAAGGAGGGAGGCTGAACCCTTGCTGACATTGCCCACCATCTTGCTTCAATACATGGCAACAGAGTTTGGTGAGGAAGCAACCTTGAGCTGGACTCTTTAGGGCCTTGTGACTGTAAGCTTTTACCCCAAATAAATACCCTTTATAAAAGCCAACAGATTTCTGGTACTTTGCATCAGCACCCCTTTGGCTGACTAATACAGGTAGCTATACCAGTGTTAGAGAAAATAGACTTGATTTCTGGTACTTTGCATCAACACCCCTTTGGCTGACTAATACAGGTAGCTATACTGGTGTTAGAGAAAATAGACTTAAAATGCAAAAAAGTGACAAGAGATGCAGAAGACCATTATACATTAATAATAGAGACAATCCACCAGGAAGGAGTAACCGTCATAAATATCTATGCATCTAACCAGAGTACCTCAAAACACATGAGGCAAACTTGGGCAAAACTGAAAGGAGAAACATACTACTCTACAATAATAGTTGGAGATTTCAACACACCACTCACATCAATAGATAGAATAAATAGAAGATCAACAAGGAAACAGAGAACTTGAACAATATGATAAACAAGCTGGTCCTGACATATATACAGAACACTGCACTCCAATCAGTTAGGTTATATATTCTTCTCAAGTGCTCATGGATCTTTCTCCAAGATAGACCACATGTTGGGCCACAACACTGCTCTCAATAAATTTAAAAGCACTGAACAAGGAATAAATTTAAAAGCATTGAAGCAAGGAACCTTCTCTGATCAAAATGGAATGTAGCTGGAAACCAATAATATGCAGGAAAAGGGGAATTGCAAATATGTGTACGCTAAACAACACACTCTTAAACAACAGTGGGTCAGAAAAAATTGCAAGAGAAATTAGTAAATATCTCAAGATGAACGGAAACGAAAATACAGCATATCAAAACTTATGGGAGGAAAGCAGGTGTGGCTCAAGTAGTTGGGTATCTGCCTACCACATGGGAGGTCCCAGGTTTGGTTCCCAGTGCCTCCTAAAGAAGATGAGCAAGACAGCGAGCTGATGTGATGGGCTAGTGTGGCGAGATGATGCAAGATGACACAGCAAGATGACACAGTGAGGAGAAACAGCGGGGAAGCACAATGGGAGACATAACAAGAGGGAGCAGAGATGGCTCAGGCCATTGGGTGCCTCCCTCTCACACTGGAGGTCCCAGGTTCAGTTCCCGGTACCTCCTAGAAAAGAAGACAAGCACACAATGTGTGGACACAGAGAGCAGAGATCAAGAGCAGACAAAGGGGGATAAATAAATAAAATAAATCTTAAAAAAAAACAAAAAAACTTATCGGATGCAGTGAAGGCAGTGCTAAGAAGGAAATTTATTGCCCTAAACGCCTATATAGAAAAAAAGAGGCTAAATCTGGGAAGATGGTGGACTAGAAAGACAAGGAAGTCTCTTCTCTTCCAGAAAAATAGCTAGAGGACAGGCTGAAACCGCCTGGAAAAAATCTTCTAGGGCTTAGGACACCAGCTGAAGGCTGGACCAGCCCAGAAGAGAGAGGGACAAAGGAAAAAAATCGCCACTGCAAAACTGTGAGTTAAAACCAGCAGCTCCTACTGCCAGCACCCGCCCCCTGACTAAAGATACTTTTGAATTCTCATGCCTCTGGGCCTGCTAGAGACAGATGGGGCTCCAGGGATCCACTAACCCAAGAAAGGGGAAAGAGAGGGGGGACATAACCTAAGGCTGCCTCTGCTTTTGACCCACAAATCTGGTCGGCTGTGACCCAGGAGCCCTTCCAGGCTGGGAGGGGCCGTGCCATTGTTTGCCTTGGGAGCCAGCTCAGGACTAAAGAGACCCCACCTTCCCAGTCTCCCTCTCTACTAACCCAGACTGACAGCTGAGGAAGCAGAGGGAAGTGGAACTCTTTTCTACCTGGGAAAAGGAAGGGGGCTGACACCCAAGGCTGGAGAACTGTCTCTAAGAAAATTTGAATTACAAGGCTCTTAGCTCCAGGCAGGAATCTCTAAAACACTGATCCTGTCCCTGTTAGAGCAAACACGTTCCCACCAGGCATTGAACTGAGAGGGCTGCCGAAGAGCAGATATGCTGACAGACCAAGGAAATACATATGAGAAAATTAAAATTATAGCCTCCTTCCCCAAGGCTTTAGGAAGCAGGTCTACAATCCATTACTTGGTCCAGAGCCCAGATTTGAGCAACTAAAAGGGACAATCCCAAAGATCCAGACTGAACCAAGAATCAAAGAACAGCAGTAACACACAGCCTCCAACCACTAAATCCCTATGATTGAACACCTGCGTAAACTACCATGCTAATGAGATGCCTAGACATCAGCAAAAACTTACGAGGCATACTAAGACAATGGAAGACATAGTCCAGGAAAAGGAATATATCAAAGGCCCAGAAGAGACATGGGATGAAATGCACAAACAACCGACACTGACATTAGAAGAAATGTAAGAACTTACCAAATCAAACACATTTAAAGAGATTGGATCGATCATCAAAAATCTCCGAACAAAGAAAAGTCCAAGACCAGATGGATTCACAGGTGAATTTTACCAAGCATTTGGAAAAGAATTAATACCAATCCTGTTTACAGTCTTCCAAAAAATTGAAGAGGAGGGAAAATCACCCAACACATTTTATGAAGCCAACATCATCCTAATACCAAATCCAGAAAAAGACACTATTAGAAAATTACAGACCAATCTCTCTAATGAACATAGATGCAAAAATTGTCAACAAAATACTTGTAAATCCAACAGCATATCAAAAGACTTATACATCATGACCTGTGGGATTTATCCCTGGTATGCAAGACTGGTTCAACATAAGAAAAACAATCAATGTAATATATCACATTAACAAATTGAAGGGAAAAAAAACACATGATCATCTCAATCAATGGAGGAAAGACATTCGACAAAATCCAGCATCCTTTCTCGATAAAAACATTTCAAAAAATAGGTATAGAAGGAAAGTTCCTCAACATAATAAATGGCATATATTAAAATCCCACAGCCAACATTGTACTCAATGGGGAGAGGTTGAAAAATTACCCCCTAAGATCAGGAACAAGACCAGGATGCCCAATGTCACCAATATTATTCAACATTGTGCTAAAAGTTCGAGCTAGACCAATTAGAAAAAGAAATAAAAGGCATCCAAATTGGAAAAGAGGAAGCAAAACTCTCATTATTTGCAGATACCATAATCCTATACTTAGAATATCCTGAAACATCTACAACGAAGCTACTTGAGCTTGAGCTAATAAATGAGTTTAGTAAACTGGCAGGATACAAGATTAAATGCAAAAATCAGTAGTGTTTCTATATACTAGTAAAGAGCAAGCTGAGGAGGAAATCAAGAAAAAAATTCCATTTACAATAGTAACAAAAAGACATATCTAAGAATCAATTTAACCAGGAATGTAAAGGATCTGCATTCAAAAAACTATAAAACACTGCTAAAAGAAATCAAAAAAGACCTAAACAAATGGAAGGACATTCTATGTTCAAGGACTGGAAGACTAAACATCATGAAGATGTCATTTCTACCCAAAATGATTTGTAGATTCAGTGCAATACCAATCAAAATCCAAAGCCTAATTTACAGAAATAGAAAAGGCAATTACCAAATTTATTTGGAAGGGAAAGGGGTCCTGAATAGCCAAAAACATCCTGAAAAAGAAGTGCAATGAAGTGTATAATAAAGCTACAAGGTCAAAACAGCACGGTATTGGCAAAAAACAAAACAAAACAAAACAAAAACCAGACACATTGATCAATGGAATTGAATTGAAAGTTCAAAAATAGATCCTCGCCTCTATGGTCAGCTAATTTTTTTTAAAAAGATTTTTTTTTATTTATTTCTCCCTCCTCCCTCCATTGTCTGCTGTGTCCATTCACTCTGTGTTCTTCTGTGTCCACTTGTATTCTCATTGGGTGGCTCTTGGAACTGATCCTGGGACATTCTGGTATGGGAGAGAAGCGGTCATTCTCTTGCGCCACCTCAGCTCTCTGGTCTGCTGCACCTCTCATTATCTCTCCCCTGTGCCTCTTCCTATTGTGTCATCTTGCTGCACCAGTTCTCCACACGGGTCAGCACTCCTGGGCAGGGCAGCACTCCGCATGCGCCAGCTTGCCACACGGGCTAGCTTGCCTTCACCAGGAGGCCCTGGTATTGAACCCTGGGCCTCCCATATGGCAGGTGGGAGCCCAATTGTTTGAGTTGCATTCGCTTTCCTCAACTGATTTTTGATAAGCTTACCAGGTCCACTTTTCTGGGACAGAACAGTCTATTAAACAAATGATGCTGGGAGAACTGACTATCCATAAGCAAAAGAATGAAAGAAGACCCTTATCTCATTCCCTGTATAAGAATCAACTCAAAATGATTCAAAGATCTAAACATAAAAGCCAGGACCATAAAACTCCTAGATGATAATGTAGGGAAACATTTACAAGACCTTCTAGTAGGGTGGTCTCAAACTTTATACACAACACAGGAGAAACAAAAGAAAAAATAGATTAATGGGACCTCCTCAAAATAACATTTATGTACCTTAAAGGACTTTGTGAAGAGGGTAAAAAAAGGCAGCCTACTTAATGGGATAAAATATTTGGAAATCACACATCTGACAAGGGTCTAATATTCATGACATATAAAGAGATCCTACAACTCAACAATAAAAAGACAAATGGCCCGATTAAAAATGGGCAAAAGACCTGAATAGACCTTTTTCTAAAGAAAAAAAAGGAATACAACTGGTGTAAATACATATGAAAAAATGCTCAGCATGATTGGCTTTTAGGAAGTGCAAATCAAAACTATAATGAGATATTTCCTATATACCAGAATGGGCACTATTAACAAAAAAATGGAAAACTACAAGTGTTGGAGAGGATGTGGAGAGATTAGAATGCTTATTCACTGCCGGTGAGAATGTAGGATGGTATAGCCACCATGAAAGTCTGTCTGGCAGTTCCTAAGGAAGTTAGATATTGATCTACCATGTGACCTAGCAATATCATTACTAGGTATATACCCAAAAGACCTGAGAGCAGTGACATGAACAGACATCTGCATACTGATGTTCATAACAACATTATCCACAATTGCCAAAAGATAGAAACAACCCAGGTGTCCATCAACTGATGAATGGATATACAACCTGTGGTATATATACACGGTAGAATATTATGCAGTTGTAAGAAGAAAAAAATTGTGAAGCATATGACATGGATGAACCTAGAGGGCATTATTTTGAGTGAAGCAAGCCGGACACAAAAGGACAAATATTGTATGACTTTATTATTACCAACTAAATATAATGAGCAAATTCATGGAGTTAATAGAACACAAGTCAACTGAGAAAAGAATGTGGTTAGAGAATGGAAAGCTGAGGTTTAATCTGTGCAGAATTGGTAAAAAGTTGCATATAAATGTTTGGAAATGAGGGAAGCAGAAGCTCCAGCCACTGGGCTCCTGCCTATCACATGGGAGGTCCTGGGTTTGGTTTCTAGTGCCTCCTAAAGAAGGGGAGCAAGACAGAGAGCTGACACAACAGGCTGGCATGGCGAGCTGGCGCAATGGGATGACACAACCAAGAGACACAGCGAGGAAACATGAGGGACAATAAATAGAAGTGAAGGTAGCTCAGGTGATTGGGTGCCTCCCTTCCACATGGAAGGCCCCAGGTTCAGTTTCCAGTGCCTCCTAAAACAGAAGACAAGTGCTAACAATGAGGGGGGAAGAAATGAATAAATAAATTTTAAAAACAAAAAAAATTTTTTTTTAAATGTTTGGAAATGAATGGAAATGGTGAAAGCACATCCTAGGATTTGTAATTAGTAGAGCTAACATATGGGTATGATAATGATTAGGTTTTTTGTTGTTGTTGTTGCTATGAGTAATGAAAATGCTCTAATACTGACTGAAATGATGAATGTACAACATGGTGATTATTATCAAATGCCACTGATTGTACACTTTAGATATAAAATGTATGGTTTGTGAACCAAAAAAATAAAAGGGTGTGTTGGGGAAAAAAATACAACAAATGTGAGGTTAGTAGTAATACTTTAACAATGCTTTCTTTTTTTTAAGATTTGTTTTTATTTATTTCTCCCCCCATTCTCCCCCCACCCCCACCTGTCTGCTTTCTGTGTCCACTCACTCTGTGTTCTTCTGTGACCGCTTCTATCCTTATCAGCAGCACCGGGAATCTGTGTATCTTTTTGTTGTGTCAGGTCTCCATGTGTGCGGAGTGTGTGCGGCACCATTCCTGGGCATGCTGCACTTTCTTCTGCGCTGGGCGGCTCTCCTTACGACGGAGTGCACTCCTTGCACGTGGGGCTCTCCTATGCGGGGGATACCTTGAGTGGCATGGGACTCCCTGCGCGCATCAGCACTGCACATGGGCCAGCTCCACACAGGTCAAGGAGGCCCGGGGTTTGAACTGCGGACGTCCCATGTGGTAGGTGGATGCCCTATTCATTGGGCCAATTCTGCTTCCCTAACAATGCTCTTTCAAAGTTTGTAACAACTGTTTCACAACAATCCTAGGTGTTGGTGGGGAGGTAATGTATGGGAGTCCTGTATGATGTTATACAAGTTTGTTTTATAAGTTCACAACTTTTACTATATATTGTTTATGTATGTTCACGTATGAATGATATACTTCAATAAATTGTTGTTTTGTTTTGTTTTGTTTTTTGAGGTTCCTGGGGCCAGGGATTGAACCCGGGACCTCATATGTGGGTAGCTGGCATTCAACCACTGATTGACATTGGCTTCCCTGAGCTGGCGCTATTGTTTGTTTTGCTTGTTGTTTGTCTTTGTTTTTTTCAGGAGGCACCAGGAACTGAACCCGGGACTTCCTGTGTGGTAGGCATGCACTCAAATGCTTGAGCCACATCCACTCCCAATAAATTGTTTTTATAAAATGGAAAAAAAAAAAAAAAGTGACTAGGAATCTGAGTATTCACTGTAAAAATTGCTTCTGAAAAAAAATTTTAAATTGCTTCTGATTCAAATCTTGGCTTGGAGTAAACAACAGGGGAATCCCGGGAACAGACACACTAAGTACATACATCAAGCAGCTTTCACTTTGTATGAAACAAGTCCAGAAGGCAGAAGGCCAAGAGCCCTGAACCCCCCATAGAGGAATGATCTTACTGGGCCATTTACTAATAACTCTAGAAGGCTGAGAGGAGTGGACCTGTAGGGCCATATCTGATAGAGGCACTCTTAAAATGTTAATCTTTGGGAAAGAATCAAAGCTTATAGAGTATATGGTCAGAAGAAAATTATCAGGTGTACGAGGTATGAAAAGTGAGATTAACCAAAGGGTCTAAAAATGCCCTAGATCAGATTCTTAGCAAAGCCCCAGTACTGCAGCTTCTAGGACCTGCCATCCCTCCTTACCAACATTAAGAGGAGCCCCAAGATAGGCCAGAAACTCGACAAGTACAAAGGAAAGAAAACCTCAAGGATCAGTATCCAAGAAGTGAGACAGTACCTCAGGTAATGTCAATTTAAAGTACAGAACAAGAGAAAGGGCCCAGCCTCCAGTAGATGGGCATATTAAGATCTCAGAATGAAGCCAAAAAGCTAATCAGGACAGCTAGGTATTCTTTGACTTTACTCAGGGCTTCCCTTTCAGTAGAACCATGGTTATAGCAAGTAGTTTAATAAAGCATAAAACAAATATATACACCTTACCACCTCATGGCTCTTCTGAGTAGAATTAGAGAAGATAGGTGAGCAGGAATCCCCTGCATTCCCCCACCCAAACTAAACTAAACTGAACTGAACTGAACTGAACTGAACTGAACTACATCCCATTTTATATCCCTTTAACTCTGCTGTATTTTTTTCATAGAACTTATTACCCATCTCCTTTACCAACCTCTCCATCCTAGAATGTGAGCAGAATTTTGTTTTGTTCATTGCTGCACCCCCAGGCACATAAGATACCCAATTGCCATTGAATAAAAGGAATAAAAACAGAAAATTTTAAAATGCCATAGTCTGAAGTGTCCTATAGAGGATATACAGGCCTGGAATCTCAGAGGACATTGTGATCTTATCTGTGGAGTAATTTTGTTTGCTATCATCCTGGGTTTTTTCGTTCTGAATCTGAAAGAAAGCTTTTAGTCACCGCAGGTCCTCTACCTCCTCAAAAGTCCTATTACCATATTTATAACCTTTGGGCTACAATGGACACTTTTGTTGTTAATCTGTTTTACTTTGGTGGACTTCTAGATGGGAGGGATTTGCTTAAGGGCCCCCAGTGGTGGTGAACTCCATTACTTTGGAAGCTGGGTTTCATGTGTTTAATATCAAATACCTAGCACAGGGCATTACTATGCTTAGCCTATGGCCCAGCGTACAGTGAGAACCCAGTGCCATGGAAAGGACAAATGTATTGATTGATGGCAGAGTTGATTAGAATCAGGTCTCCTAATTTCTAGTTCACTTCTGTTTCCATGACAACATACTGCCCTTCAAGCTCTGGGTTTCCTTAGACTGATACTTCAAAACCCTTTTCACTGTAGAAAATTAAATTGAAAACTTCTTCCCAGTTATACTTACTCACAATTTTTGAGTACACACTCAAAACAGAAAGAGGGTAGTAACGGCACTGGCCTCTGACCGACTGTCCATTAGCTGGTATCTCTTCAGTGTACTAAGACTGGTAGGAACAGACCCTGTTAGGAGTTGTGATGGGGCTCCCATTTGCCCTTCCAGTTAGCAAAGCTGCCCTAACTCTTGTGCTACTGATGAGTCTAGAACAGCATGGTCCAATAGAAATATAATGTGAACCACATATGTAATTAAAAATTTTGTAGTAGTCACATAAAGTAAAAAAAAAAAACAAAACCAGATGAAATTAATTGTATTAATATATTTTTTATTTAACCAAAATATCAACATGTAATCAATATAATATAAAAATTATTAATCATATATTTGCATCCTTTTTTTCATATTAAATCATTGAAATTTGATACATATCTTATATTTACTGCACATCTCAATTTAGATTGGCTGCACTTCAAGTGCTCAAGAGCTACATGTGGCCAGTGGCTACCATATTGGACAGTGCAGATCTAGAAGGCTGGGATGGAAGACACTCTGGAGAGCCATCAAAACCTATTAGTAGAATGCTCACTACAAAGAGTAGGCTACCATCTCAGGGAAAGCAGAATGCTCCATTTTTTTTCATTTATCCTTTTACCTGCTCACTTTGATCTCAGCAGCAAGCACTACAACATTTCCATTTTGTGACAAGCTCATTCCTTCTCCTGGCTACCAAAGAACAAATTATTAAGATCCCCACCCTGCAGAAGGATGGAGAACTTTTCTCCCTCTCAACCTTTTCCTTTGTTGATACCCCGGAGCTCCATACTGTTCCTTCCCAATACTCTGGGCAAAATGACAGGATAAATCCAGTTACTTCAACAGAAGCTACGCCTTCACAGAAGGTTTGGAGACCCCTCACAGAAAAAAGCACAATCTCAATACAGCTGGGTCAAGGGTAGGTTATTCTACCCAACACATACATACAGAGGAACACATAATAGTAGCATAAGATAATATTCATTTAGAATTTTACCATTTACATGATTCCTTTTTTATCATCACAACTACCTGGTGAGGCAAGAGGAAAGGATTATTATTCTGATTTCACAGATGAGAAAAAAGAAGCTCAGAGAGGGTAAATGATGTGACCAAGACTGCTGAGTAGAGCTAGGATTTAAAAGTGGGTCTTCAATCTACAAAGTTAGTGCTCTTTTCACCAAACATGCATGAGACAAATGTATAGACTATGATTTGTGTGCACCTAGTCAAGACATGTGCATACCAGAGAGGAATAACTTAATACGCAACATTAAACAGAAAGACAGCATACACACACACACATTTACACACTCACACTGGAAGGATGGAAAAGTTTCTCTCTATACACAGGCATATATAAGAATAGGAAGGTTTCCTGGCTGTATGCATACATGCATGAGATGAAGGGACAGATTAGCTCTGAATATATATATGCATGTATGTATACATGGAGGTAGAGATGGTTTATGTATATTCATATAAGACAAATGATTGCATTGTCAATATGTATGTCTGCAGGGGAGAAATGGAGAGGTTATTTATAAACACATATGAATATGCCAAGAGAAAGAAACGGATTATTTGTATACAAGTGTGCACAAATCCAAAGGGGTGGATGGGTTATTTGTATACAGATAGGAGACCACCAAGGAGGGATAGCTGGTCAGCTGATCAGTATACACACACATGCACATGAAGAGTCTACCCTCAGTGCTGAGTATGCTATTTTTCACTCATAATGACCCCCACCAGCAAGTTGGCTCAAATAGTTATGTAATTAATGTAGCGGCTCCATATTCCACCCACAAATGCTTTGCTTTTGTCTCTGCTTATCAAAGTCCATCACACACTGGATACCACTTACCTTGCTGCTGAAACCAAAATAAGGGTTAAAGAAATGAAAACAAAAAAACTACATTATAAAACCACGAATTCTCAAGTTTAAAACCCAAGTGCCGCCTTAAAGAGGAAATCCATTCAGAGGCACTCCTTGATTTTAAAGAGAAATCACAGACGAACTTTCTAAGCCACAGCACTTCTGTTTGATCAACTGAACTCCAAGGAGCTATTATTCTCAGTTGCAGCCAGCTGGCTGGCTCCGCAGTGCAAAGTTGATGATAGGAACAATGAACAAGCAGAGAAATCCCCTCAATAAAGGGCTGGGCAGGAATCTTGCCGGCTGTAAATCTAGAAATCCAATCTGGTCCACACCTCTGTGCCGAGGAGGATTTCTGACGACCAGCTGCTAAAGACAACAGCAACCAAACTTCAATTGGATATGGAATTCTAACTCAATCGATTTTGGTCTTTGAGACTGAGACAGAAAGCAGGGCAGCTACTGCTCCAGTTGCTGCTGCTCCTCCTCTCCAGCTGCCTCCTGCCTGCATCCTCCCATAGGGCAACAGCCCTCCTCACATGTTCCTGGTGCACACACCCCCTTTCCCAGCTCACTCACGCACACACAACCCTCGCCAGCAAGCTCACTCACACACATCCTTGGTGAGTGTCTCTCCCTTGAGCTAAATATAGATCTTACTCTCTCCCCTCCCCCATTTCCTTCCCTCATTCTTCTCCCCCCTCCTTTCTTCTACCCTGCCTATCCACCTCTCTTACGTCTGGGCTATAGGATATAAAGAAACATAAGACAGAATCTTATACTTTGAGGAGCTTCTAGTCTCAGAAGGAAGACAGAACACAGCAAGAAACTGCCTGAGCACAGTAACAAATGGAGTCTTCCCTTCTACTGAGACAAGCTCTAGGTGGTTTTGGTTTTGTTTAGGATGGGGTGTGTGTGTGTTTATGTTTTGTAAGTATGCAATCTGCTCTTGGCATTTGGAGAAGGTGAAGAATAGATAAAGAGCCAAGGACAGTTAACATCAAATAGCACCATGTTCTCAGAGTGGACATCTAGTCCAATTCTTTTTGAATAGCTACAGCAAGAGAATAAATTAGAAAACAAGAACTCTGTCAAGGCTGTGTCAAGGCAATGACTAGGGAAATTAGGGGGAGCTAACTGGGCTGAAATGTACTCTCTACTGCTGCAACCAGAACCAGAGAATGTTTTGGAATCCAGAATTAAGAACCAAGTAGCCTAAAGTGATACCATATTGACCAAAAGCTGTCGAAGGGTCAGGGCCCTAGTTTCATCACCCAAATTTCCCAGTCTCTCTTTGCCAGTGGCAGCCCGTTTCACTGGAGACTTGTTAGCTAAGTAGCTCTCACGTGGTTCTAATTGATAACAAGTCAACAATTCTAGTTAGGACTCATCAGCAAATTGAATGTGCTGACCTTCCAAGGAGACTCAAGTTGTTGGTTGCAACATTATGCCCAAGCAATAGCTAGGACCTCTGGAAGTGCTGTAGTATAAAATGTCAAATATATGATACATATAGTATCCCTTTTCACTCCCCAAACACAGCAGAAAGAAAACATTGCTTGATGCGTTTAGCAAACCTCAGACTCTTTCTCAATACAGAGCTTCGTTTAGCCAGTACCAATCTGGTAAAGCCATTTCCATCTAGTCTAACCTTCTCTAAGTTTGATCTAATGAGAAAAGGCCCTCCTCTCCCTTAGGTCTTAGGCCAACAGTAGATGAGCAACTTTGATTCACCCAGTATGCCCAAACCAGGCTCTCAAATTCTGATACTTCTGCTGTCCTGCAACATTCCTCATGGCTGCTTTAGTCAAGGAACCAAGAAGTCAGTCTATGGGAGCCATCCTAGGATCATTCTCTGCAGAAGGAACAGTCCTATATGGTACATAATACAAGCTTTTAAATTAAGAATGATTTCCTTGGCTTACGCAAGGTGTTGAGGAGAAAAGGTTGATTCCACTCCCAACATTTGCCTCCCTACTGCCTTCTTCCAATAACATTGCTTCCCCCTCAATTAAGGAAGAAAATTTGGATCACAAGAGACACTAACAATCCCTTTCTTAACCATCCACCCCATTATGCAGCCAACACTGACAGTAGAGCAAATACCTCCTAAACCATTTGGGAGATGGCGGAATAATGGAAGAGATAAGGACTGACAATGCAAATACAACCACATCCAAATACAGAAGAAAATAACTTGAAAACTGTCAAATTTCAGTGGAAGTCACAGACAGTTTACTGAGGAGTTTCCCAGACTTCAGCCAGGAGTGAAGGGTTTAAAATAAGAAACTTGACCTGCTGGAGCTGGCCCATGCGCAGTGCTGATGCACACAAGGAGTGCCCTGCCACGCCGGGGTGTCCCCCACGTAGGGGAGCCCCACACGCAAGGAGTGTGCCCTGTAAGGAGAGCCGCCCAGCGCGAAAGAAAGTGCAGCCTGCCCAGGAATGGTACAGCACACACAGAGAGCTGACACAACAAGATGACACAACAAAAAGAAACACAGATTCCTGGTGCTGCTGCTAAGGATAGAAGCGGTCACAGAAGAGCACAGAGTGAATGGACACAGAGAGCAGACAACTAGCGGGGGGGGGGGGGGGGGGGGAAAGAAACATAGGGAAGACTGATTAACTCTCCATCCAACTCCATACCACTCAGAGAGAACCCAGAAGCAGCAGCTATCATTATCAACCTTGGGTCAAGGCTTCCTAGGCTGGAGAGAGGCTCCAGTTCTCAAGACTAGAAAAGATCCCCAGAACTAGGACACTGACTAAAGAACCCACTTTTCCCTCCCTTATCCACCAGTGACCCCAGGACCTGGGTTGAGATGTCCAGATGGAACTCCTGAGGCCAATGTGACCCTGTCCTGTCCATCTGACTACCCATACTCATTCATTCCATCTTTTAAGCAGTCTGATATTCCAGAAAATTAAAGGCTCAAAAAGTAGAAGACATGATTAGGACATGAGGCACATGCTACCTCTAGTTATAGTCTTTAAACTTCACAAGAGAACTCATATGGCTTTGACCATAAACTCTCTTTGTGTCTTTCCACCTTCCACTGTTTCAGCAAAAGAAGGAGAACAAGTGGGAAAGTGGTAAACAGCAGACAGTATGAACTCTGATGAAAAAATAGGACTCCATCTGCTATCTTTCTACAGGGCCCACACAGTGCCAAAGGACACTCAGACCTCCTCAGTGGACTAGACTTTTTGGGTTTGGCAGGTGATTTCCATGGCCCTGGTTCCTAAGCCATGTGAGCAATACTGCGGCTTTGACAGGAGAGGTGGCTTCAGGGAATCCTGGGCAAGCTGAAATCATGGGGGTACTTTTTTAGAGGTAAGAAGCTTTGCCACAAACAGCACAAGCACCCACCTTACTTGGGAAGCTTTCTCAAAACAGGGCTGCTTAAGCTTAGCTGGGCAGAACTAGAGAAACAGATTGGGTTAAGAAGGGAAAGGCATTTATCCAGAAGCTGTGAAACACTCTGAACAGACATTCTCAAGGTCTAGTTCCCAATTTAAATTTTTGCAGGGATGTTCGCCTGGAGACAGATGAGTCAAGATGGAAATTCAACATGAGACACAGACGCTCACGCAGAATCGTGGGGAGGTTCAGAGCTGTAGGAGCTTTTAAGAGGAACCAAAAGGGTGAGTTAGTCAGAAGACCACCTGGTACATAAAATATCTTCAATTAAAGCATCTGAGAGGTGTTACAGGGATACTGATGAAGGACGTCACCAGACACAATTCCCCGGCCCTCTCTTTCAGAACTAAGTCTCCCTGGGGCCAGATACAACTGGTCTGCCAGCAAAAAATGTGCCTGCTCCAAACCTGGCCTACCTTTCCATGTGTCACAGCCAGAGAGTGGCTGGGCCAGGACCAGCCGGTACCTATCATACCTTCCAAAGTTGGCAGTCACACATGCAGGATACAAAGGATAGGTAGAACAGAAGTCTGATTTATGCATGAGTCAGTTTGAGACTGTTTTCCCTCTTAACCATGAAGGGAAGCCAGAAGCAACACTAAGAGGCGGACATGGGGCCACCAGCCCCAAACAGCTGGAATCTGTTTAATAAAGAAAACGATTTGTTCTGGTGACTGAAAAGTATTTTTTTCTTGTAGAACTATGCCCTCCATAAACTACTCAGAAACTATAAGAAGTCGAGAACAATGGGCAATGAGAGGCAATCCTCTTTCTTCACTCAGGAACATGGTCCCTGAGGAGAGTGATGAGCTTGGCTGAGATATGCTGACCTTTCTGATGTGCTGAGACTTAGATGCTACACAGTCTAAATCAGACTTGACAAGTTGCAAGGCAGGCCTAAGGAGTCACAAATTGCTGATGAATTTAAGCCCTACAATCAGGTCAAGGACCATCCCTGATGAGCAAAAACTTGATGACACAGAACCAGTGAACAAATTCCTCAGGACTGCCAAGCCAAACAGGTTTTCAGCCTGTACTTCCAAAGACTGGGCCCCATTTCCATTCCAAGACCAAATGATTGAAAACTCATAATCAAAGCAGTCTACAGATCTACAGTGCTCTCACTTACCTGGCCAAAAGTCACAGCTCACAGATTTAGGAAAAAGGCTGGTCTTGAACTATACTGGTCCCAGTCCAATCCACAGAGTATACTGGCCATTTCTCAATCTCTCTATTTATTTATTTTTGGTTTTGTTTTGTTTTAAAAATACAGTTTAGTGAACTTTAACGTGGAAAATTCTCTCAATTTAAAGACAGCCAAGTGGTCATATGTTGAAGATTCTCTAATGGGAAACCAAAACTTGAAATTTCACAGAGAAGCAAACCTCTTATACTAAAAGCAAACTATCTAACTGGATTAAAATTGATCAAATGTTGCCTTCAGTTCTTTGTTGTTCTGAAATGTATCTTAGGGCTTAACCAAATCTAAAAAATTCTCTTGGTTTAGGCTCTTATTTCTAAAAGCTTTTGGAAGTATGTTCTAGCCAGGCACATGTGTCTTAGAACCCAATGATGGGACTGCAAAGACAAGATTTTTCCTGTAGCATCCCTATATACTGAAAAATATCTATTATGAGGCACTGAGTTATCAGAAAGCTATCTAACGCACAAAGAGGAAGAGAAGACTTAAGGCTGACCCATTCCTAGTTAGGGATCTCTGACAGAGAAACGGGGAAACATAGTAGGGAGAGAGGGCAGCTGGATACAGCAGAAGAGAGAGGTAGACTTAGCCTAGAAAGCAAGGAATGCTGAAGGCAAGCCTATTTATTGGTGTTGAAACTGCTATTTGGAGCACTAGGCTGCAAGCTACCCACACCAATCATATACAGAGTTGACACCTCTGCTCAGATACAGGATCCTTGCAATTCATATATTCTAATTATCCATGGAGTGACAGAATCCTCTGCAAAACCGTCTATCTCCTATCACATAAGTCATTCACCAAGTCTAATTTATTTTACCTTCTTATCTGTCAAATCTGTCCCCTTCTCAACAACACTTAGTCCAGGCTTCATTATTTCTCACTTGAGCTATTTTAAATATTTCTCCTCTCTTGCATTCCTTCCTCTAGAACCACCTCCTTCTCAATCCTCTCTATCCCCAATCTATTCTCCACAATTTAAAAGAGCAATATTTCTAAAATGTAAAAAATAATTTTTAAAAATCTTAGGGTGACTGTTCAGGAAAAAGTCCAAGTTGCTTAGCATAGTATCAAAATTATTTTTTTGTTCTATGTCTGATGGGATCCAGATTCCCAATTCCCTAAATTTGAATTAATGTACCATCTCATCCTTTCTATTTCTAGGTGGTGCTGTCTAGAGTACCATTAAAATGTAAACACCAGGATGGTTAGGAGACTAGAAACCATATCAAGTGCTTGTCAAAAAACAAAACTTGGAACCAAAATAGTAAAAACTCCTTTGATACCAAAACAGTCAAAACCACTTTGATACCTATCATAATTTTACCAAAACAAAACAAAAAAACACCAACCAAAAAATTCCAGGGAGCAGATGTGACTCAAGTGGTTGAGCACCTGCTTTCTACATGGGAGGTCCTGGCTTGGATCCCTGATACCTCCTAAAAACAAAATCAAACAACAAGTAAACAAATGAAGAGGCCAACTCAGGGAAGCTGATGTGGTTCAGTGGTTGAGCACCAGCTTCCCACATACTAGGCCTGGGTTCAATCACTGGCCCTGGTACCTCAAATAAATAAATAAAATAAAATAAAAATACTCCAAATACCTACTAAATACCGAGGTGTTATGCCAGGCATAATGAAAAGCCAAGATGACCTTAGGAAGTTCACAACCTAATGTCAGAGAAATTATGGCATGGGCATTATTATACCCACATTACATATTCTGAATAAGAGGAGTAGCAGATTTTAGGCTTGGATGACTCGTAGTACTATTTATGAGACAGGACATCAGAAAAGAAGGAGGAGGAGAAAGAAAAGATGATGAGCACATTTTGAACACATTATGTTTGGGGTGTCTACAGGATATCTAGGTAGCAATACCCTTCGGTATTGCCTGGATATACAAGTCTGGATCATGAAAAAGAACTGAGATAGAGATAGAAATTTGGGATTCATCATTGGACAGGTGGTAATGACATGGGCAAGATTATCTAGAGAAGAGAATAAAGTGGAAAACAGAGTCCTGAGAAACACCAAGTTTAAAGGGACAAGCAAAGAAAGAGAAATGAAGTGAAGAAGACCAATAAGGGAGAATGTTTTAGGGAGGAACTGTCAACAATTTTTATCTCACCTGTCACAAAGAGATGCTCCAGGATGTTGGTTTTCACCTAGAATACCCTTTCTAACTTGTCATATTTGGCTATTTATATTTGAATGTCTTCAGGTGTGGACTAAATAAACATATTTCTTTAGCATGCTTGAAGATGACAACCAGCATATGAAAGCAGTAGCCTAAGGAATTGAAGAAGATTATTTGTTACAATTTACCTTTTCCTTTTGTTTTCAAGAAGTCTTATTTTATACACTATGATTGTACTTAAGGACTTGCCTGTTTTGGAATAGGTGGTAAAGCTGAGCTGTACTGCATACAGAATGAACTCAACTTTCTGCTTGCAAGAAATCATGGATCTCCCTAATTATATATGCTTGTAAACGAAGAGGACAAGTTAACCCTTGATTTCTATTTCCCTAAGCTCATAATATTTTATTTCTTGGACATTTCCTGATACTTAATAACAATTGCTAACTTAATATTCCTCTTTCAAGACTTCTTTGCTGACTGCTCTAACCCAAAGGGATTGTTCCCTACTTTAAATTCCTATGGCAACTATTTTCTGTTACAAATGTTTACCAATCCTTTTGTGACCAGTTATCTATGGTCTTATAATACCATTTCATACTTTTAAGGATTCATTCCAATTTAACTGACTGCCTACTACGTATCAGGATCTATATACAAAGAATTGGCAATCACTTCCTGACCTCAAGTGCAACCTAGCAAAGAAGTTAAAGCCTATTAAATGCAAAGAAAATGCAAGTAGAAAAAGGAAGGCACAAGAGAATACAGTGGCCAAGAATAGAATCTCTGAAAAATTTGGTTTTTCTACCTTCATGTACTAAGTCCCCAAAGCACGTTAGGCAGAGAAGATACTCGAGGTAAATGCCCAAACTTAATACCTACAACTTCAGACCGAAATCCCTGTATGACCTTTTGCTTTGATAAGCCCAGTTTGGCCACAGATAACTCTTTCACAGAAGACTAATTAATGGAAATCAGGAAAGGCTTGGTGGAAGAGGTGATATTTGTGTTTGATCCTGAAGGATGGATGATTTGGATATGCAAAAACTGAAGAAAAGGAAGGGTCTAGTGACAAGTTTTTTAATGGGCTTTTAATGTCGGGTTTAACTGCAGAACTCAGGCCCTGGGACTCGCCAAGATAAGAGCTTATTCATGGCTAACTCCTAAGACCTTTGTAAAGTAGGCAAAAGAAAGGTCTCTAGCCAGTCCCTTTCCTAGGGTCAGTCCAGCTTGAGTGTTTGGTCTGGCAGCTGGACCCAGATGCTCTCAAGATCTCTAAGGCTCTGGGGACACCCAGAAACATACGGCTCCTGATCCCCAGAACATGGGGACAGTGAGCAGGACTCCCGGATTTCCAGGATGTTGGCCCAGTGAGCAATCCATTCAGTCAGGTCTAGCGGTAGGATGCCATCCAGACTGACGAATGCATTTTATCCTTCCCTAGGATAATGGGTGGCTCTTCCAGAATTCGAGCAAACTCTCTACTAGGATGCCTTCTCAGAAATTGGGTCAACCTGCCTACTGATAGTCTAAAAAGACAGAGGCTATTCTTTTCTTGCCATACCACAGTATGGCCAAGAGTGGGCTCTGTATGAGACCCTGAATTCCAGTTAAACCTGTGTAAGAGAGAAGGAGAGGACAGACAGATCTGAGGGCCAGAGACTATGTGGCCACGTTACCTTTTAAAGGGATGAGGGAATACACTCCATTTACTAAACATTTCCCCTGTAGAATAAGGAACTTCCTCACGTGCCATCAATTAAAAAGGTTCCTGGCTTTCCAAGCTCCCTGCCTATTTCCTTGTAACACTCTAATCCTTCCAGTGAAAAAGGCTTGCAGGGTTTTACCCTTTGCAGGAGGTAACCAATGGGATGCAGCCCCAATTCATGTCTCTTGGGGTAGGGCTTCTCTGGACCCTTTAGCTCCATACTTAGCAGCTGCACAGGGATTTTCCTGTAGGAACTAAGCTGGAGGGTTCTGCATGAAGTGTCTGCCTTGGACAGACACTGGGAGCTTTGCATCTAGGTGATTCTAAAGTCAAGTCTTTCTCTAAACTAAGCTAAGTGTTTAAAATTCTCTCCTGTTCTAATCTGTGTTCGCTTTAACTTTGTTAGTCTACTTGTGCCTAGATACTCGTCAATCAGATTTGGGGTTTGGCTGTTTCAAGTTGGATAATGGTGAAAAGTAACCTAAAAATGAATCTTTAAATGTCAATACTATCTTGGAATTGAATCTGCTGTATAAAAGAAATCACGGAATTAATTCAGCTGCTGAAAAGGCAGAAAAACTTAGCAAAGTTGTTACTAATACAATTGTTTTAGTTGCTTAATTAATAATAATAATAATAATAGAAGTATTCAAATTGTTTTTAAGTGGAAACTTACTGGAAATTTTAACTAAGATTTAAGATCATTTTATAGATGCCTTTTATTATAAAACAGAAGAAGGATAATATCTGAAATTGCTATAACTGCATGAATTTAGCCTAGAACCTATGTTTGTGATGATAATTCTAAACTAATGTTACCTTTGTTTATGGTTACTCTAGGTCTAGCCACCCCTTGCTTTAGCACACTAGCTTCACCTCCCCTTAGACTTCAGCTATTGTGATGGTAAATATAAATTGTTTGCCTTTGTTTAAGTTACTTCAGATCTAGCATCACCCCTTGTCTTTGCTTATGGTTATTTCATGACAACTTCTGCCCTCTGTGGCTCAGGGAAAAGTCTCCTGCACTTCCACTGGTATTAGTGACCCTGCTTTCTCTCGTGACTCCAGGTGTTTGCTCCTTGATGAAATTCTCGAACCTCAAGGTTGGATGTCCACTCTTCCAATCCAGTGGCCAAGGACTGGGGAGGGAGGCCTCCTGTGGGAAACAAAGGCATGCTATTTCCATGGTAGCAAGTTACTTTCTGACCACTGGGTCATGCTGTCCCTGGAGATGTACGTGCAGGTGGCTAATCTCTCTGGGAAACATAACATTCCAGCAGAACCCAGACTTGATATCTCAAGTAACCTGGGCAACAAGATTTATGAGTATACTTGTTTCAATAACATAATAGAACATCTTAGGCTTTAGTTACTCTCTTATCCACTGTGCACTGTGTTTTCATTAATGAAGTTATGAGAATAGTTAGCTAGAATAGTTGCTGGTTCTCACGGTTGCTTGGGGTATATAAAGAAGCCCCTGATATTAATAAACTTGTCTGATGAGCTTGAGAAATCAATGCTCTCAGATCCCTGAGATCTCTTTATCTTTCATTCCCGATACCCTTCGGGTCCGTGACTCTGACATCTGGCACCCAACGTGGAGCCCAAAGTAGTGACTGCAGCAGAGATTCTTCCACAACAGTATCGGGAACGCGGAACTGAAAACCTTCCTGAAAGGTTGAGGCGTCCATCAAAGGGTGACTCGAGTCTGACCACACAGTGGTAAGAATTTTAATTAATCCTGTTTTCCGCTAGCATCAGGGTATGGGTAATCAACCAGGACGACTGGAAGAATATTCACACTAAAATCTCTTTTAAATACTGTCGGAGTCTCAGTAAAAACTGCTAATTTACTTAAATTTTTTGCTCTAGTACAAAAACACTGTTATTGGTTTCAGCCACAAAGAAAAAATCTTTTAAATCTTAAACAGTGGAAACAAGTAATGAAGGCGCCACTTAGAGCATACCAAAAAAGAAAAACTATACCCCTGTCGGTGTGGGCTTTAGGACAACAAACTGCAGCAGCCTTAGATCCTTGACAGTCTAAAGAAGGAGAGAAAGATGAAATTACTATATTTTCTAAGCCCATAAGTAAATTTGAAATGAAAGAAAGTAAATTGGAACAAGAACAGGAGCTTGAGGCGAATGGGGAGCCATCAGGTATTTTCCCTCATCCTGATATTAACCCTTTCATCAATAAAAGCTCAGTGAAGTGTCCTAATGAAATATCTTCTGTGTATCCAGTACAACCCTCTGCACCTACTGAATTGCCTTCTGGTACTAAGACTAAATTAGATATGTTTTCAGATGTTGCCAATGCTTTGTTTTATGGTAAACAATTATTATCTGCTTTCCCTGTCACATTACATGCAATACCACCAGATACAAATAATTTGCAAGGGGGTGTCGGGTTTCATCCTGAGCCAATACCTTTTAAACTATTGAAAGATTTAAAATGGGCAAAGATACTAAACAAAGTCCTTGTTAGTGAAATCAGGCTTGTAAGAAAACTCTCTGTTAAAGTGTTAACTAAGGTAAGGAAACTGTTCTGGCAGCAACTCTGCAAACCCCCTGCTGTCTACATGACAATGTAGCTGTGGGCTAGTGGGGGTTAACAGAGTTAAGCCATGTTTCCATGCTAATTCTGATTTGGCTTATTTAACCAAGATAATAAAATTAGTACAAAATTTTTATCAAGGTTTAAAAAGGAATTTTCAGTTTTAAATCAATAGTTTACTCCTTAACTTCAAGTCTCAGTATAGTCTTACAGAATAATAATCCAAAAATGTGTGTTAACGGTCTGTCTAAACTGCTAAATTAGAGCTTAACTACATTTATGCTGCTCAAGTTATCTTAACTGATTGCTGATAACTAATAAAAATGTTTCCAAGTACAAGCTTGCATGTTACAGGCAACATGGATTCCAGAAGAAATCTTAAAAAGAACTTAAAAAGAGCTATACCAAGAAAGTAAGAATTATGAGTTAATTGCAAACTGTATGTTTCTGTTAATGTGTTGTAATTGTTTTGTGTCTGTCTGTTCGTTCAATGTCAGTGTATATTTTGATACCTCCGGATGGTAATATAAATTTAAAAAAAAAGTGCTCTTCAAATGGCCAAAAATTAAATAAGTGCTTATATTAATACTTAAGTTTAAATGTTAATAAGATCTCTACAATGATAAAAATTGTAAGTCTAGATTAACAAAATTACTATAAGTCTTTTCATAAAAAGTTGTTCTTGCCTAGATTGAAATGAATAGCTTATTTTTCTTCACAGGATAAAATGAAGGATGTAAAACTTAAATGAACATTAAAGATTAAAAGTTTGTGGAAATGCTGACTGAAATTTAATAAGTTTTTTCTAAAAAGTGTGTTTTGTCCTAAAGTAGGATGGCTAATTTTCATGAACTCTTGGCACTTAAATGCATGTAGCAAGTTGTAAAAGGTATTGTGGTAACTTTAAGTAAGGAAATGTGTTCTGTGAAGGTAATATTTGTCTTAAAATAATATAATTATAGTCTATATGGTTATAAATAATTATAAGAAGTTTAATAAAGCATTGTTTAAATTAAAGTGTTTAAATGGCTAATTCCAAAAAGTCATTATTAAACAAACCTGAATTAATAATAATAATAATAAAAGGTAATTTTATAATGGGAAAATTCGTCGGCAGCCAGCCTCCCCTGACAACTTGCTTCTAGGGGACTGTTTCTAATATTGCATGCTACTAAGTCTTTAAAGTGAAGAAAAGTTTATTATTTTAACAAGCCTGTTTAGTGTTGATGGTATTATGTGTTGTAAGAAGTTTGCCTGGTAACTTAGTACGTAAGATATATAGAATGTGTTTTTATTATTAAGGAAATAGGAAATGATTTTGTCCTAACATAAAATAATTGGTTATTAAGAAAGAGTAAAATATGGAACAAAACCTGAGTGAATACTGAAAGTGTAGAAGGTTCATAGAAAAGAAATTTTTATGATTAAAGTTAAATAAAATTTAATGGGTCTATCTACAAAAATTTTAAAAGGTTTAGTATCAAGTAGTATACTAATGCAAACTTAAAATTTTGTTCTTTCTCAAAGCCTCTTAAGTCATTAGTCTGTTTTGGTACAGGTTTTTGTCCTGAATAATCAGTATACAAAGAAAGTCTGTTTTATCAAAATAGCTTCTTGTGCTTTAACCTTATCATTTCCTCAGTGTTCAAAGAAGGAAAAGTCTTATCTCTTTTAAAAGAACATAACATTCAAATCTGCTTTCTCAAAATCAAACCCTGAAAAGCAGCCTTTTATTCCAAACTAATTATAAGAGATTTGTTCTTTTACCTCGAAAGAAAAATTAAATCGTTAAGTTCATTTAATATGTTATAAGTCGAATAGGTGTTTTAAAGTGTTATAAAATTAACAAGTTTTTTCTTTCCTTTAACCCTCTGTTAATTAAAGTTGTATGAGTAAAAGGTTTCTATAAATGCTTAAGAGTGTATAAAGTTACCAATATTTCAGCATAATATTAAAGAGAAGTACAATGAGGTTAATTTTGGTTTTAATAATTATAAAAGAGTATGTGTCACAGAAACAACCTCTTATCATAGATTGAAGTAACAACACTGTAGTATGCAGCTATCCCAGACACTGCTAGTTTATTGCAAGAAGCTTATATCCAGCTGTGTTGCTATCACTTTGTTTTAAAACTTGCTAAAACTTTCGTTAGTGTCTTCTTAAACAACTCAAGCCAGCTGCATTCTCTATCTGTAAAAAAAACCAACAATAGACTTTTGCAGTGCTTTTCAGGGCTATGTGCATAGCCCAACCATCAACGCACAGAACTTTCAGCAGTCATTAAGGTTTTACAAATGTTTCAAAAACCCTTGAATATTGTCTCTGATTCTGAGTATGTGTGTTTAACTGTAGCTCATATTGAAAAGTTCATATTTTTATTACTAATGAATTATCTCAACTTTTTGCCGAACTTCAGGCTCTCATTCAGCAAAGAAGTCAGCCCATATATATTACTCATATCCGGTCTCATTCTTCACTTCCTGGTCCTTTGGTTACACAAAATGCAAGAGCTGATTTATTAGTAGGATGTCTGCAGGATGCCAATAAATATCATGCATTGACTCATATTAATACCAAGGGACTTAGACATAAATTTCCTCAATTAACAAAACTTCAAGCTCAAGAAATTATTTGTACCTGTCCCACCTGTGGACCCTTAACTACAGTGCCTTTTCAGGCTGAGACTAATCCCAGAAGCCTGGCTCCTAATCAACTGTGGCAGATGGATGTTACTCACATACCATCATTTGGTAAATTACGATATGTCCATGTTTGCATTGATACTTACTCTCATTTTTTGTGGGTGAACGTTTTCATCATGTTCATTCCCACTTGTGGTCTGCTTTTGCTGTGATGGGATGCCCCTTGAAAATTAAAACTGATAATGGCCCTTCTTACACTAGTAAGTCTTTTACTTCTTTTTGTTCTATGTATGCTGTTGAGCATATTACTGGTATTACTTATAATCCTACAGGTCAAGCCATAGTTGAACGCAGCCATCATACCCTAAAAACTATGCTTTTAAAACAAAAAGGGGGAGATGATAGTATTATAACACCAAAAGATGAATTGGCAAAGCTTTATTTACTTTAAATTTTCTTAATGTTTATAATTCATTGACACCCGTGAAATGTCACTTTGGAAAATGTCAAACATCTACAGTGGACATTAGAAATAAAGATCAACCAATATTCTGGAAAGATATTTTAAGTAATGAATGGAAAAAGGGCAGGATTAAAGTATGGGGGGGAGGCTATGCTCTTGTCATTTCAGAAAATGGAGAACAAATTTGGCTACCGGCAAAGAGAAGTAAACCTCGGAATGAAGACATGGGGTCTCCTGCAACTTCTGATGATGGTGATCGTAAGTAATGAGGAAGCTGCCAGTAATTACACTTATTGGGCCTATATACCTAACCACCATTACTTAAAGTGTTAACCTGGAAAGATCCATTCTTTCATATATATCTGAATAAGACCCATATATTCTCTGTACCAATTGATGATTGATTGCCTATTAAACCCTATGAGGAAGGACAAAGAATCTATAATCTCGTATTACCATTTGATGATCAACTCTTATGCATTGGTAACCATCCTTCCTGTATGTATGTTAAAAATCGGGCCATAACTATCTTCAAAAATAATAATACTCAGTTTATTGTGACTTTATTTCCCTCTTACGATTTAATCATGACCAAAAATCCTTCTTATGATTGTCCGCAAAAAGAAAGTAGGGATAAAGAAGGATGGCAAGAGGATCTGTCATTTTTAATGATTCCTATGGAATACTGTGGGAGAGTGCTCCAATGGGGAGTCCCTCTCCATATAATGACAGATTTATTTGGTATGGTCTAAATAGTAAAGAACAGCAAATTAGTAATATGCAATATCCATTTCATGAATCCTTAAATCATGATGAAAAAATAATCTTTACTAAAAATAATAGTGATTGGAAATATATAGGAAAATGGATACCTACTCCATGGTGTAATATTACATCTATACATATTCAAAGGAACTTATGGAAAGTTTTTCTAAAAATAGCTCCTACTATAGAATGGATTGGGAATAATAGTAAGTATGGTCAGCATTTGCATTTAAATCAAATTCATCATCTTCAGGTGTGTGTAAGAGATCCTTATGTGTTTGTGGTTGGAAAATTAACTATAACCAAGAATGCTCTATTTTATAAAAGTGGGGCTTTGCTTACCTGTTTGAGAACATTTTACAGAATGGAGATTTCATTACAATGGCTTGAAGACAGCGGGAAGCGTGGATTCCAGTGCGACTGAACTGAATTTGGCAATTGTCACCTGAGAGTCAACTGCTGTTCCATATGGCACGAGAAATCCTGAAGCGCGCAAAGCAATTTGTGGGACTGCTAATAGCTGCCATATTAGGACTGATTGGTGTCATTGCAGCTGCCGCTACAGCTACCGTGGTCTTGCATAAGACGGTGCAGACTCAACAATATGTGCATGAATGGCATAAGAATGCTAGTGACTTATGGCATAGTCAAGAACATATTGATGTAGAATTAAACAGTAGAGTTAGTGATTTAGAATCAGCAGTTTTACATCTTGGAGATCAAGTATATAACTTAAACTTACTTAGGGGATTGAAATGTGATTGGAATGAAAGTAACTTTTTTATTACTCCACTTGCTTATAATAAGTCTGTGTTTGATTGGGAAAAGATTAAAAATTATTTAATAGGTCATAAAGGTAATATGTCATTAGACATAGAAGAATTACAGAAAAAGATATTAGAAATGTCTCATAATCAGATTTATGTAGCTGAAGATAAGGATATCTTTAATGATTTAATTTCTCATTTTAATAAGTTTAATCCAGTAGATTGGTGGAAGTCTCAACATTTTTTATCAGCATTAGGAATTAGGATTTTGTGTATTAATCTTGTTGCTCATTGTTGCTGCTTGCCTGGGACGAGAAGTATGCCGAAGACTGCACTATGTTGTTGATGCGATGGGACAAGCTAATAATTTGGTACTTGCTAAAACCCTGATATAATTCCCCATGGTCATTGCGCTTGGCTGGTAGTCAATGACAGGTAAGACTCTCAGAGGAGGGCAACCTAAGACAGGCACAGCCACCCTGACTAAAACAAAAAGGGGGAAATGTGGGAAACAAAGGCATGCTGTTTCCATGGTAGCAAGTTACTTTCTGACCACTGGGTCATGCTGTCCCTGGAGATGTACGAGCAGGTGGCTAATCTCTCTGGGAAACATAACATTCCAGCAGAACCCAGACTTGATATCTCAAGTAACCTGGGCAACAAGATTTATGAGTATACTTGTTTCAATAACATAATAGAACATCTTAGGCTTTAGTTACTCTCTTATCCACTGTGCACTGTGTTTTCATTAACGAAGTTATGAGAATAGTTAGCTAGAATAGTTGCTGGTTCTCACGGTTGCTTGGGGTATATAAAGAAGCCCCTGATATTAATAAACTTGTCTGATGAGCTTGAGAAATCAATGCCCTCAGAACCCCTGATCCCAATCTCTCTTTGTCTTTCATTCCCGATACCCTTCTGGTCTGTGACCCCAACAGCCTCCCACCTCAAGTGTTGGTATTCCTAAAAAGCGGCAAATCATGAGAAAAAAGGTTTCCCTGAGGCTTCAATGTCCTTATTGAGTATACATTGGAATTAGTGTTTCTCATTCAAGGTCTGTCAAAATCAAATGGGGAATAAGCAAAGCTCTGAAGTAAAGGAAAATGTTGTAAATTGTATTTTAAAGCATTGGGGACAGTTTGGTTATAAGCCAATTAAAAGGAACTAAATTCTTGTGCAAAACTGCATGGTCACAGTGCAGACTAATTAGAACTAACCTTCAAAGAAATCTTTTAAATGTTACCTTACAGTTAAACTTACTTTGTAAGAGAATGAAAATAATAAATAACATTAGTGAGTTTGTGTTTTCTGTATCTATTTGTGTCTGCCTATTTGTTAAAATTATAAGTAAATGTCTAACTCTGTATGCCTATTTGCTCATGTTTATCTTCATACATCGGGATGGTAATATTAAATTAACAAATGAAAATTCTTAAAAGAGCTCTGTTCAAACCATTAAAAATTAAATATATGGTTATATATGTGAATGAATATTCCTAGAGCCCAAATTAGGCTAAGCAGGTCATATAGAAATCTGAATACAGAAACTACTGGGAAAGGGAATAAGATTTTCCTGAACTCTTTGATCTACCCCAGGGCCTTCTCTTCACAAGAGCTCTGAGGAAGGGACTAGGTGTGGCAGATTAAAACTCTTGTCTTCTAGATTGGGGAACTAAGAATCATAGTTTTCCCTGTAATTCCCCAATTTAAAACTTTTAACAGTTTTATAATAAGGGTGGTTAATAAATCCAACTGTCAAATTTCAGGAAGTAAAGGAAAAGTCCTTAAAAGCAATGGAAAGATCTTTTAAAACAAATTGAACAATTATAATTATTCCAGAACCTAGCAGTCAGTACACTTTTAAGATTAGTTACAGTTTTAGAATTTTATTAAAGAAAAGAAGTTTTAGCCTCCTGTAAAGGAAGGAAAAAGAACATTTTTTGCATAAACTATAATTGTTTCAATTTTATTTAATTTGGGTGTAATCTCCCTAGGTTTATAGGATACCAATTAAATAAATTAACTTTATATGTATTAAATTTTTAGGATGATGAAAGTTGTAAGTTCATGTTTAATGAAATTAAGTTAAGGAAGGAAATGTAGATCTGCCCTCTCTTAAATGAATAAAGTAAATTTCATTGGTTGCTAATTGTAGTTTAATAAATTTACTTTAAGGTAAAGTAACTAGTCTATATGGTTATGGTTAATGATAAGGAGTTTATAAAAGCATCTTCTAAACTGAAGCATTTAAATGGTTAATTCCAGGAAGCCATTTTTAATTAGAAACCTAAATTAATAGTAATAACAAAAACTAATTTCATAACAGGGAAACCTGTCAGAGATTACCTCAATCTGCATGTTAAAGTGGTGGTAAGGAAAGATAATCTTTATTCCATTGGGAATCTTAAGTTTTCATAAAATAATTGAGAAAGTTTCTCCTGTACTGCTAAAGTAAAATAACTATTAACATCATAATGGAAAAGGTGTAGAAGTAAAAAGTAAAGTTACTAAAATCGAGTTCATTTGATTGCTATACGTTGTACTGGAAGTGTTTAGAAAGTGTATAAAAATCAAAAGAGATAGATTTCAATATTGTCAAACTTTCTTGAACACTGAAACCAGGCCTTCAGTCCACTGCATACTGTCTCTCCATTTGAGTTATTGGCTAGGTTGGTCACTGACCCCTAACATAATAAAAGTATCTACTATATTTCTGAACATGCTCCTGAAGTGGAAGGAGAGTACTTTGCAGTTTCAGACTCTTGCAGCAGCCAGCAATGGCTTGATATGGCCAGAGGCATTGCCTCCAGACTGGCTCTGTTTTATAGTGTTGAAGGGCACTATGCAACAGGCTGGTGAAACACTGGAGCCTTACCTTCTTAGTCTCTCTCTAGGGTCAACAGTGCTGCAGCATGCTGGCTGTGTAGGGCATACCAAGTGAAGCAACAATTAGCAGAGTACCGTGAGTAGACCTTAAATAACCACAATTGGCAATATGACCTGCTCCCTTGGAGAGATAGCATGCGTGGTGTTGAAAACCTGGAGCTTAGATCTATTTCTATTAATTGCAGCTCAAAGAGGAACTTGTGCATTGATTAGTTAGTATTAAGTACTATACCTATATGCCTCATGATTAAGATGATATCTTTTCTATTCTAGATCATATGCAAAGGAAGACTGAATATATTAAAAGTCCTGATAAACTTAATTCATTTTCTAAGTAGTTAATGAATGTGCCATTGCCTATAAGACAAAAGAATGCCTTTCTTAAGTACTGTCTTTATTTTGTTTGCCATATGCTTGTCTCGTTGTTGCCGATACCATTTTTGTGAGTTTATATCTAGGGCAGTGCCTCTCCATACCTCTCCTAGCTGTCCTAGGCATAACTACAGTGTGGCAAGTGGGGTTTATACCCAAACCCAGCAGGTCTATGACAATCTCTCTCTAGAGTTAACCAATAGCATAAAAGAACTCAAAGAATGCTATTTCCCATCAACTTTGGGAAAATGCAGTCTCTGAAGATACCTGACCTTTCTCAGTCTCAAGGTCCAGTATGTCATGGCTGGCCCCCTTTTTGGGCCTGCCTACCAAAATCTTCTTTATCCTTTTAATAGGACTATGTATCTTCAAAACACTAATTAAGTTTATTTCTTACAGAATCAATGCCTTATTAGTTATGCAAGGATTTCATCCAGTTCCAACCAGGGGGTGGAACCCATTTTCCCTCAACCACAATAGAATGGCCAAATAGGTTTACACCCTGTCAGACAGCACCCTGTCAGACAGGGACGACTGCCCTATCAGCAGGAAATAACTACAGAAGAATGACCATCACCCTTCAGTACCCCCTTAATAAGGGCTTGAACTCTCTGAGGGGGGAGTTGAGGCAGGTTAGTATAGTGAAAGGGGGAGGCGGCTGGCCTGACAGAGATCATGGCCGACAGACAACATGGCCACAAGACCCTGCCGAGATCTTGA
The DNA here is from genome assembly GCF_030445035.2 of Dasypus novemcinctus. Taxonomy (NCBI): domain Eukaryota; kingdom Metazoa; phylum Chordata; class Mammalia; order Cingulata; family Dasypodidae; genus Dasypus; species Dasypus novemcinctus. The sequence goes on along the minus strand of NC_080680.1, from coordinate 80,040,529 downwards.
CCTCAACCTTGAGGCCAAGGGGAGGCTCCAGATATGCCAAACGGGTCTCACCATTGGCCCCCAACATTGATGGGGTAACCAACAACAGCTGGGACCCCTCCTTAAGCATTAGCGAGGGGAGAAATAATAGCTGAAAAGATGAGCACACAAGCCAGAGCCCACTCTCTGCCCAGAGAAGCCTGCATCAAATCTCAGTGCTTATTTCCATCTTCCCCTCCCATTTCTCAGCAAGCTCTGTTCTGTTTGAGAGAAAGAATATACAAAGAAGGAACAGAGACAGACAGACAGATAAGGAGTTGGGCAAGGTAAGAAAGGAAAGAAGAGAATCAGGAGAATCTAGAATCACAGAAGCAAAGAAAATGAGAAATTATAAGTAGGAAGTTTTTTAAAATTATGGATATGTTGCAGAAAAAAAAAGGGGGAATGTGAGGACTGTGAAAAGGTATCTGAGAAGAGAAGAGTATTTAAATATTTAACTGTTATTTATTTTTAGCTCCCCTCTGGCCTATAAGCTCTTGGTGGGTAAGAAAATGTCTTATAAACAGCCCCAACAGCACCCAGTGGTACCTACTTTATTGTATCAGTTGCTTCGTTTTAGTTGACTTTGGCAAAAGAATTTCCCTCACAGAGAAACAGAGGTCTTTGCAGCCAGTTTTCATTGGCTGGACTTTCAAACAAGCAGCAGGAATCAGAGACGGTGACAGAAAGTGAGATGGGCTTCTCTGTTATTTGGAAACAAGTAATTTTGTACAGAGGCATAAATTTGACTTATTCCATTAAAATTAACTAAGAACCTTCTTTTATTGATATTATGCCCAGAAAATGTTACCAGCTGGAGTCAAGGTCTGATGCCAGTATCTGACCCTCTCCTCTGACTCTAGGCCAGTCAATGATTTCAAGGCATTTCTTGGATATGTTTCTTTCTATCTGCTTCTCAGAAACCAAAGCCAAGTCAACCCCTACAAACAAACTGTCCCAAATCCTGCTCCCAGATATGATATCGTATAATTCACAAAGGCTCAGTTATGGCTTAGAATCAGGCCTAAAATTAATAGGAAGGCTAGCCACTGATGAACATCCAGACTCAGACCATAAAACAGGTTCAGAATATTTGAGAGAAATGTATGCATTTCTCTTGACAACTGCACAAAGCAACTCTTTGAAACTGTTCTCATAGTGCCCAGAGTAGCCTTTGGGTCTCTTCCTTACTTCACAAGGAGAGGCATTCTATTGACTTCTTCCTCACAGGCAACAGAGAAGCAACAGTGTACCAAATAGCCTCATTTGAGTCATCCACACTGAAAGTAACTCCCCCACCCCCAAGAACTCTTATACCCCTGGGGAGGTGGTAGGTGGAGCAGGGGATCTGGGTCTCTAAAAAAAGCCAGAAATCCTTCACTGGCTCCTTGCCTCTTCAGCTGTCAGAAGCAGTTTCACTAGGTTCCCATGAAAGGCTTCAGCTAGGGTCAGCAATACTTTTGGCAGGCCACAGGGCAGCCTCATGCCTAGGCAGGTCTAGGCAGGTCATGACAAAGCCCTAGAAACACACAGTACTGAGAAGTACTAAAGGACCCTATGCTCTTGGCAGAACTCTTGAGAGAGAACAGTCATTACCCCTAATGTTATAGCTAAGAAAACTGAGAAAAATGAAATAAGTGATTTGTTCCAAGTTTTCTCACATTTTAATATTAAACTAAGGCAAGGACCCAATTTTTCTATTTCTCATTCAGTGTGCTTTGCCCTACATTTTGTTAGTAAAAAGGATAACAGTAAACTGATACAAATAACAATGGACAATGTGAGTGGGCAGATATCAGTCTAGAGACCACAATTCTCACCAACTGGACCTCAGGAAACAACCTAGTAAATATACTAGAAACGGTTGAATTGTATAATTTAAAATGGTAAATTTTCTGTAACATGTATTATATCTAAATAAAGAGATATTTGGTACTTAAAATGGGGGTGGGGGTTGGGGCATGCACAGACTCCTTTTTTAAGACAGTGAAGGGAAATGGTGTAAAAGTAGGCCTGGATGAGAAGGCTGGAGAGTACACAGAACACCATATCTCCTTGTCTCTGTTTCATTTTTAAAAAGCAAAAGGAAGTGAAAGAAAGCTTTGTGTGAGTATAGGGAGAAGCCACCCCTGACTAGTGAAAGATAAAATTAGGGAATGGTAAAGAAAAACCCAACTGACTATGGGCAAGCATAAGTAGAACCTCTCCTTTTCTAGAGATTTTTTATCAGGAAAATCTTCCTCCTTCCTTTCCACATACCAACTGTTCCAGAATGAAAAGGACTGGCTTCCCTACGCTATACCTTTTTTATTCATCCTGTCAACAGATATTTATGAAGTACCTATCACATACAGAACAAGAGAGTTACTTTATCTTTCTTCCCTTCAAAGATAAATGAAACTCCTGCTCCTGATTCTTTTACTTCTAGAAGGAACAGCTTGTTCTTTCTCTTATCTTTTAAGAACTCAATCTTATCTAGTGAATTCAGGGATGATTTGGGAAGCATGGAAACAAAATACAGGATGTAAAACAGGTTCTGGAGTGAGAGGTGATCTCTTTTGATTAGGATATATTGAGTGTGAGCTGCTGATGGGACAAATGAGTATCCAAAAAATAGTAAGAAATATGGGACTTGCCCAATGGATAGGGCGTCCACCTACCACATGGGAGGTCTGTGGTTCAAACCCCAGGCCTCCTTGACCCGTGTGGAGCTGGCCCATGTGCAAGGCTGATGCACACAAGGAGTGCTATGCTACACAGGGGTGTACCCCGCATAGAGGAGTCCCACGTGCAAGGAGTGTGCCTGGTAAAGAGAGCTGCCCAGCATGAAAGAAAGTGCAGCCTGCCCAAGAATGGCACCGCACACACAGAGACCTGACACAGCAAGATGATGCAACAAAAAGAGACACAGATTCCTGGTGCCACTGATAAGGACAGAAGTGGTCACAGAAGAATACACAGCGAATGGACACAGAGAGCAGACAACTTGGAGGGGAGGAAGGGGAGAGAAATAAAAAATAAATAAATCTTTAAAAAAAAAGAAATATGGGTCTAGAGTTCAGGAGAGAGGATCTGGGCTAGGGAAGAAATAGAAGAGGAATCTACATATAGGTAGTAATTGACTGAATGAATGAGATTTCATAGGAAGAATGTATAGAACTATATGACAAGAGGATTGACGACTTTCTCCACATCAGTGCTACAAGTTCTTCCATTACTAGTCACAATAGTTCTATTGTAGAATACCAGTGAGTCCATTCTAATCCATATTTTTAAAAGTAATTTTTATTTATTTTTTAATTCATTTTTTAAAATATTGCATTAAAAAAATATGAGGTCCCCACGTATTCCCCACCCCCCTCTCCCCACCACTCCCCCCATAGCAACATTCTCCTCTATCATCATGACACATTCATTGCATTTGGTGAATACATCTCTGAGCATCGCTGCACCTCATGGTCAGTGGTCCACATCATAGCCCACACTCTCCCACGTTCCATCCAGCGGGCCATGGGAGGACCTACAATGTCCGGTAATTGTCCCTGCAGCACCACCTAGGACAACTCCAAGTCCCAAAAACGCCTCCACATCTCATCTCTTCCTCCCATTCCCCACACCCAGCAGCTATCATGGCCTCTTTTTCCACACCAATGCCACATTTTCTTCGATTACTAACCACAATAGTTCATGAATAGAATATCAGTAAGTCCACTCTAATCCATATTCTATTCCTCCATCCTGTGGAACTTGGATTGGTTGTGTCCATTCCACATCTATGTCAAGAGGGGGCTTAGATTCCACATGGATGCTGGATGCAATCCTCCTGCTTTCAGTTGTAGGCACTCTTGGCTCCATGGTGTGGTGGTTGACATTCTTCAACTCCATGTTAGCTGAGTGGGGTAAATTCAATAAACCAGAGTGTAGGAACTGAAGTTTGTTGAGGCTCAGGACCTGGCTATCATATGGTCAGTCCAGAGATTCAGATCCCCTGGGTATATCTTAAAACCCAGCACCAACTATAATTCTGGTAAAGTAACAGGAAAGGCTTGTGAAAAGAGATCACACCTGAGTCCAGCTCCATCACACAGAAACACCAACTCCAAAGAAGGGCCAACTGACATGGCACTGAACTCCATCTGCCATGACCATAGAACCTGTGGGTTCCCAACTTCATTTATTTTATTTATTTTTCCTCCCCTTCCCTTCCCTCTCCCCCCCCCCGCCCCTTTTCTGCTCTCTGTGTCCATTTGCTGTGTGGTGTTCTCTGTCCACTTGCATTCTTGTCAGCGGCGCCAGGAATCTGTTTTTCTTTTGGTTGCATCATTTTGCTGTGTCAGTTCTCTGTGTGTGCGGTGCCACTCCTGGGCAGGCTGCACTTCTTTCATGCAGGGCAGCTCTCCTTGCAGGACACACTCCTTGCACATGAGGCTCCCCTACGTGGGGGACACCCCTGCATGGCACGGCACTCCTTGCGTGCATCAGCCCTGCACATGGGTCAGCTCCACATGGGTCAAGGAGGTCCTGAGTTTGAACCGTGGACCTTCTACATGGTAGACAGACACTCTATCAGTTGAGCCAAATCTGCTTTCTATCTAATTCATATTTTATTCCTACATCCTGTGGACCCTGGGATTGTGATGTCCACTCCACCTGGATATCAAGAGGGGGCTTAGATCCCACATGGTTGATGGATGCGATTCTCCTGCTTGCAGTTGTAGGCCTTTGCAGTTCCCTAGTGTGGTGGTTGACCATCTTCATCTCCCTGTTAGCTGACCTGGGTAAATCCAATGAACCAGAGAGTAGGAGTTACAACTCTGCTGAGCTCAGGACCCAGCTGGTACATGGCAAGTCCAGAAATTCAAGTCACCTGAGTATACACCAACTCCAGCACGAACGACAGGTTCAAGAAAAGTGACAGAATAGGCATGTGTAGAAAGGTCACAACTGAGTCCAACTCCATCACACTCAGGAACACAAGTTCCAAAGTAAGGCCCACTGACAGTGGAGAAAGTAGTGGAGAAAGTGGCCATGGTAGTTGCTGAAGGCAGGGAGAGGGAAGAAGAGATGTGATGTGGGGGCATTTTCAGGACTTGGAGTTGTCCTAAATGATTTTGCAGGACAGATGCTGGATATTATGAATCCTGCCATAACTCACTGAATATAATGGGGGAGGAGTGTAAACTACAATGTAAACTATTATCCATGTGGTACAGCAGTGCCCCAAAATGTATTCACCAAATGCAATGAATGTGCCACAATGATGAAAGAGGTTGTTGATTTGGAAGGGTTGGGGGGGTAGGGTGGGGGGTGCGGTATATGGGAACCTCTTATATTTTTTAATGTAACACTTTTGTGATCTACATATCTTTAAAAATACAATAAAAGTAAATAAAGTCAACAACAACAAAAAAAGAGGATTGAGGAAAGAACCACCAGGAAGACCAAATTTAAGGAGTGAGCAAAGAGAAAAATCAGAAAAGGGTGACTAAAGAGACATCAGAGACAAAATAGGAGGTAGTGTTCAAGAAGGTCAAATGTTACAGACAGGTCCAATAAGACTGAAGAAAAACCAAGAGAGTAGGTAGCTGGGAGCTCACTGATGACCTTAACAAAAGCAGTTTTAATGAGAGACAGAAGACATGCTACACTGAGTTCAGGAATTAAATGTAGGTAAGATAGGGAGGACACCAAGTATAAAGTACACTGAAATCTCCTGAGACAGACTTTCCTCAAGTGTATTCCTAGGACAACTAGTCCACAGAACGCTTTTCTCCAGAAAAGGGTTTCATGGTTAAATATCTGCAATAATGCTGTGCATACCATATTCCCCTCTTGAAAAATCACAGCAGGCGTAAGTATATTCAAGTTTGTGAGAAGTCCTATAATACAGCAATCTGTTGGTGTTACACTATTTAACTCAGCATATGCCAAATTTCTTTGACCATGGAACTCTATCACACACCTATTATCATCTCTAGAGACTGCAGTCCTATGGAACACACTTTGGGAAACAGGATTCTAAGATCATGGTAATAAAGAGTAGTGTTAGGAACACAGATTCTTGAGCTTAAATAATTGTATATTTGAATTCTGGTTCTACCAGTTACCAACTAGGAGACCCCGGACAAGTTCCTATTATGCTAATCCTTAGTTTCTTCACCTGTAAAACAGGCCAGTAACATAAGCCTAATTCATAGAAATATGAGGAATTTGTTGGGTAATGCATGTAAAGACCTTTACATAATGTCTGAGACATAGTATTAATAGTTAAGGGATAATAATAATAAAATTATGGCAGATTAAAAGGGAAATGGTAATATAGGTACTAAAGTTTTCAATGAATGAATGGGGAGTTTGGGGAAAGTTGGAAGCTAATAGCAACCAAGGAAGGTGGGAATAGGAAAAGGGTTATGCAGGATTCTAGTAATGGCTTGGAAGTGGCAGAGGAGTCAAAGAAAATCAAGCCCCACTCCTGACCTAGGGTCATACATACATGTGGTGTAAGAAAAGGTCTTCGTCTCCACCAAAGAGGACTTTAGTAAACATCTAGGTTTCAGTAAGGGTCAGAAGATAGAGAATGTATCAATTCTGGTCTCAGATTGTGGACAAGGACTCAGTTTGCCAAAGGACAGAAGGGGTCTGTTGGGAGCAGGGGCTGTCTTATAGTATTCAGAGCAGCAAATAGCGCCTGGTCTACATGATGTCTCTCTAATTTGTGAGCAGGCAGTAAAGAGAGTCTTTTGGGGTAGGGATTACCATGAAGTTGGAAGAGGGCCTCGGTTAAACAGAGGTCTTGAAGTATTTAGGCTTATTACAGGATTTGCATTGCAACTTTATGGTAGTAGCAAAATATTAAAACTTAAAACTTAGACGATCCATCAATAGGGGACAGAATATATGGATTATAATACAACCACAGAAATAGCTCTATTTGTACTTATAAAGAAAAATCCCCAAGATATAACAGTAAATGAAAAAAAAGCAAGGTATAGGACAATGTGTGTAATACACATGCACACACATACACATACCTGCTTGTAAATGAATAGACCAATTCATAAAACATAGGTAGCAATCAGGCCTCCCTGACTAGAAGCCAGGAAATCCCTCCCCCTAGGAAGGAAACCTTACATTTTACATATCATTTTGTATAATTTTATATTTTTATATTTTCGTATATTACCTACTCAAAACATTCTTTAGTGTTTGGTGTTTTTTGTTTTGTTTTTTAAGTGTTAGAATAGCAATCATTAGGAAAAGAGTTGAAAGATTGTGAGAAAAAAGGAGGGATCAGAAATTTGTAGTCTCCATGAGATCAAAGAGCAAAGTACTGTAAGTTAAGATGAATAGCCACAGTCAGAACAAAATCCTGTAGTTTAAGGTTATGGAAACAATTTTCTCCTGATGCAATTACATTTAAGAGGTGGGTCCTCAAGGGCCCTTCTCTTAAGCTTCATCATTTCTTTCCCCAAGGGGACCCCTTTAGAAACTTCAAAAAAGGAAAAGAAAGATGTCTCTCTGCTTGAGAAAGAGTCACAAGTAAGAACAGAACTTTGCAGGAGAGTCAATTAGTTCTCTGTCTTAGTGATTTTCCCTGAGAAAATGCAGATCCCTCTCTCAGACTGACCCAACTGCAATTTTGGATCTCTTGGGATTGCTCCACTTGGACATGGGCTTTCTAGAAATCCATTGCTCAGTTCTATGCCTGCTTACTGAGATTCTCCTTCTTCAGCTCTGTTCAGAAACCATCAGATCCAATTGAGACTTCCCAAGATCTCATGTCAAGTCTTCCTCACGGCCCATCTCTATGCCTTCTTCTTCTCTGTCCCTTTCAACTGCAACACCCACCCACCTGCTGCCACCGCAGTCTCCATTTCTAGAGCTAAAAGTCTCACCTCCTCCTCCATATTTTTCTGCAGCTAAGTCAAATAAGGGACCGATTCATATCTATTCCCACTCACACTACCAACAGAACTGCCTCATCATCATTAGTAGTGTCATCAAATACTTATTAAGCACATATGGCCAGGTACTAAGCCAGCCCCAAGGATCCAGCAATAACTCTACATGGTCTCTTCCCTCAAGTCACTGATAATCTTATAGGGTATCTTCTGAAAGTCCTAGGGTAGCTTCTGAAAGTCTATTTCATGCAGTATCAGCTAAAGAAATATATATGATGTATATATAAATATATATGATGTATATAGCTTATAGGAAATAAACAAATCACAATCAATGAAATGCAAATTATAACAATGGGATACCATTCTTCTTCTGCCAAGCTGGTAAATTTTTTCTAAAATGATAATTCTCAATGTTGGTACAGCACATTCAAATGCTGAAAGAATAAACTGGAAAAACTTTGCTGAAATGAAATTTATAAGTTTATCAAAAGCCTTTAAAATGTCTATACTCTTTAATTCAGTAATTTATTTGGATCTATTTTGAAGAAGCTAATTTATGTATATGATGTTTATCATAGTGTTATTTACAATGGTAAAGAAATGAGAGGAATTGTTATGGAAGATCTATATTATGGAATATTATTAATCTATTAATCATTACATCATGATTTCAAAAAAATCTTTTAACCTGGACTAAAGCTCACAAAAATAATTTAAGTGAGAAAACAAAAAATCTCAACTTTATAATTATAAATTTGTAAATTTATTTTCTGTATATAAAAAATATGTAAGAAAAGAAATAACATTAACAGCTATGATTTTGATATTACTAGCTTTAAGTGCTGGGCCTAGGGAAAATAAATAAGACTAATTATAAGAAGATAAAGAGGCACATGGAAACTTTTGTGGAAGTTTTGGTGGGCATTTCTGGCTAGTTCAGTATCCATAAAATATTGGCTAAACACTCTTTCCAGGTTCTATACTGGGTTCTAGAATACCAGCAATAAAAGCATTGCCCTGGCACTCAGAAGGAGTATACAGAAAAATAAGATATATTGGCAAACAAGCAACTCCATTACATCATGGTAAATGCCCAGCTAGAAGTATGCACAAAAGAGCGGCACCTGGGAAACAGGTGTGGCTCAACCAATTGGGCTCCAGTCTACCATATGGGGGCTCCAGAGCTTGATGTCCGGGGCCTCCTGATAAGGGCAAGCTGGCCCACGTGGGGAGCTGGCCCATGCGGAGTGCCAGCCCATGTGGGAATGCTGTCCAGCGCAGGAAAACCACCCCATGCAGGAGTGCTGACACAGCAAGATGATACAATAAGAGACACAGAGGAAAGAAAATAAGAAGACGCAGCAGAACAGGGAGTTGAGGTGCTGCAAGAAAGTAATCACTTCTCTCCCACTCTGGAAGGTCCCAGGATCAGTTCCCAGAGCTGCCTAATGAGAATGGAGAATGCAAGCAGGCAGAAAAGAACACACAGTGAATGGACACAGAGAGCAGACAATGGGGGGAATGAGGGAATGGGAGGGGGGAATAAATAAAATGGATCTTAAAAAAAAAAGAGGGGCACCAAATCCAGTCTGGAAGCTTTACTCAAAAAACTGACACCGGACTGTATTTTAAAAGATGTGAATGAAAAGTTATCTAGGTAAAGAAAGAGGAAAAGTATCTCAGGCATGGGAAACAGCAAGTGCAAAGTCTCTATGATTTTTTGAAAAATAAATATTTCTGTATGTTGGAAATGTTGTCTAAACAGGGTAGGTAAAGCTGGAAAGGCAGGTAGGGTCTTATATCTGTACTTTTCTTTTTTTTTTTTTTTTTGTAAAGGAACAGGTTTTTTATTCCCAATATGTCATGATCTGATATTTATGGTCTATATCCTGCTCAATGAGAGAAGGCCATTGATGGCATGCTTGATGTCACAACAACATCAAATTTTCTCTAAATGCTCACTTTCACTTTCACTACTTATCAAAGATTAGTAACAAACCATTCCTGGTCTGCTGCTGGTCCAGGGACCACATTTTGAATCACAATGAGCTAGTTCATAAAGCTTTCTATCATTATGGCAAGGTGGAACCACCGAAGTATAATTTTTTTCTGATTTTTTTTTAAACAATGGCTTATAATCCTAAAAGAAAAGTATATCATTCTCCTCATTTTTGCATTAGAAAAATATAGTTAAGGTTAAAAACTTTTTTCACAATGATGCACTGAGATAAAATATTGGCAATTCTCATCACAAGCAAAGACTAATTGCCCTAAGACATATAAAGTTTCTGGAAATTAATAAGAAAAACACCAACAGCAACAGAAAAATGGGTTTAAAAAATATGAACAGTTCACAGTAAATACTAGTAGCTTTTACATAAATAAAAATATGCTCAAATTCACTGTTACTAGGAAATGCAAATTTAGACTACTAAGATACCAGCAGATTAGTGAAAATCCAAAAGTTTGAGAAGTCACTCTATTTGTAAATGTGGAAAGAATAAAGCATCCTCATGACATTACTGGCAGGGATATAAATTGGTAAATCTCTACAGAAGGCATATTCTCTTAGGGATAGTCATTAAAGCTGTTTGTAAATACTTCTCTTTCTTTCCAATACTCTCTTAATGTCAGTCATTTGAAGTTAGATAATGGTTATGTCATCTGCTAAGCTAAGGATACATGAGCAAAAGTGCTGTCTGTCACTTACGGGCAAGTTCTAAGCCAATGTGCAATTTGCTATGCTATCTCTCATTTATCTTTTCTTTCCCTCTACCACTGTGACTGGAAATACTCCAAATACTGGCTGCTCTATCCACCTGAATTCCAGAAAGAAAAAACTTAAAAAAGAACTCTTTGACATGCAGCACAAAATTTACCAAGAACAAGAAATAAACCTTTGTTGTTTCAAGCCACCCAAACATGGAGGGCAATTTGACAATATTTCCAAAATTACAAACACATATGCCCTCTTGAAATGTTCCCTCAGGATATGTAAAAGGATAAGTAAAAGATTACTCATTGCAACATGATTTGTAATAGCAAATGAATGGAAGCAATCAAATGACCATCAACAGAGGACTAGTTAAATACCTGTGGTACATTCATATGATGGAATATTATACAAGTGAAAAAAGAACGAAAATACTCCATTACAGCTGAAACGGAAGACTTCGCAAGTATAGAGGGAAGATGTTCTCAGTGTTTATAATTAATATATATAAATACACAGTGCATATAAAAAAGAGGACAATTAAGATATACATATTTGCTCATACTTGCATAATGAAATTCTAGAATGATAAATAATAAAGTAATACAAATGATTATCTTGGACAGGGGCTGAGGGAGTAACTAGGAAGAACTTCTGATTACTCAGAGTAAAAAAATCCTTGATGCTATGACTTTTTTTTTTTTTTTTTGAGATACCAGGGCCAGGAATTGAACCTTGTAAGTGGGAAGATAGCACTCTTACCACTAAGCCTTACCACATCAGCTAGCTCCCCTGAGATGGTTTCTTCATTTGTTTGCTTTTGTTTTTAGGAAGCACAGGGCCAGGACTTCTGTCTCCCAATTTCAACTAACCTGTTAACCAATCTCATTTTAAGTATAAATGGTATACTTCTGCCTCTATCTTAAACTGATATCAGCTCCTTTAAGTGCCTTTAAAGTCTGACTTATCTTTCCCTTTGTAGGCACTTCTATCCAACTGCCTTATCTTTATAATATAGTTACATCACCTACCTTAAAAATATCTTCACTAGTGTTCTTTTATTCAATTAAGTAACCATGGTTCTCAGTTACTCTTAGATAAACCATGACTTTCTCTGAATGACTCCAAGTGCTGGTATGAGTTTTCAGCTACTCTTTCTGAGAATCTCTAAACTATCGTTTAAAAAGTCTTAACTGTCTCTTCTAATATATTTTTAATTTTTTCATTTAGAACTCTTCTTTCAAATGGAGAGGGTTATATATTTTACTTTCCTTTATAATAATTATAAGACCCTTGCTTAGAAAAAACAAGAAATAAAAAATTAGTTAAGTATTATGACATTGACTCCATAAATGTTCACTTAAAGTATTTACCTCATGTCAATCTAGATCAACAGACTCCCAACATTTCTGATTAGGGCAGCCCTACATAGGAATTTTCTTAGCATACACCCCTCAATATATGTATATTTATTCATTTAAAAATTATATATACATGTACAACTGTGTTACTATATTAATTGTATTGTTAAAAATTAAAATGTAAAAAAAGTAAATAACTTTAAATTTTATTGAAGGTTCAAAAAGATTTTTGCTGTCACTAAAAATATTCTGCTAATATTTTTAGTGAAAGAAAAGTGATACAATACACCTTATTTTTAAAATCCTAGTTTAATATTTTGCTAGAAAATGATTTGAAAGTCTGGTTCCACATTCAATTTATTTCAATATCTGGTTTTTATATCTGTCACACCTGGAAAAGATATGATACATCGATCAAATGAAGAAAGTGCAATTGGCATTTACTGCCAATTATTCGAAGATTTTGTTGAAATTTAGCTAGTACATTTTCATCTTCCCTGATATCACTCAGTAGTCCTTGCAAAATAATCAGAAATATTTTTACATTTTTTAACAAGTGAGTTCAAACCTCACTGAAATTTTTTATTTGCAAGATTTTTAAATATGTTAATAACATCTTTCCAAGTTTTTAAAGTATGTAGTGATAAGTTTTATAGGTAACATTGTGTTCTAATAACAAAAGAATATACAATGTGCACAAATGGAAACATATCCAAACATCTGTGTTCAAAATGCTTTCTCCAAAGCAGCTACCTTTTCGCTCATTAGCAAACTATTATCTGCTCCCTGAAGGGCCAGATTAAGAGAATTTGTATGAAACCATGACAACGTGAGCATCAAACTAAATAATGCTAGTAAGGGATTACAACTTATGTAATAAATTAGGAACTCATGAGTCCATATTAGTATGAATAAATTAAGGGAAGAAAAGGGAAATCTCTTCCTTAGAGGAGAAGGCCAACTAATAAATGTACAAAGTGTAATGGAATTAGAAAGTTACCAATTGGGGAAGCAGACTTGGCCCAGTGGTTAGGGCGTCCCTCTACCACATGGGAGGTCCACGGTTCAAACCCCGGGCCTCCTTGACCCGTGTGGAGCTGACCCATGTGCAGTGCTAATGCGTGCAAGGAGTGCCGTGCCACGCAGGGGTGTCCCCCACGTACGGGCGCCCCACGCGCAAGGAGTACACCCCGTAAGGACAGCCGCCCAGGGCAAAAGAAAGTGCAGCCTGCCCAGGAATGGCACCGCACACACGGAGAGCTGACACAACAAGATGATGCAACAAAAACAGAAACACAGATTCCCATGCCGCTGACAACAACAGAAACGGACAAAGAAAGAATACGCAAGACACACTGCAAATGGACACAGAGAACAGACAACTGGGGCGGGATGGGAAGGGGAGAGAAATAATAAAAAATAAATCTTTAAAAAAAAATGTTACCATTTGGCAACCACCACAGTAGAGGTAGATTCAAACAGGCATCATTAGTGGATGCTTAGCCGGTGGTAGATTTAAACTTCATAAGGAACAAGCTATTTGCATAGTTTCAGAGTATCTTACATAAAAAAAAACAATTATGAAGGGAAAAATGGTGCTTTTACAATAGAGAAAGTTGACAGATACAAACTTAATCGGTGATTATGGTAAACATTATAAGGGATAAGACAGAATGACATTATGTGTTTTGTGATGTGATGCACTGAAAAGAGCACAGAGTCATTTTTGTGTAATTCCTGCCAAGAAAGCACATGTTCTCTAGACAGGAGGAAACACTGGATGGACCCAAATTGAAGAACATGCTTCAAAATAAAAGGCCTATATTTTTAAAACTGTTGAGGACAGGAATGATAGATTAAAAGAGACTAAAGACATAACTACTAATACAATTTGTCAAAATTATTTCCTAGACTGAATCCTGGGTGAGAAAACAAAAGAGAGAGAAAGAGAGAGCAATATTGTTGGGATAGTTGGGAAAATTTACATGGAATCTTGTCTGCTCTCTGTGTCCATTCCCTGTGTGTTCTTCTGTGACCACTTCTATCCTTATCAGTGACACCGGGAATCTCTGTTTCTTTTTGTTGCGTCATCTTGTTGTGTCAGCTCTCCGTGTGTACGGTACCATTCTTGGGCAGGCTGCACTTTCTTTCGTGCTGGGCAGCTCTCCTTATAGGGCACACTCATTGTGCATGGGGCTCCCCTACGCGGGGACACCCCTGTGTAGCACGGCACTCCTTGCGCACAGCAGCACTGCCCATGGGCCAGCTCTACACAGGTCAAGGAGGCCTGGGGTTTGAACCGTGGACCTCCCGTGTGGTAGGCGATGCCCTATCCATTGGGCCAAGTCCACTTCCCTACATGGGATCTTGATGATAGTGGTTGTTGTTGCTGATTTCCTGATTTGGATGGCTATATTGTGGTTAAATGTGAGAGCATTCTTGTTTTGGGGAAAATACACACAGGCATGATAGAGCATCATGTCTCCAATTTTCTCTCAAATGGTTCACAAAACAATGGATCACAATGGAGGTGATGAAGGAAAACACAGTGAAACATCAACAGCTCAAGCATTTAGGGAGAGATGTATCAGAGAGTTCTTTTACTATTGTTTTTACAACTGTTCCCTAAGTTTAAAATTATTTCAAAATAAATTTATTTGTTTAAAGTGTGTGTTTGCACATATTGCCAGGTGTGCAAGCACTACTGACAGACACTTGACATACCTGAAGACTGCCCATTCTTATTGACCCACAGAAAAGAACACTTATACCACTGAAAATTAAAAATATTTACCTTTATTTTTACTTTTATACATTGTTTCAGATCTTAATGTGTTGATGATTTAGGCATTAAATTAGAGAAGCCCATAGAAATTAAGTTCTTAACACTGTTTCTGGTCCTGAGTAGGTCAGTTGGTACTGCTTGAACTGGCTGATCAAGAGAAATTACTAAAGTAAGAAGCCTTCAAATAGTTCTCTGTCCTAAGATCAGAATAAAATGGTCTCAGAAGATAATGACACTGAAAATAAGCATTCAATTTAACCTTCAGGCTCTCAAGTCACTAGGTCTATTTGATTTCCAATAATCAGCATACAAGATAGAAGAAAGCCAACTGTCTGCTACCTTCCATCTCCTAAGGTTCTGCCTGAATCGCCATGCATTCCTTACAAGATGACTAATCATGCCTGCTTCTCTGGCATCATATGTCTCCCAATTTCAAAGGAAAAATTGTCCCAACCAGTACTAAAACAACAGATTTCCTACCTCTTGCAGTTGGAGTCGAACCTTGGTAACTGCTCGGATCCAGTGTGCTCTGGCATGGGTAAATGGTGAAAATGCATTCTCTTCAGGAAAACTTGTAACAAAGAAAAGAAAGTTCCTTAAAAATAGCCCAGACCACAAGGTTACAGTGCTCAAGGCAAGAACACCATATATCCAAAATAAAATGGCTTGTAGTCATGCCTCTACTTGTTTAGCAATTCAGCTACTAAAACAGAACAGTGTTAAATAACCAAAGTGAAAGCCATTCCTCTCTAAAATGACTCCTTTTAACTTTTCTTCTGTTCCCTTTCTTCCTTTCCTACTTTAATTTTTCCAATGAGGCTGCTCATTAGGACAGTCAGGAATCAGGACAAGCAAGGACCCTGTGGCAATGTCAAGAGCTGGAACTATAGAAAGAGGTATGGAGTGAACTGTTGAAACCCTGTTACTATATCTCAAGACCACCAGCCTCACTTGCGGGTTCTGCATAGCATTCTTAGGGCAGAATTTTGCTCCTGCAAACCCTCCCTGCTCTAGCAAGTATTTTGGAAGTTTTACCAGCTTCTAGACTACATGAAAAGTGCCAGGAAAAAAATCATAGTTCTTTTCCTGTGATGATCTTGCTCCTCAAGCCACCTCATGATCATTCTCAGTAAAATGAATAATAAATACTTTTAAGACAGAAATGCTACCTTATGTTAGAACAAGTCATCATCCATGTTCTTAACTGTAGAACAGTGATTAATGCTTACCTATAATGCTTCTCCTTTCTCCCACTGGAGTCTACAACCAAAGCAGCAACCATCTAGACATATAAATATATGCTAGGATATGACACCATCTAACGGGATCAATTGTTCTAAAACATTTGTGGGCACTTCTGGCCAAAGTAAAAGCAGGCTTCACTTGCGCTGCTGCTTTACCAAGGGCTCTGCCCCTAACAACAATATCTGTCAAGTCTAAGGTCCACAAAGACTCAGTCTTCCAGTGGGTCACCAACCCAATGGAGAAGCTGGCCCTCCTGGATGTCTTGCCTATTAGAGGAGCCACCAGAGATGACCAAAATCCAGGGAAGAAGAAGAAGAAAAAATAAGTTTACATCTTTAGGAATGTATGTGACCCAGCCATTAATCCAGGGATGGAGCAGAAGTACCAATCATTCTCTAACTTTAACCACATAATCAATATCTACTGCCCTGGTCTTTAAGTGAGAGGCTTTATTATTATACCTTGTAATTGCACAATCCTTATACCCTTGGCTCCTTATTACTCTACCCTAGTGGTTTTCAATTGGGGTAATTTTTGCCCCCCATGGGACATTTGGCAGGATCTGAAGACAGTTTTGGTTGTCACAGCCAGGGGTTGTGACCAGCACCTAGAGAGTACAAACCAGGAATGCTGCTAAATGTCCGATAATGTACACGACATGTTCCTACAACAAAGAATTATATAGCCCAAAATATCAATAATACCAAGATTGAGAAACAGTGCTCTGCCCCAACCTATCTGCTATTCAACTAACCAGTGTAGCTCAATAACAACAACACTCAAACTGTGTACTGAGCTTCATTATAAAACTATTAAAGGACAAGTTTTAATTTTTTCTTATGGGTAGCAAATACCAAACACACTTCTAGGCCCTAGGGCAGCAGAGGGATAGGCTGGATGTGTTTTCCAAACCAAATCTTTTTTAACTCTGCTCTGTTTTTTTTAGCCAGGAAAAAAAATCAACACTCATGAAAGACAATAAAACATTAACAGATTAGGATGCCAGTCCAAAGCACCCAAATCTGCCCCTTGGGGAGAATGAAACAACCTGCAGAGCTCAGGCCAGTTCCAGATTCAGAGGTCAACTAGTAAATTAAAAAATGCAAACTCAAGAAGGTCTGGTACACTGCAGCTAACTATCTATAAGAAACTCAAGTGTTCTTTATAGTTTCCCTAAAATATCTTGGAATTACACCAACAATCAATTGAAGGTATATAGAAATGAGAGTGAGTGTATTATGGCTACCACCATACCCAGCTATAAAGAAACAAATGAAAAGAACTTATATTCAGCAATATCATAGGGCAGATGCTAAGGAAGCCTTGTGAGTTCCTCAGGGCATCTATCACCTACCTCTCCTGGGTGTCTAGGACATGGTCTTTGTGTATCACCAGATCTGGAGGAGGATGGGATGTGGCATCTTCTTTCATCTCCTTAGACTCACATGCTCTCCCCTTCTCTGTTTCATCTGTTATCTCCACGGCTTTCTCTTGTTCTCCAAAATCCACTTGGCCATCTCTGGAGAAGCTGCTAGAGCTGTGGCAGGAATGAATTGAGTCCCTCTCCCGATGGTCATCATCTTGTTCATGATATTGGTCTAATTCACTCAGCTGGGAGCTTCCTTGACTCACATTACAGGAGGAGCCATACCTACTACTGCAGGTGGGACTGTGAGAATGAGAGGAAGACAAATGAGTAAATAAATAAAAATCAAGGATCAGGGCAAAAGTATGGATAATTCCAGAAAATAATGATTATATCAGGGCAAGGATCATGGATCACAAACAGGAAGCTCCTGGGAAGAGAGGACCAAACTTCACAATCTAGCAGAACTAGTCTCTAATCAGGAGAACAACTATAGGAAAAAGACACAACATACTGGGTTCTCCAAAAACATTTAACCTCAGCCTTGCACTTGACTTGAAGATACTTTATCTTAATGTGGTATATGTGAGCATGATCAAGAATTATTGAAACAGCCTATTGCTTTATCCTTTATTCTTTACTCAGTCTTCTAAAGAGACTTGTCCAGTGGCTGTGATTAACTATGTGTTACATAGTAAAAATTATATTAAAATATAAAAAAATATATAAAATATAAAAAATTATATTTCTATTATTTATTAAATTGATACCCCCATCTCCTCCTCCACCATTGCAAACGTGAATGCCTGCTACTCAGGTTGAGCAAAGGAGAGTGGATCAATTATCTCTCAGCATCTGTATTAGGTAATGGAAGCTATTGGGAGATGGAGGTCAGGACCAAGATATACCACAGAGTGATGGCGTTGCCTAGGTTAATGCTACAAAGATATTCCTTGCAGCAAAGGGTGGATCCCAAAGATGAACTTCCCTATCTGTAACTGAGCTACTCTCAGGGCACAGTGCAGTTCTGCACAAAGGGGAGAGAGTCTGACTTCAGGATATAGATCAGGGTCATATTAATGCATTCTTGTGCCTGAAGAGATACCAGCTCAACCCTCTCTCAATCACCTGAATTATCATGCCTAGAAAGGAAATCCTTTCCCTTGCTATAAGAGATAACAGTAATAGCAGAGAAAGGGGCAGTGAATGGTGGCAAAAGGGTAGCATAGTGAAAAGTAAAGCAATATCCAGAACCTGTTGCTCTCTTGAGTCTTACACTCCTTAGCCCTGTCTAGGGGATTCAGACCTACTGAAGACAGAGGGAATTGGGGATGCTCTACAAAACATATCCCGACCCATATGGATATTTCAATCCCAAGTCAGGAACCTTCATTTTATTTCTGGTGTTCCTGCTGGAAAACCCCCATGCAAAAGAACAAGGAATTTCCTTGCCACGAAGTCAAGCACTTAAACTACAGAGGTTGTGTTTATTCTTGGCCAAATCAAGGGGAATCATTATTGTTTTCCAGTGAGTTTTCCCCATCATTCATCCCAATTATCTGCTATTTTCAGGCTAATTTCCGATTCACTTTTTCACAGTAGCAAAGAAGGTCACTGTCACTGTTCTGAGGACTTCCCAAAACACACATATACAATCTCTAAAGGTCCTGACCAGCACTTTTGGACAGGTTTGGCCAGAGGTCAGGGAAGCATTCTTAAACTGTACTGGATGGTGCTTCTTCTTAGGGGAAACAAGAGTATGCTCTGCAGATGCACCCTGCACAATGCTCCAGACTGAAGGACTACAGCAAAGGACAGTCCTGAACTCATGTAATCAAAGGACTTATCAGACTGCAGTCTAAAGGATAGTAAAAGGCAAAGAAGCTATGCAAATCCATGTGAAATGGGATATGAAATACAGATTATCCCAAGCCATCCTTTACTTTACTTAATATCCTCATTGCCATTGGAGAAAGCATTTTACAACACTTAGAAAAGCAATGCAAAATAGGTCATTCCCCATCTAATACAGATATAAGTGCCTAAGGCTCAAGGAAGCATCCTAACATATCTTGTGATTATATTTAATATATGCCACTCAACTCCTTGCTACCTCTTTCTGCCCTTCTTTCTTCCTTTCACATTATACAAGACAGTAAATCAGAATGAGAAAATCTCAGGGCCTAGCTTTTTTGTTAAGCAAGAGGCTCCTTCCTTGTTCAATAAATGAATTATACTTGACATTAGAGAGAAGGGAGAGGATGAAAAAGACCCACACATTACTTCTTGTTTCTTAACCTCTAATTAACACAAAGCTCAGGTGCTAGGAAAAGACACAGGCAGGATAAAAAGCAGACTATGATTAAACTACCACTAAATACTTTGCATCATAAATGGTCAATTCCTTAAAACCGTTTATGATGCTTTAGTTGAGAACAAGCCTTTTGTTGGTCTTTGGTTCCTTGATGCCATTCAGAACGACTGGCTGATGTACATTCGAAATAGAGTCAGAGATAGTAGGCACTGCTTCCTTTTCAAGTTGTGGCTGGTGAAGTAGCTCAGAAGTAGGGCAGTACTCTTTCTCATGTTTTCCTGAAGGATAGGTGGGGTCAAAGAGTTTGCTGTCTTTGGTATTCAAGTGTTCTGATACTGGGATTTCTTGCTGGTTTTCCACTTCTCCAGGACTTGAAAGGCCATGGGGACAAACACTAAGCCTACCTTCTAGTTGCTCAGAGGTCCCAGAAGGCTGAGCACAGGCCCTAGCTGGCTCAGCATTAGCCTCAGATATTCTAGAAGGTTTCATCGCTTTGTTAGCTTCACTGGAATCCTGACCACTCCTGATAAGAAACATTGGAGGAGAGGATCCAGCAGGCATTTGCTCAGGGACCCCTTTGTTCCTTTCTGGCCATAGAAAGGAAAGATCCAGCTTTTTTCCAAACTGTACTTTTGGATCACTCTCCTTGCCCTCACTTCCTCCCTCAAACAGAGCTGACAACATCTCAAAACTGCATATGAAACCAGTCTTTGCTGCTCTATTGCCAGAGGAGGAAGGTAGGGAAAAGAAAGAGCTCAATGGTTTCCCATAGTCAGAAGCAGTCGATGGGAAGCAGCGTTTTGGCCAGTTGGTCAGGTTTGGGATCTCAAATTGAGGTCTTGTCTGCTCTGTTTCCTGAGGAATTGCAGGTAGTTCTTTCTGGGCATGAAATACCCCATGACTTTCTTCCATACAAAGAACAGTTTCCTCCATGACAGGATGAGAAAGGTACCCTTGGGTTTCCAGTATAGTGCTTTGGCTGACACTTGCCTCATCTAACAGTGTAGTATTAGTTTCTAATGAATTGGGTGCACACAGTTCCATGAAGTCTTGGTTTGTGGAGGCAGGCTGTATAGTTGGTATTGGCTCAAGAGGAAGAAGTAGCTTTATTGGGGAAGGAAGCTCTTTGGCAACCCAGGTAGGATCTGGATGCAATTTTGTTGGCAATGAAATATGTTTTACTTCCAATGATGCCTCTGTATCTCTACCCTGGAGCATCACTACGTCTCTTTCATCACTTAGAGACAATATTCCTTTTCCAGTATCATCCCCTGAGACAGAAAATGCAGCACCAACTATTGCAGAATCTTGGAGTTCTGGAATATTTTCAGGAATATTATCATTTTCCATTTTGATTGTTAGTTTAGGATCATTTGTCAAGGCATCTGTGTCTGATTTTGCACTAACCTCAATCATTCTATAATCACTGAAATTAGATTCTGAACTGAGTGCTGCAGAGGCAACTTCTCTCCACAAACTTTCAGAAGGTATTGACCCCACAGCATTTGTGGAACAACCATTTGGAAACAATGAAGTAGCTGGGATAGATGGTTCTTGTTTGTATGTCTCTGGTTTGGGACTTTTGAAAATCCCAAACAACTCACTTGTGAGGGGCTGAGATGATGCACCAGAAGAAAGAGGGACAGAGAAGTGCTTCTTTGTAGGTTTAGAAGTGGAGAAAAATCCAGAGAAAGTTTTGGAGGGTTCAATTAAGCACCCAGAGAAATATTTCATTTTGGTCACAAACCCAGAAAGAATTTCTGCTGAAGAGCCCATCGCCTTTTTGTCTTCCTCTTTATCTGCATCTTGGCTCTGGAGGTACCCTGCACACTCTGACTCTGCAGGGTAAGAGGCTGACTCTAGGATCTGTGGTAAGACCTCACTGAGGTCCTTTTCAAATGGCAAGTTCAACTGGTCACTAGCAAACTCTTCATCTTGGTGGTGGTTAGTGTAAGTGTCTAAATCATTGAGATTTTTGCTCAAATGTCTATGAAATGAAAAAGATTTGGCCATTGAATCGCTGGGGAAGGCTTTCTGGTCGAAGACTTCTTCTACCCCAAGGGTCTCTGGGCAATTACTGAGTGTTTCAGCCTGTGCTTGAAATCCTAGTGAATGAGGAATAATGTCTTTTTGCAGCTGATTGACATGAAAATCTGCTAAATATGCCCCTGGTCCATCACTGTAACTCAGTTTCCCCTGATGGTCCTTCTCTACTGTGATCTCATCCATGAGAGAGGCAGCCTCAATGGTGTTGCTACTGGAAACACTAGGAGCCATTTGCTGCTCACGAACTATCTCCTGGATTTCACTGTCTCTATTGCCATTGGACCCTCCTCTAGTCATTGTGTCACCCATGTCTACAAAAATGCTTGGCTTCTTACAGGGCTGGGAAGCCACTGGAGCAACCACTGAAAGATTCTGTTTTTCCTTAGGAGTCTGCTTCTTTTCATCCAAGAAGGATAAGCTAAAGAAACTAAAAGTAGAGCTATTCTGAGAAGCATCCTTGTTCCTAGAGCTAGTAGTAGAAAAAAAGGAAGGCAATGTGAATTGCCCTTCTACCTGAGATTTGGCTCTTGGGAGAGCATCAAAAGCTCTGTTCTCAGATTTTTCAGATCCTGTCAGGAAAGAAAATATATTCTTTCTGGTTGGTAACTTTGCTTGTGATGGACATGTTGTGGCAGTTGAAAAACTCCAGTCTTTGTCAGAAAAATCACCTTCTTGTTCATTTGAATTTCTTTTGCTTATAATATCGAAAGACATTTTATTACTTTTTGAAACTCCTGACAGTACAGACACATCACTAGTTTCTATGGAAAACTCTTTAAGACAATTTGCCGAGAAAGACGGGGTTGGCTGCTGCTGGACTGGGTGTCCTCTGATGGGTGTTTCTTTTCCAGTCAAATTATTACTCTGGATCTCCCTAGCTAATGGTTCTTTTAGTACACTGTCATCAATAGTAGTCTGCTTGTTCAGACTTCTAACTCTAACCTTTCCAGTCGCTTCAGGAAAGTTGCCAACATCCTTGCTAGTTAGCTGCACAGAATTAGGAGTGGACCCAATTTCATCTTTATAAGTCACTGAAGAAACAGACATATTATCAGTTGTCTGTATAGGGGATGCATTGATTTTAAAGAAATCCCCAAGTTTACCAAAAAAAGTTGAAATACCAGAATACTCTTTTTTTTGTTGATATGATATCTTTCCATTTTTATCACTGTGTTTTTCCAAGTTTGGTGATTCTTCTTTATTCACCTGGGTTTTAAAGAGGTTCAAAAATTCATATGCCTGGTTTTCATTTGCTTTTACACTTACTAAAGATTCATCTCCCTGACCAAAGAGTTTCAATGCATTTTTAAATAATGTTCTCTCAGGTTCTCTGGAACACTGGGCTTGGGGTAGCTCACAAATCTTGTGTTCATCCCTACTGAACTTTGATGCAAGAGAAACTGAAATAGGGTGACTTGTAATGATGTCATCATCTTCTACAGCTGATTTAGCCTGAGATGTTTGGCTTGCCTGGGAAACAGATTTTAGCAAACTTTGTTTTTTTACATGAACGCTATTATTGCTTTGCTTTATACTTTTAGTAAATTCTGGTTGAACACTGGATACTATCTGTATCTCTGAATCCCTCTTGAGAATACTTTCTTCCTCATTTTGAGAGTTACCTTCTAATTGCTTATTCAAAATAAATGACTTAAAACCATCATTTGTGAGCTCTGTTACTTTTAACTGCTGATCCATTTTCTGCATATCCAAAGATTCTAAGGATTCATTCTTATGAAAATTCAATGTCCTTTCAACCAAAGTACCCAAAGGAGACAATAATGAAGTCACTTTGTTCACTGATGACATCTCATCTGCTTGCTGTAAACACTTAGTCATATTTTCAGGATAAGTCAAAGCAGCAGCTTCTTCAGAAGAAGACTGAAGCCAATGGAAACCGGAAAGGTGAACTGATGAATCCTCAGCTAAAGGCTGGCTCTTATTACCCTCTATATTTTGATCTCTATTTAAAATATAATTACCAATAGTTTGAGGCTGTTTTCTCAGATCCAATATACGTCCCAAATCTCTAGTACCATGTAGCCTGTCTTTAAAAGATCCCAGATCTCCCTTATACTTGCGAGGATTATAGCCTGAAAAATCTAATGGTTGATCCCTTTGGCTATAACTGGACTCTTCAAGTATTTGTGATAAGGTTTCTAAATTTAGATATATTGGTCTTTCCTTTGGCAAAAGTACAGATAAATCAAGAGGTTCATCAACTGGTTCTTCTTCAACATGCCACAACAATTTATCTTCCTTTTCAAAGACTCTAAAGCTAAAGGCAGATAAAATGCTGTCATCCAACACAATACTGGATAGATCGTTTGTCTTTAAATCACAATTCAAATACTCTTGATAAGAACTACCTGGTATAAACAAATATGCATACTGCCCAGTTGAATCAGTGAGGAGAGAAGAGATAAATTGTCCATCATGGTACATATAATATCCATAATTCCCATCCTCTGATGGCCACCACACTCCATTTTCAAGACATGACAACCATTCCTGGTACTCACTGGTAAAATTTGAAAAAACAGAGTTTTCATCTATTTTTAATGATTCTTTGTCAATTAGAGGCCTCACAGTCTTCTCATAACTTGAAGAACAACTTAAATCAATGGGCAATTCTTCTAGTGAATTCTTACTCTTATTAATTGGAAGATAATCAAAATTTCCATATGAGTTAACTGCCCACATCTCACCTTTTAATGAGTAATCTTCATTAAATGCAAATTGGTCAAATGATTCATATGGTAAGTCACACCAAATGACACTGTTTGGATTTGTACTCCACTCTAAGACATCTGCATTTTGATCTTTCTGGCAAAAATTCATTACTGAGTTTTCTGAGTCTGGCTTCAAGAAAACATCACCTGATGGAAATGTATTTTGATTCAACAAATAATAAACTAGCTGAAATTTCCTGGAATTTTTAGAGAAATCTTTCAGGTCAGAATCCCAATCAAAATGCAAAGAACTGTTCATCTGTTCAAAAGCCTGAAAGTGGTTTGGTTTATTAAGAATTTTAGTGTTTTGTATAGGTGAATTTAACTTGTTTGACTTTTCAGGTAATTTTGCCCCAAGAACATGGTGTGGTGTCAGCCTCCTTGCCTCCTCTACGAGGCCTTGCTGAGTACTTGGAGCACAATAAAGTACACTGTTCTCAGAAGAGGGACAATGATTTTCATTTTGCTCGTATCTCCTTGTGAAATGGCAATAATGATTATCAACCCAATCCTCAAATAATGGTATGTTTTCATATTCTGCTTTAGGTAAAGATAAGAAGGTGTGTATAAAGCCAGAAGTTTCTTGTTTTTCAACATGATTCTTCTGGTTCTCAGAAGTCACACATGAAGTAACAGGAACCTCATCCAAGGATAAATTCTTATTTTCATTCAAATCCTTTATGATGCCAAAAGACATGGACTTTGCTTCATCTGATTTACAATCAGCCATACTGCTATTAGATACTAAGTTAAATATTCCAGAGCCTAAGTTTGGGGTACTATTCTTGCGATAAGAGTCGTCATTTTTCCAATTTAATTCTTGTTGACTAGCCACGTTTTCAGAAGAAGAAAGCCTAAAGAGGTCAGAAAGGAGGATTCCTTGGGTTCTTTTCTTGAAGGATTTATCTACAATTTTGTCTTCACTAATTATATCAACCAACATGGATTTTGAAATGATAGGCGTAAACGCTAATGAAGAGTCAGATACTGTTGAAGATGTTACTTGTGTAAGAGTCTTACTTTCTCCTGAAGAATCTGAACTATTGAGTCCTTTGGGCACAATTCCAGGGATGGTCAAAATATCTCTTTTATAAATATCTACTGCTGTGTGGTCACTGAGATTTAATTCCTCTATATTCTCAAATTTCCCACCATCATTGTTAGTATTTGGAACTGAATCAGACTTTATTAAATTGGACTTGGCATCCTCAGGAAAATGTATTTGGTCATTCTTATTAAATTCCTCTATATCCCTAAATTTCCTTAGATGATTATGAATATTTGGAATTGAATTAGATTTTACTAAATTAAATTTGGCATTTTCATGGCAATTGCTTTGGCTATCTTCATCAATGATCACCGCATGAAAATTCTGGTCATTAACAGTGATATTGTTGTCAGTGAAAGGAAATTTAAATAAAGGAAAAATGCTTCCTCTCTCTCGAAAAAATGGAATATGGTGTTTTCCACTGAAGAAAAAGGAATGTCCATCTTTCTTAGGGCCCCTTTCCCAGGTATCTTCCCCCAGCTGGTGAATTTTCATGGGTTCTGACAAAATTTCCTTTGAACAGGTGTCAGGGGAACTGGGTAAAAACTGGCTAAAGGATTTTCTGAGTGGCTCAAGGAAATCATCATCACCAGTAATTTTTTCTTCCTCTAAAGACTGTGAAGAAGGTTCTTTATTTGCAGGTTTACTGCCAGCCACAGAAAGACGTCCTGGAGTATCTTTGGTACTTATCTTTGGTTGATCTGGTAATAGAGACAGATCTGTACTGGGTTTTCCTTCCAACAGACTCTCAAGATCATCTTTCTTACTTGCAGAACTTGCTAAAATTGAAGGTTCACTTTCTATCTGGGAAGACAACAAATCCTCCCTTGTGGGCATTTGGAACCAGCCCGTAGTTGCTCCATCACTCCTATCTAAAGTAGTAGTGATGATGCTACTACTATTATGATTGCCAAGGGTGTCTTCTCTTTGATTTGGCTCTGAACCACACTCAGCAAAGCTTTCTGTTCTCAATGGCTTGCTCTGGTCATCTTCTTTTTTTGTTCCCTCCTTTTCAGAAAATATCTTTAATGGATTCAGCATGCTAAAAACAGACTTTATAACTGAACTCTGACTTTGTCGAGCTGAGTCCCTTCTAAGTGCTTCTTTTGCATCCTGAAAGCTTAAACTTCCAGTTTTATTGCCAGTGCATTCATTTTCAGAGATTATGCCATGTTTGCCAATATCCTTACTATCAACTGTTTGAAAGGATAATAAAGATGGCATTGAAATGTCCTTTTCCAATACTGATTTGTCTTTGGGTCTAGATCCTGAATTAAACGTTTCCATTTCATTAAGAGTTTCTGTTTTCTTTGGAACTAAATAAGCCAGGTTTTCCACAGAGGTTGTTAGATGCTTTCTGCTCAAACCAACCTTTCCTGTGAGTGAAGTAAACAAGGAACCAACAGCACATTTCACCCCATGCAGCCCAGGAACAGAGGTGGCCTTGTCCCTGTCATTCTTGACAATGGTTAAAGGTGTTATTTGATCCCCAGGCATTTTCTGTTCTGTATTATCAACAGTACTATTTTGTTTATATGTTTTTTCAGTTTTTGAAAGGGGGCCAAGCCTATTAAACTCTTCTTCTTTCTCTGCTAAATACTCTGACACTGTTTCTACCAAACATTGTAGCCCTTCCACAGTATCAATATAGTCCTCCTTGGGCTCCTCAATAGAGGAAGGGAAATAAGACTTATTTCCAAGTATGTTTGTGTCACAATTCACCCTTTGTAATGGGAATGCTGGATTTGTTACATAACATTCTTCAGAAAAGGCTCCAATATGGTAGCTGTTGGATGGATGCCATGTTGGTGACAGTAAACCTTCCTGCTTTTCAGAAACAGGGGAAACTAAAAGTTCATCAGAAGTACTGCTAGTAGAATCATCAAGAATATCTAATGGAGTAAAATTAATGACATGCTGGTTTGAGCTGGATGACTTTACATAGCTCTTAAAACAACTAGAGAGATCATAATCATGACTTTCTGACTTAGTGTTCCACATGCGACTCTTAACAACAAATCCATTTTTGTAGGGATGCAAAACTGAGTTATTTTGTTTCTTCTTTTTATTGTGGCAAAGGTTACAGTTCTCAGTATTTGTATATGTACTTTTCAAGTTAGTTTTATATCTATCATCATATTGCCTTCTTTCACTGTCTTCAAAACGACTATATAAGGGTTTCTTTTTCCTTCTTCTATCTATTGTATCATATTTCTGGGGATATCTGGAGAAAACAGGTGTTTCAAACTTAAGGTCAAAATTAGAGGCAGAAGAGAAGTTTGTTTGCTGGCTCTGAGATTTTAACTTTTTCAAATTCTTGTACTTTGGTTGTTCTTGTTGGCTGTAATATTCATTAATTTTTGAAAGGGTTCTGATTTCTTTTACTTCTGCTTCCTTCAAGTTTATATTACTATTTTCTAGAAAATCCTGTGTTACTTTGCCTTCTACCTCCTCATTTATATCTTCTTGCTCTTCATAGTCAACATCAGAGAAAGCTGGCAGAATCCTAATTTTATCATTTTTAACCTGTGAGGTTTGTCTGATGGACAGGAATATAATTGGGAGGATGGTAAGGCAAGAAAAGGAGGAAAAACAAAGGAAAGGAAGAAATAAATTATAAGATTTAGCACATGTTCAATGAGAAGATAACTAGAGTAAAATTGACAATTTGATAAAAATCCATTCAGTCTAAAAAAATATGATAAGGAAACCCACATGTTCTTAAGTCAAAATTACATCAATGTAGTGAAATAGTTTTTATGCGGAAAATAATAGCTACAATAACAAACAATTTAAAACTGCTTCACTTGCTACCATTTGTCATTGGGTCCTTTTATTTTCTAAAAAGAAAACAAAAAAGAACTTGCTTTATCAGTATCTGGAAGGTACTGGCAATGTCAAAGTTTAGAAACTGTTAAGTATATCATAAAAATATAACCAAGGATTTGAAGAAAACTGAATTTGTTAATGAATTTGAGTCTGAAAAAGAGCCAAGCTGTTAACTTTGTGAAAATCATATTTGTGGTACATAGCCAACAACTTAGTCAAACATGTTTTTAAGAAAAAGAAAAAAATATATAACAATATATAATTATTGACTATCAGTAGAAGGCAAACCTTTTCACACTACCTAAAACAGCAAATTATTTAAAATATAGTAACTGTTTGTGAAACAGATGCATTGATGATCACAGTGAAATGAAAATCTTTGCCTACACTAATCACAACAGCACTACACACTCAGGTTAAGTCGATGCATACAGAAGATAGAGACCTTCCTTTCGAGCACAGAGACTGTGCTTCCTATGTCCTGAGGTGGGAGGGAGGTGTAGAGAGAGGGCTTACAAACCAGGAGCTTGTCAGCTCAGTGTTATTTTAAAGCTCTGACATCATTTAGGAAATAAAAACAAATTCAAAGCAGTCACTTAGTTACTATTTGTCAAGGGTATGACTAATATTCTCTCTTTTTCTTTTTAAAGATTCATTTTTTTTAATTTATGCCCCGCCCCACCCCAGTTGTCTGCTCTCAGTGCCCATTTGCTGCGTGTTCTTCTGTGATTGCTTCTATCCTTATCAGAGGCACCGGGAACCTGTGTTTCTTTTTGTTGCATCATCTTGTTGTGTCAGCCCTCCGTGTGTGCGGCGCCATTCCTGGGCAGGCTGCACTTTCTTTCGCGCTGGGCAGCTCTCCTTATGGAGCGCACTCCTTGCCTGTGGGGCGGGTACCCTACGCGGGGAACGACCCTGCGTGGCACAGCACTCCTTGCGCGCATCAGCACTGCGCATGGGCCAGCTCCACATGGGTCAAGGAGGCCCGGGGTTTGAACCTCGGACCTCCCATGTGGTAGGCGGATGCCCTATCCATTAGGCGAAGTCCTCTTCTGCTAATATTCTCTTGACCCCTCATTACTTAACACTGGAGGCACTTTGGCTACATAATATCTAACAAAGACCAACTCTATTGTCAAACCTCGAATAGGTAAATTTCCTATTATTTTAAACTCCTAAGACAAAATCCATTTGATTAAGAAAAATCAGTTTAACACTTTTTTTCCTCATTGAGTTTCATTACTTTCCAGTATCCTCAAAAACTCTAACTCCGACCTGGAAGAAACCTTTATAGTTTCAACTTAAATCAAAAGATAGCCAAGGCTGTTGTAAACATAACATTTTTACACTTCTAATTTATTGGCAAGTACTTGAAAATAAGTTTGTCCCCTCAAGGATTAAACTTTCTTCCTAAAAAAAACCTGTGTAACTTAAGGACTTAGACAATTTCTGAAAATTTCAGCCTAGCAACTCTTCTAATTCCCCCTCCTGAAATTCAAAATTAGAACATTAACTTAGTATTTACAGAAACAGAAATTTAAAAACCAATGCTAGTGATATAATCCCTTCAAAACTTTTCTAAAGGTGAAATAATTTCAAACATTTAAGTTAAAATGTCTATAATATAAAATTTACTTAAAACTTTTTAATATCATTTTACATACTAATAAAGTAAAATCTAATTTATATGGGTTCTACTAAAGAAAAATTTTAGGAAAAATTTGCAACTTAAAAGACATCACTAACGATCTTCCAAGTGTTATTAAAGCAGTAATACAGGAAATAATTGAATTGACCAAATTATAAGGTAATGACTAGGTAAATTATACTTTGTCCAAATGGAGTAGTATACAGTCATTTAGGCTGCTGTGCCATAATTGCTTCTTGGACTTCAGTCCTAAAGACTGTAGACATAGACTGTCTACAGTTCAAGGGGAAAGAAGGTAAAAAAAAAACACTGTTTTTGCTTTTTTATATTTTTTTAAATAGGCAACATAAGCAATTAAAATTAAATTAATAAAATATACAAACATTCAATTAATAAACCAGCAAGGAGTTGAGACCAACTTCAACAGGTTTCCAGGTATGTTTCTTTTTAGAATTAGAGTTTAAGGAGTAAGAATTCAATATTATGGTTTGTATATGAAAAACTTTCATTGAATATATTCTCAAGATGATCATAAACTGAGAGGATGTTGTCTAGCAGAGATAAGGACCACAAAGCTCTGGATAAAAATTCACTAGCATAATAGTTTGGTGAGATGTGCAAAAAGAAATTGAGATCATCCTATGGTATGGTGAATTTTAGAAACCAAAAATATGTGCTAAATCTGAAAGATGTTTTTAAAAAACTAATGTCCAACCAATGAAGTAATTGATTCAGGCAAGGATCATCAATGGATACTAAAATAATTGCATAAAACATTGTGGGAAAACAGCATATTGATACAAGCTTAGGTATCACCTCAGAGATTATTAATTACAAAGGAGAAAAATAACTTTACAATGGAGAAATCTGACATATACCTTCTTAATCAAGACATCAACTAAATATCATCAATAATGAGACAAAGTGACATTATGTGCCTTCTTAAGAATTGTGAAGGAATCATCACATATGTAATATTTTTGTAAACAATGTTTAACCTGATTCTAAACATGAACAAAAATCAGACAAAACCAAATTAAGGGGCATTCTCAAAACAACTGTCCTGAACTCTTGAAAAAATGTCAATGTGCTTAAAAGACTAGGAAAAATTAAAAAAAAGATGAGGGAATTTAGCTAGATTAAAGATAAAGAAATAGGAAAATCAAATGTAATGTAGCATGATCCCTGACTGGATCCTGGATCAAAAAGGAATACATATATATACACACACACACACACACACAAGACATTATTGGGACAAACCACAGAAATTTAAATATGTTCTATACATGAGGTAATATTACCATGTCATTAAATTTCTTGAGTGTAATCATAATATTGAGTTTAGGTAGGAAAAAGTCCTTTTTCTTAGTGTTACATACTGAAGTACTTTGGGGTGAAGTAACATGGTTATCTGCAACTTATTCAATGGTTCAGAAAAAGAAATGAGCGTTTATGTGTATATGCATTAGAGAGAATGATATAAAGTAAACATGGCAAATGTTAACAACTGGTGAATCTAGACGTGATTATTGATGTTCACTGTACTATTCCTTCAAATTTTCTTAAGTTTGAATTTTTTTAAGTTTGGGATGAAAGGGGAAGCATGCATGTATGCATTTGCTTTTGTACTCACAAATACATGACAGGCTCTGGAAGGATAGAAATTACAGTGGGAAGGGAATTAGGACACAGGATAGGGATGAGATGTAGGATAACAGGTGTGGGGGACAGATTCTTTACTGTGTACTATATTGTACCTTTAAATTTTTTTAACAATATAAATGTTTTATATATTTAAGAAATTAAATTAAAACAAAGTTTCAGCAAAAGTACTGAATCTGCTGTGGTGAGGTCATACTGGATTTCTTCTCAAGTTGTCAGGGAAATATTTAGGCAGGAAGGATTATCCAAATATTTAACATCTGTGATTTAAAAAAAAAATCTTGGAAGGGTATATCAAAATCACTGAGCTAGGCAAGGAGGAAGGTTTTTAATCAGCCATCTGCCCCAGGCAGGCATGAACTACCAGTTGAGAATGAATGATCATAAAGAAAATATTCCTGATGGGAATGTATAAATGTGACTATGTGGAAGAGGAAAAAAAGAGAATCACTGTTCTACACAAAATTAACTGTAGCTTCGCCCATCATATTGCTGCAGTTTCACTACCATCTCAGGGTAAAGCTCCCAAATCCCTCCAGTCAACTGCAGCATGGTACTTGCATTATTAGGAAAAGAAAATGCTTTGCTTCCAATACCCACCTGAGGGCCCGCCGCTCTGGATAATCGAGGTCATAACTTTGCATAGAGTCACTGCAAGATTCCCGGGAACTACCCTGAAGTAGCAGCTGCTGTGGAAATCGCACCGGCACAGGGAACTGGTGCACAGAAGCGTTGGGCTGGGAAGTCGTGTGGTAAGGAGGTGGAATGCTATTGCTGGTCTCACTGCGATAGTCACTATCTCGGTCATCGACAGCACTGTCAGGGTCTTCAAAAGCTGTGGAATAAGCACAGTCCATCAAAATATCCCAGCTTTAATTAGTTCTTCAGAATTTTTCTACTTTAAGCCTAGACCTTGTTGACATTGAGAATAAGAGAAAGCCACACTGCACATGAACTTAGTGACCTCAAAGTCCTGTGCAGACCTATCTCATTTAACACTCACAAGTCTCTCTCATTATCAAATGAGATAAGATGCTTGGTTTGATTTAAATGCTCATTCTTAGAGGTGCTTCAAATTGCATTTTCCTAATGCTCTCCTATTATCAAAGTAGGAGAGAGGGAAAGAAGTAGCTTTTCCCTATCTCAGAAAAGTTTTTTTAAAATTTAAAGTGATTTGGTGCCTTCAGACTTTAAAATACATGGGCTGAATCAAATAAGCAGATAAAATGTTTATAGCTGATCCTAGAAGTCAGGAAGGTCAACATCAAAGCTCAGAAGTCAAGCTAAAAGCTTTAGATGCTGAAAACAGCAGCCTTACTGTCTTGCTGCAACGTCAGGTTTTTTGAACAATTCCTGTCAAGCAACAACACCCTAGTCTCAGAATTCCCATCCAAAGTATGGGCTGAAGGAGAAGAGATCAAAAGCACTGCCAATAAGATCCTGCTCACAATGCAGCTAAGTTTATCTAAAAGCAATGGCTGGGAAGCAGACTTGATCCAATGGATAGGGCATCCACCTACCACATGGGAGGTCCGTGGTTCAAACCCCGGGCCTCTTTGACTCGCATGGAGCTGGCCCATGGACAGTGCGGATGCGCACAAGGAGTGCTGTGCCATGCAGGGGTGTCCCCATGTAGGGGAGCCCCACGTGCGCGGAGTGCACCCCATAAGGAGCTGCCCAGTGCGAAAGAAAGTGCAGCCTGCCCAAGAATGGCGCCGCACACACGGAGAGCTGACACAACAAGATGATGCAACAAAAAGAAACACAGATTCCCGGTGCCTCTGATAAGGATAGAAGCAGTCACAGAAGAACACACAGCAAATGGACACAGAAAGCAGATAATTGGGGGGTGGGGGGGTGGGAAGGGGAGAGAAATAAACATTTTAAGTCTTAAAAAAATAAAATAAAATAAAAACAATGGCTGCAATTTCATAAAATTATTTCTACCTTTCAGGCAAGCACCTGACAGGCTACAGTTGTATGTATGTGTGCATATAAATCCTGTTACAATTAAAAATAAAAATATGCAACACTGTGCTTGGAAAGGGAACTTGATCTAATAGCACTTTGTAGACTATTTTATAAGGAAGCCATTTTTTACACCATCCCTGTACATGTATGATTAACAAGGTCTCAATGGTCTTTTCTTGTCAAGTTCTTATTTGGCTTTAAAAAAACATCTTAAAAAAAAAAATTGAACAATGAGGCTCTCTGGTACCTGGTGCTCTTGGGTCAAGTTCCTATCTTTAAATCAAGAGAAGAATAAATAGCTAGAACTTCAGCACCAGAGAAGAAAAGAATGAGAATTAAAACATTTTTCCATGGCTCAGTGACTTTTTTCTACTTGAAAAACCTTAAGGTATGTGAGCCTCTTGAGGTTGCCTTTGGGCAGAACTTTCCTAACAGTGGGAATACACATGATGCAAATTAAGGAAAGTACATTCTCCATCAGAAGTTCCAGTTATATAACAAAATTTGGCCCCACTTAGCACCTGTTAGATACCTAATCACTG
Source organism: Dasypus novemcinctus (assembly GCF_030445035.2). Taxonomy (NCBI): domain Eukaryota; kingdom Metazoa; phylum Chordata; class Mammalia; order Cingulata; family Dasypodidae; genus Dasypus; species Dasypus novemcinctus. The sequence goes on along the minus strand of NC_080680.1, from coordinate 80,006,342 downwards.
GGACTTAGCCAGACCCCCTATGAGATGGGTAATGTAGCCAGTAATGTCAGCTTAGCGCTGTGTATCTTGTTGGACAGAACTGGCTCTCTAAGAACCAGAACTAAAGAAAGCCAGTTCTTTTTCACTCTCGAAGTCCTAGAACAAAGTTGGCTTCCAGCCTAGCTGGGCTGTTTTAAGGAAAGTCAGACCATGTACTCAGTCTTTTGTTTGCTTCACAAAACTAAGTTTTTGGATTCTAAAACTGACTGAGGTGATAACAGCACAACTCTCCGATAAAAATGAGAAACACTGAGTTTATACTTTGAATGCACTGTACAAACCATGGGACTGTATAAAACAGTGAATCCTGTGGTGGAAGATAGACTGTGGTAAACAGAACAAATATAAGAAGGTTCTCTCTCAAATTATAACAAACATATAATACTGATAGATAGATAGACAGATAGATAGATAGATAGATAGATAGATAGATAGATAGATGTTAATATGTGTTAATTATCAGGTGGGTTGCGGGGAAAAATACACCAAATGGAAGATATTGGCTATAGTTAGTAGTAATATATATTTTTTTATAAATAAATCTTTTTTTTAAAGATTTATTTATTTTTATCTCTCCCCTTCTCCCCCCACCCACCGCAGTTGTCTGTTCTCTGTGTCTATTTGCTATGTGTTCTTCTGTGTCCGCTTCTGTTGTTGTCAGCAGCTCAGTAATCTGTGTTTCTTTTTGTTGTTTCATCTTGTCGTGTCAGCTCTCCGTGTGTGCGGCACCACTCCTGGGCAGGCTGCACTTTCTTTCGCACTGGGTGGCTCTCCTTACAGGGCACACTCCTTGCATGTGGGGCTTCCCTACGTAGGGGCACCCCTGCGTGGCACAGCACTCCTTGCGCACATCAGCACTGCATGTGGGCCAGCTCCACATGGGTCAAGGAGGCCCAGGGTTTGAATCACGGACCTCCCATGTGGTAGACAGACACCCTAACCACTAGGCCAAATCCGCTTCCCAGTAGTAATATTTTGATGATACTCTTTCATGGTCTGTAACAAATGTTTCACAACAACACAAGGTGGTGGTGGGGTGATGTATAGAAGCCCTGTATGATGATATGCATGTTTGTTTTGTAAGTTCTCAACTTTAACTATACACTTATTGTTTATGTATGTTCACGTATGAGTGATATACTTCAACTGAAAATTTTAATGAAAAAAAATAAGAAAATATATATTTTTTTAAAAACAACTAAGTTTTTGGCTGAAATGGCACTCAACTTTGCTAGACCAATGAACCCCAGACAGCAGTCTATTCCACAGTCTTAGTATTATGAAGATAAACTCAGCTGATTCAGAATGCACACCAATGACCCTGACTCCAGCACATTCCTCTCCCAGGAATTTGGTCATTGAACTTCTTAGCCAAGAGACCAAGGAAAGGGTTTCCTACACTAGGAGTTTGATGGTGCTATTGTCTCTGGTGAGGGGGGTGGAATTAAATCAGAAGATCCTGCCAAGATTATGAACTGGGACTCTGGTTTGAAATTTACCACAAATACACACACAAAGTCCTGAAGAAATCAGTCAGAAAATACATAGCATTCCACTGCAGGCAATGATCTCCTGAGCTTCAACTGGGGGAGGAGGAAGAAATGGGATTATAGATGTTTATATGCGTGAACAGCTTCATAGTTCAGAAAGACTATGTTAAAGGGTAAGATAGAGAAAATTATAAGGAATTCAAATTCTTACATACTCTGCTGCTCTCCCCAGCCCAAATAGGTCCAGTGACCTATGAAAACAGCAAGTGGTAGCAAAAAAGGAGTGACAGAGACAATTTTAGAAGGAATCCAAAAATCATTTCCCCATTCCCACCAATTATTATATACCTTACTTGCATCTACCTTACTTGAATTCCATTTACTTTACATAATACATAGAGCACCTGTCTTCTACTGAGCATGAGACAAACCTACAAATTACTTTTGTTTTCTGCTGCTCACCATACAGGGGATCGGGGCACAAGAACTACTACTTCATACTATATGTGTGTGTGTATATATACACATATATAGTTTTTAATGATTGATTGATTCATTGTAGTAGGGATTGAACCCAGGACTTCATACATAGGAAGAAGCAGAAGCTCAACCACTGAGCTACATGTAAACCCCAATGAAAGTTGATTTTTCCATTTGTTTTTTTAATTTTAAATTTTTACTTTTTTATCCCTACCCCCATGGCTTTTTGTGTGCTTTCTGCTCTCTGTGTCTATCCACTGTGAGTTCTTCTGTGTCTGTATTTATTTTTATTTCCCCTCCCCTCCTTGCAGCTTGCTTGCTGTCTGCTCTCTGTGTCTGTTTGCTGCATGGTCTTCTGCGCTTTTTGCTTGTCTCCTTTTTTGTTGCATCACCTTGCTGAGTCGGCTCTCCATGGCTCCTGTGGGCCAGCGGCACTCCATGGCACTTGCAGGCTGGGCAGCGCTCTGCGGTGCTTGCAGGCCAGGCAGCACTCTGCGGTGCCTGGACCAGCGGCTCTTCACGGTAGGTGGGTGAGCCTGCCTGCACAAGAAGGCTCCAGGACGCAAATCCAGGGCCTCCCATATGGTAGATGGGAGCCCAACTGATTGAGCCATAGCCACTTCCCTTTCATTTGTTTGTTTTTTTTGTTTTGTTTTTAAAAGATTTATTTATTTATTTATTCCCCCTCCCTTGTGACTTGTTCCATTCTTTGCTGTCTCTTCTCTGTGTCCACTCGCTGTGTGTTTTTTCTGTATCAGCTTGTCTCCCTTTTTGTTGTGTCATCTTGCTATGCCAGCTCTCTGCAGTGCACGGCCGTCAGTTCTCCACGGCGCACGGGCCAGCTTACCTTCTTCACAAGGAGGCCCTGGGATGTGAGCCCAGGGCCTCCCATATGGTAGATGGGAGCCCAACTAATTGAGCCACAGCTGCTTCCCTCGTTTGTTTTTAGGAGGTACCAGGACTCTAACCCTGGATCTCATATATGGGAAGCAGGCGCTCAACCACTTGAGCTACATTTGCTCCCCTTCCATACTCTTTTAAACCTCTTTCTGGCCTAAGTCTTAAAATGTCATCATGTGGAATCTCATATGCCCTTCCTTAGCCAAAATGAGAAAAAGTTTTATTTCCTGCCTTTAAGAAACCCTTTCTTTTGTCTGTGTTCACCAAATCTGAGCTTACCACAGTATATCCATGGGGAGCTCAGTCCTGATATGGTGAGACAGGTGATGTTCCCCTTGTCTGAGTAATGATATCAAATTTTACTGCTCTCTACTGAAAGTTAAAAGGACAAAGAATGGCAATGTCCATCTCATAAGCATTAATCTCTCTAATTTTCCAATATGTAATAAAATACTGCAGCATGGTAGATCCTCAAAGATAGTCACTTTTTCTGGCCAATAGACCTTTTATTTTTTTAGATTTATTATTTATTTATTTATCCCCACACCCCTGTTCTTTGCATTTGCTGTGTCTGTTCATCTTACTTCTTTAGGAGGCACCGGGAACTGAACCCAGGACCTCCGATGTGGGAGGGAGGCACCTAATCACTTGAACCATGTCTGTTCCCTGCTTTGTTGCATCTCTTATTATGTTTTTTCTTCTTTTGTCTCTTGTGTCATCTTGTTGTCTCAGCTTGCCATGCCTGCCTGTCGCATCAGTTCGCTGTCTTGCTTGTCTTCTTTAGGAGGCACCAAAAACTTCTGTTCCCTGCTTTGTTGAGTCTCTCGTTATGTATTTTCTTCTTGTGTCTCTTGTTGCATTATCTTTTTATTTTTAAAAAAAATTTTTTTAAGATTTATTTTATTTATTTCTCCCCCCCACCCACACCTTTCCCCCGTTGTCTGCTCTCTGTGTCCATTTGCTGTGTATTCTTCTGTGTCTGCTTGTTTTCTCATTAGGCGGCTCTGGGAACTGATCCTGCGACCTACCAGAGTGGGGGAGAGGTGATTATTCTCTTGCACTACCTCAACTCCCTGTTCTGCTACGTCTTCTTATTTTCTCTCTTCTGTGTCTCTTGTTGCATCATCTTGCTGCGCCAGCTCTCCGCATCGGCTGGCACTCCTGCATGGGACAGCATTCCAGTGTGGGCTGGCACTCCACATGGGCCAGTTTGCCCTCACTAGGAGGCCCTGGGCATCAAACCCTGGACCTCCTATATGGTTGACAGGAGCCCAATTGGTTGAGCCACATCCATTTCCCTTGTTGGATCACCTTGTGTCAGCTTTCCATGCCTGCCTGTCATGCCAGCTTGCTGCCGGGAACCGAACCATGTACTTCCTATGTGGTAGGCAAGAAATCAATCATTTGAGACACATCCACTTTCCAATATAGACTTTTAATAAAACTCATTAAAACAGAAGTTTTGAAAGACAAAACTGAAGACATTTTCTACTAATTTTTCAAAGTCAAAAATTCAATATTAAATTCTATACCACATCCAAACTGAATTTGAGGCAACTAATGTGACAAAGCTATTATGAAAAATCAGCCTTTCTTCCAATAAACAAGGGGGAATTTAGCTTCATAGTTAAGAATGTGGTCTTTGACATCAAAGAGAGCTAAGATTTTCTGGCTATGCCACTTACTAGCTATATGATCTTGAAAAAGTCATAGATGTTTCCTCATCTGTAATATAACAATAATAATACTCTGAGTCTCACTGGGTTATTGTAAGGATTAGATGAGAAAATGCATGTAAGTGCCTTAGCACAGTCCACGGAACATGGTAAGCAATCAGCACATGATGTTATTTTGTCATGTTGCCATGTTTTTGCCTGCCTTACAGGGTCCCAGTAAATAGGTGGCAGGAAGAAAATACTCCCAGATGTGCACAATCTGTAAGTTCTAATGTGTGTTGAGTGATCTTCAATGTGTGGTCTAGATAACCTTTAGCATTCTGAGGATACAGCTCTCTTGGAAGTTTACAGTAAGACTCAAAATTCTTTGGGCGCTGAATGATGCCAACCCAGCCTGGTTTCATTCCCTGAGCTAACCCCATTCCTGGGAATGGGAATATGGGACTATAATTGGCCACAGGCTGTTGAGTTTAGCCATATACTAAAAGCCAATTTTCTTCCTATGTACTTACCTTCTTCCTATCACTAGGTCTCCTCTTCCTATCCCTCAGAAACAATATATTGGTTTAGTGTACCTTTTTTTTTTAATTTTATATTTAACTTTCTAAACTGGAGAGGGGTGTATAAGAAAATTCTCCCAGGCTATAGCATAGTTGCCATAGAAACTGCTAGAGAGTACTCAGTTTCTTTTAAAAGAAAACTGAATAAACAATCTCATAGAGCCTCAGAAGAAAATATCTAATGACCTACATTGCTCCAGGCAAGTGACAATGCTAATTCTCAATGAAATTCTGGGTCCAATAAAGCCTCTCTCTGCAGGCACTGCCTCATCTTTGGACACTCCAGAGCAATGCATAACAGTTTCTTTTACACAGTAGGTGCTAAATAAATATCTATTGTATGAATAAAACTGAATGAATGATCTGATTCCATATACTGGGTCTATCTTTAACCCAGAAAAAAACAAGTCATGGTCTCTGACAAATCAGTCCCCTCTGCTTACCACTTCAGCCCAATACCATTATAAGAGCTTAATTAAGTAAGTTTCCTTCTCCACCCCAATCCCCAAACATGTATTAAAATATCTCATTAATGGGTAGCGGACTTGGTTCAATGGATAGAGTGCCCACCTACCACATGGGAGGTCCAGGGCTCAAACCCAGGGCCTCCTTGCCCCGTGTGGAGCTGGCCCATGCGCAGTGCTGATGCGCGCAAGGAGTGCCATGCCATGCAGGGATGTCCCCCGCGTAGGGGAGCCCCACGCACAAGGAGTGTGCCCCATAAGAAGAGCTGCCCAGCGCGAAAGAAAGTGCAGCCTGCCCAAGAATGGTGCCGCACACACGGAAAGCTGATACAACAAGATGACGCAACAAAAAGAAACACAGATTCCTGGTGCCACTGGTAAGGATGGAAGCGGTCACAGAAGAACACACAGAGAATGGACACAGAGAGCAGAAAACTGGGGGAGGAGGGGTGGAAATAAATTTTAAAAATAAAATAAAATCTTAAAAAAAACACATCTCATTAGGTAGTAGAACAATTACTGAGGATAGTTAGGTTTAGCTAGGCCTGAGTACTGAGGAAGAAAAGTACTGAAAAAGAAAGGGAGGAAATAATCCAGGAAAAGGACATTCCTTACACAGGTAAAGGTCTAGAAATAAGAAAGAACCTGACATTTTCAGGAAACTGAGTTCTTGCATATCTGAATGTGAGGCTATGGGGCTATGACGGAACCTGATCTCAGGGGTTCTTATGTAATGTTTAGGAATTATATAATGTTAGGAATTTGGAATTATCTGGAGATGGAAGAATTAGGATCTGATTTACCATTTTAGAAAGAGAACTGTGTTATGGTGTGGCCAATGGTTTGCCAGAGTAAGGGGCACTGATGAATAGTGTCAGGAGGCAGGTAGGAAGAACTGTTGTCTGAGGTCATGGCCTGAACTAGGGAAGTGGCGAAAGAGTTGAGAGAAATAGATTAATGAAAGGGGCAGTCTAAGAGATATGATGAATTCAGGGTTAGATACATTCACTTTGAGTACCTATGGGAAATCTCAAATGAATATATTCAGAGGGCAGCTGGATATACTGGTGTAGGACTCAGGAAAGAAATGTCGAGCAGAAGATAACAGACTTGGAAGCTTTCAGAACACAAGCTCCTATGAAAGCGGGATCCTTGGCATATTCTTGGTGCCTAAACAGTACCTGGCACAAAGTAGATGATCAGTAAATATTTAAAAATGAATAAGAATAAAAATGTAAGTAGTTAAGAACACTGCAACAGAGAGTATGGAATAAGAGAAAAAGATGGCATCAGGCGGGGGAACACTAAGGAAGAAAACATTTAACAAGCAGAGAAATATAAAAAACAAAAAAAAACCTGACAATATCAAGTGTTGTTAAGGAGGTACATCACACATTGTTGGTGAAAATACAAAATAGGTAAGCCACGTTGGAAAACAGTTTGGTACTTTCTTACAAAAGTTAAACAAACAGCATACAACCATATAACCCAACAATCACGCTGCTAGACATTTACCCAAAAGAAATAAAAACATATGTTTACACAAAAACCTGTACATTAATGCTTACCATGGTTTAATTCACTGAGAACTAGACATCTAAATATTCTCAACTGGTGAAGGATAAATAAACTGTGGTATATCATACAGTGTAATGCTTCACAGGAATAATAAGGAATGAACTACTGGCACACATTGATGAATCTCAAATGCTTAAGTGAAAGAAGCCAGGTTCAAAAAGCTATATACCATATTTTATTTATATGAGATTTTGGAAGAGGCAAAACAATAGGAACAGGAAACAGTTAGTGGTTGTTAGGGGTGGAAGTAGGAAAACTTGACCGCAAAGGGGTATAGAGAACTTTTGGGGTGACAGAACTGTTATCTTGACTATAGTTGTGGTTACATATGTGTCAAAATGCATAGAGCCACACACTAAGGAAAAAATTTTTATATGTGAATTATACCTCAAAAAACCTGACTTAAAAAAGGAAAGCAGAAGAAGAATCCATAACCAAACCTAGAGAAGAAGTCAGAGAGACAGGAAAAAAAAATCATAGCAGGATGGTATATCTGACATCAGGGAAAAGAAGGTTTCAAGGATGGAGTGGTCAATAGGTGTTAACCGCTACACAGTAGTCAAGTACAATGAAACTGAAGAAGATCCACTGGATTTAGAAACAAAGAGATTACTAAAAACTTTAATATGAGAAATTTCAATGGGTGAAAATGAGAGTATAGACTGTTCAGAAGCAAATGAAAACACATACCATGGAATAAGACATTCAAGAGATTTCACAATTTATAGTGTCATTTGTGAACAGAGTATAAAACTGACCAAGATGGAGGGTGTATTAGTCAGCCAAAGGGGTGCTGATGCAAAGTACCAGAAATCTTTTGGCTTTTATAAAGGGTATTTATTTGAGGTAAAAGCTTACAGTTACAAGGACCTGAAGAGTCCACTTCAGGGTTCTCTCTCTTCCAGGGCTTTAGCTGTTTGAGCCTTCTCCTTTCTGTCACATGGCAGGACTGAAACGACCAATTTCTCTCCTCTTCCATGTGTCTTCTTGAGTCAGTGTCCATTTATATCAGTCCACCAAGGGGGCAAGGATTCAACCTGAGTCATGCCCTACTGACATGACCAAATCAAAGCCCTAATCTTTTAATCAAGACATGCCAGCTGAATCTAGTACAATCAAAGGGTATCATACCCAGAAGAACAGATTAGTTTACAAATATAACCTTTCTCTTTTTGGGATTCATAAAATAATCACAAACTGCCACAGAAATCAAGGGGGAAAATCCCATTTTCAACAGCAACTAAAAGAATCAAACAATTAGGAATACATTTAACCAAGGATGTAAAGGACTTATATATGGTAAACTACAAAACATTACTGGAAGAAATTAAGATCTATATAAATGGAAGGACATTTCATGTTCATGGATTGGAAAACTAAATATTAAGATGTCATTTTATCAAAAGTGATTTACAGATTCAAACTAACCCCAATCATAATTTCAATGGCCTTCTTTGCAGAAATGGAAAAGCCAATTATCAAATTTCAATGGAAGGGTAAGAGGCCACAAATAGCCAAAACAATCTTGAAAAAGAAGAAAAAAGTTGAAGGAGTCACACTTCCCAATTTTAAAACTTATTACAAAACCACAGTGGTCAAAACAGCTTGGTACTGGCATAAGGACAATCATACAGATCAATGGAATTGAATTCAGTTAAGGGGAAAAAGCCCTCACACAAGTGATTTTTGACAAGGATGCCATGTCCATTTTTTTTTAAAAAGGATTTTATTTATTTCTCCTCCCCGCCCCCCAACCCGGTGTCTGCTTTCTGTGTCCATTCGCTGTGTGCTCTGTGTCTGCTTGTATTCTCATTAGGTGGCTCCAGGAACCAATCCTGGGACCTTCCACAGTTGGAGAGAGGTGATCATTCTCTTGCACCACCTCAGTTCCCTGATCTGCTGACTCCTAGTGTCTCTCCCCTGTATCCCTTTTTGTTGCATCATCTTGCTGCACCGGTTCTCCACATCAGCCAGCACCCCAGCATGGGGCAGCACTCCTGTGTGGGGCAGTACTCTGTACAGGCCTGCACTCCACACAGGCCAGCACTCCATGTGGGCCAGCTCACCACACACACCAGTTTGCCTTCATCAGGAGGCCCTGGGCATTGAACCCTGGGCCTCCTATATGGTAGGTGGAAGCCCAATTGCTTGAGCCACATCTGCTTCCTGTTATATCTATTTAATAGGGAAAGAACAGTCTCTTTAACAAACGGTGCTGGGAAACCTGATATAGCCATATGCAAAAGAAAGAGGGTGGACCCCCTACCTCACACCACATAAAAAGTTAACTTAAAGTGGATCAAAAGAAGAATCAAAAAGAAAAAAAAAAAGAAAAGAAAGGAAAAAAAGGATCAAAAGCCTGAATATAAAAAAGAAAACTATAAAACTCCTAGAAGAAAACATAGGAAAACATCTTAAGGACCCTGTGTTAGGCAATAGTTTCTTAGATTTTTACACCAAAAGCATGAGCAATGAATGAAAAAATAAATAAATGGCACTTCACAAAAATTAAAAACTTTTGTGCACCATAGGACTTTATCATGAAAGTTAAAAAAACAACCTATGAATGGCATAAAAATACATAAGCTACATATCTGATAAGGGTTTAATATTTTGAGTATATAAAAAATCTAACAACACAAACACAACAAATTAAGAAATGGGGGAAAAAAAGAAATGGGCAAAAGACTTTAACAAACGTTTCTACAAAGAAGATATTAATATATCCATGGCCAATAAGCACATGAAAAGACGCTTGACTTCTTTACTCATTAGGGAAATGCAAATCAAAACCACAATGAGATACGATTTTACACCCACTAGAATTGCTACTCTTTAAAAATAACAAGTTTTGGAGAGGATATGGAGAAATGAGAATACTCATTCATTGTTGATGGGAACGTAAAATGTTGCAGAGCTGTGGAAAACAGTTTGGCCGTTCCTCAGAAGTATAGAATTACCTGCAATGCCACTTCAATTGCAAAAGAATTGAAAGCAGGGACTCGAATAGGTACTTGCACACCAATGTTCACAGTAGCATTATAGATAATTGCCAAAAGATGGCAAGCATCCATCAAGAGATGAATGGATAAACAAAATGTAGGATATATATTTAATGGAATATTATTCAGCCATAACAAGGGAATGAAGTTTTGATGCATGCTACAATATGGATGAATCTTGAAGACATCATGTTGCGTGAAGTAAGCCAAACATAAAAGACAGATATTATATGAGCTCCCTTAAATAAAATTTAGAATATGCAAATTCATAGAGTCAGAAACTAGAATATAAGTTACCAGGGGCCAGAATGAGGGTAAGGAATGGGGAATTAATGCTTAATTGTTACAGAGTTTCTGTTTGGGATAATGGAAAAGTTTTGGTAATAGATGGTAGTGATAGTAACATAACATTGTGAACATAATCAACACATAAATGTATTTCTGAAAATGGTTAAAATAGGAAATTTTAGGTTATATCTATCTTACTAGAATAAACACTTTAAAAAACCATAGAATAGAGAGCAAACAGCGACCCCTAATGTTTACTTTGGTCCACAGTGAATAATACAATTATAATAACATTGATCAATTTTAACAAAAGTAGTATACTTTTGGAGAGTGTTAACAATAGGGAAAACTGTGTGTGGGGATGGGTAGTACATGGGAATTCTGTACTTTCTACATGATTTTTCTGTTAACTACAACTTCTCTAATTAAAAAAAAAGTGAATACCACTTACCTCATGGTTACATAAATATTGAAAATAATATATGTAGCATTTAACTACCATGTGCTAGACAAATGATAGTTACTCAATAAATGCTCCCTATCCTTCCTTATATAATTGATACCCATCTTCAAGTTCCATTTAAACAATTCTCCATAAACAATGCTCAATTACTCTGGAACAATGTCTCTGTTAAGAATCAAAATAAAAGCCAACTGTTTATTTCTTAAAAAGTCCAAGAAATATCTATCACATGTTCTAGCCAATCCATTCCTAGGTACTTGACAAAGAGATATGAAACATATGATCATAAAAGTGTTATTATTCATAATTACTGGAAACAACCCAAATGACATCAACAGGTAAATGGTTAAACAAAATGTGGTGTATCCATATTAAGGAACACTACCCAGCAATAAAAATTAACAAATTACTGATAAACTAAACAAAATGGATGCATCTCAAAATCCTTATGCTGAGTCAAAGAAGCCAGACACAAAACAGTACATACTGTTAATTCCATTTATATAAAACTTTAGGAAAGCAAACAGTCTATAGTTAAAGAAGTACATCAGTGGTTGCCTGGAGCATGAGGTAAAAAGAGGTATTGATTGCAAAGGGGCATGAGGAAACATTGAGAGATAATGGAAATGTTCTGCATTTTGACTGATATGAGTTTCACTGGTATATACATCCGTCAAAACTAATCAAACTACATACTTTGAATGAGTGAGTCTACTGTACATAAATTGTATCTCAATAAAATATATTAAAAAAAAAAAAACTGCCAAAAAGTGCTGCCACCAGTCAGAGTCACCCAGTTGCTAGAGCCTGAGGCAAACACAGTCACAAAAAGCTACAAACTTAAAAGAAAACCTTAAAAGAAAAACAGGATACATGAGTGGGCATTGATTAGCAAGGGAATGATGTGGAAATTCTTACCCATAATACCCTATAGGCTTTGGGCATATGAGTACAACAGGGTTTATATTAAATAGTTTCAGTTACCTACACCACCATTAACAAGATACCAACAAAAGCAGCTAGAACACAGGTATGACAGTGCTGGACATTTCCCTACTTGAATCTTCAACACAAGGGTACTAGAATGGCTAGTTGGAAGAGTTCCCTACTAGATTGCCCCAAGTTTCACCGCCATCATTGGACTGTCAATAAACATCTATACAACTGTTTTATTAGTCTACTACTCCCCTAAAGTTACCGAACAGGCACATCTGTGGGCATATAATGCATGTGCATGTGTCCTTTTCATATAACAGTCTTTGGATGCTGTAGCAGTTTGATATAATTTATGAATTCCAAAAATATTGTATGATGCTTGTAATCTGATCTGCACCTGGGCATGATTGAGTTATGATTAGGGTGTTGTGTCCCTACCCCTTGGTGGGTGGGGACTCACAGATAAAAGGCACTGCAAAGAACAGAGTTGGGGATTTCTGATGTTAAGAGTTTGATGCTGAAGACCCGGGAAGTCAGCACCAGGAAGGAAGAAACCTACAACCCAGAGAAAAGCAAGCCCCAGAAACGTAGGAAGCGAGGAAGCCTGAACCCTCACAGACGTCGTCGGCCATCTTGCTCCAAACAGACTTTGGTGGGCAAGTAATTTATGCTTTATGGCCTGGTATCTACAAGCTCCTACCCCAAATTAACACCCTTTACAAAAAACAACCAATTCCTTGTATTTTGCATCAGCACCCCTTTGGTTGACTACTACAGATGCTATAGATGGGAAACAAGCAAGAAGAACCCATAATAGTTCTCCTTTAGGAAAACTTTTTAGTTAATAGCTGTGATTCACTATCATCAGTTTTTGTTGTTTTTGGAACTTGTATTGCAGTACAACTGGGGACAAACCCTGCTTGATTTTTTGTTGTTGACGTTTTGCTGGATATTAATGTTTTATTGTGCACACTGGCAAATATACATTTCTGGAACACTACAATTCGGACTAACTAATGTGACTAGAAGTGCAAATCATAATAATCATGTATTTGCTATCAGTGACTGGAGGACCACCTTTTTGGCAATCTATGATTCAAGTGCTGAAATGAAAACTTCCCATGCTTTGTACTGTAGCAGGAACCATATTTCCTTGTACAAATTACTTCCATGCAATCTTCGCAGATGGTTAGCAAAAATGGATCCATGATAGCAGGAACAAGTGTCCTTTTTCCTTTTCTCTATATTGGATCAGTGATTACCTTAGCTGCAATGATCTACAAGAAATCAGTGGCTCTGCTTTTTGAAAAGCATCCCTGTCTTTATATACTAACATTTGTTATTTTATCTGCTAAAATCGCTAAGCTTGTGGTTGCACACATGACAAAAGTGAAATGCATTTGCATGACACAGCATTCATAGGTCCAGCACTTTTGTTCTTGGACTAGTATTTTCATAGCTTTATTGATGAATATATTGCACCTTAGTGTAGCAGTTTGATATTATTTATGAATTCCAAAAAAGGTATTTGATTATGTTTGTAAACTGGTCTTTTCCTCTGGACATGCTATCCTCTGATTTTATTAGATTCAGCTGAGATTCCTTTGATTAAATTAAGATTAGGGCTTGAGTCCTTAGGGTGAGTCAATTTGAGTCCATACCCCCTTGGTGGGCTATAAAAACGGACGCTCAATCAAGAACACAGAAGCAGGAGAGGGGGCAAGATGGCGGCTGAGTGAACATCCCTGTTAGAGTCTTCTGCAGGGAATCGGCTGGGCGGCGTTGGAGACTCTTTGGGACCGGATTGTTTCGGGATTTTTGCTGGTCCGGAGGTGTCTGGACATCGATTTGGAGGGAAGGTAACAGAGGATTCGTCTGTGAAATATACACGGAGATCCCAGCTACCTGCAGAGGATTCCCTTCTTGGGTAGGCGGAGACGAGGCATCTAGCCCCGCTCGGTGGGGCTGAGCCAGGCCGGGCCGGGCCGCGGTAGCGTTTGGAGCCGGCGGGGCCGGTGCAGGCCCCGGCTGCGGCCGCGGTAGCGTTTGGAGCCGGGCGGGACCGGTGCAGGCCCCGGCTGCGGGCCGCGGTAGCGCTTGGAGCCGGGCGGGGCCGGTGCAGGCCCCGGCTGCGGGCCGAGGTAGCGCTTGGAGCCGGGCGGGGCCGGTGCAGGCCCCGGCTGCGGGCCGCGGTAGCGCTTGGAGCCGGGCGGGGCCGGTGCAGGCCCCGGCTGCGGGCCGCGGTAGCGCTTGGAGCCGGGCGGGGCCGGTGCAGGCCCCGGCTGCGGGCCGCGGTAGCGCTTGGAGCCGGGCGGGGCCGGTGCAGGCCCCCGCTGCGGGCCGCGGTAGAGCTTGGAGCCGGGCGGGGCCGGTGCAGGCCCCGGCTGCGGGCCGCGGTAGCGCTTGGAGCCGGGCGGGGCCGGTGCAGGCCCCGGCTGCGGGCCGCGGTAGCGCTTGGAGCCGGGCGGGGCCGGTGCAGGCCCCCGCTGCGGGCCGCGGTAGCGCTTGGAGCCGGGCGGGGCCGGTGCGGGCCGCGGTAGCGCTTGGAGCCGGGCGGGGCCGGTGCAGGCCCCCGCTGCGGGCCGCGGTAGCGCTTGGAGCCGGGCGGGGCCGGTGCAGGCCCCGGCTGCGGGCCGAGGTAGCGCTTGGAGCCGGGCGGGGCCGGTGCAGGCCCCGGCTGCGGGCCGCGGTAGCGCTTGGAGCCGGGCGGGGCCGGTGCAGGCCCCGGCTGCGGGCCGCGGTAGCGCTTGGAGCCGGGCGGGGCCGGTGCAGGCCCCGGCTGCGGGCCGCGGTAGCGCTTGGAGCCGGGCGGGGCCGGTGCAGGCCCCGGCTGCGGGCCGCGGTAGCGTTTGGAGCCGGGCGGGCCCGGGTCAGGCCGCGGCGGGTACGGAGCCGGGCAGGGCCGGTCCAGGCCGCGGTGGCGGGAGGTGGATGCCGGAGCCGGCTGGGCCGCTGTAGCGAGCGGAGCTGGGCGGAGCCAGGCCAGGCCAAGGCGGCGTGAGGAGCCGGGCAGAGCCGGTCCAAGCCTCCGCGGCGGGCGGAGCCGGGCCTGCGGAGGGGTTTCTGTTTTTTTTTTTTTTTTTTTTGTTTGTTTGTTTGTTTGTTTTTTTTTTTTTTTTTTTAATTTTACTTAAATTTTTTTTTCTTTTTTTTTTTTTTTTTTTTTTTTTGAGCATCTGCAGTACTGGGGAGTTCGTGGGCCCTGGGCGGCCTATTGGGGGTTTGTGGGAAGGGAGGTGCTTGCAGACCCATTTGGGCAGACAGACGGGGGGTTTTAGGGCAAAGCGGGGGGAAGTTGTTGTTTTAGATAGTGTTGCAATTGTGACACGTGTGTACCTGTATCTCTCTTCTCCCTATCCGTTCCCCACCGTTTGCCCATCCTCTTTTTTTTTCTTCCTTTCTTCTTGCCTTTCTTTTTTCTCTATTATAATTAGTTTGTTTTTTTTTTTTTGTTTTTGTTTTTTTTTCGGTTTTCTCTTTCCCTCTTGTCCCTCATCTTCCACTTATTTTTACTTTAATTCAAGTATACAATAGGTGCTACAGGGGACACCTCACATTTGCTGGGTTTTCCCATCCTCCACTGCCTCATTTCTGTGTGAACTGATTTAGGCTACCTACACTATCCCCCTTCCCCTGCATCTTGATATCCACTATCATCTACTGTCTCTCCTATATTCCACCCCCCACCTCCCGTTCTTTGATCCACAAAGTGTCTAACTCTTAATTCCTAATACCTTTGTTCTGTTTTCTGTCTATTATCCACTCTTGAAACTATTACCTTTCTTTTCTTTTTCCCTCTCTCATGAAAACAATAGCTGTGTAGTTCATACCATATTCCTCCCAAATTCAGTCATCAACTTCATAAAAGGTACTCTACCTACAGCTATAACTCTATACAATCTACATGAATCTAACCTCCATCCTTCCAGATCTCATATTCCTGCTTTATTAACATACATCACCAATACAACTTTACACTTTTCCCTTGCTTACACAATTGCCTTTCCCCAACACTAATACTTTCCTCTAAAGTGAACTTAACCAACAACAAGTAACTAGAATAAGAAGAAAAAAGTGACAAAGAGAAGATATAACACCTGTGCAAAAATAACAACTAATTAACCTCCAAGAGCAGACAAAGAAGCTAAGGAACTGATTAAATTCGTCAAAATAAAGAGATGACAAGAAAGCAACAAAAATCTACGAACCAAACCAATAATCAGGAAAACATGGCTGAATCCAATCAACAAACCAATAATCACGAAGGGGAGCAAAACTTGGCACAAGCAATGAAAGATCTCAGAACATTTATCACTGACAAATTTGATGCAGTAATGAAAGAGGTTAACAACATGAAGACATCACTTGGAGGGGAAATTGCAGACATACGCAAAAACATAACAGATATGATGGGAATGAACACCACAGTTCAAGAAATCAAAAATACACTTGCAGCAAATATCAGCAGACTAGAAGAGACAGAGCAGAGAATTAGTGATGTGGAAGACAGTACATCAGAAATCAAACAGATAGTAGAAGGGGTCAATAAGAAGATAGAAAAAATCCAATTAGGATTTAGGGACCTGAATGACAATGCAAAACGCTCAAACATACGTATTATAGGCATTCCAGAAGGTGAAGAGAAGGGAAAGGGGTCAGAAAGAGTGTTGCAGGAAATAATGACTGAAAACTTCCCAAATCTACTGAAAGAGACAGATGTACATATCCAAGAAGCACAGCGCACTCCACAAGTCATAAACCCCAACAGGCCCACCCCAAGACATATACTTGTCAAATTATCCAATGCTCAAGACAAAGAGAAGATCCTAAAAGCAGCAAGAGAAAAGAAAACCATCACATACAAGGGAAGCTCAATTAGATTAAGTGCTGATTTCTCTTCTGAAACCATGGAGGCAAGAAGACAGTGGTATGATATAGTCAAGGTACTAAAGGAAAAAAATTTCCAACCAAGAATACTCTACCCAGCTAAACTAGCATTCAAACATGATGGAGAGTTCAAAATATTCGCAGACAAACAGAAACTGAAAGAGTATACCAACAAGAAACCTCCCCTTCAAGAAATTCTAAAGGGAGTTCTGCAGGAAGAAAGGAAAAAACAGGAAAGGCAAAGTTGGAGGAGAGTATAAGACCAACAACAACAACAAAAAAGACAAAAAAAAATATACAAACAAAATATGACAAACACAAATCCAATCAAAATATGGCTAACACAAATAATTCCTTGATAGTAATAACACTGACTGTCAATGGATTAAACTCACCTATCAAAAGATTCAGACTGGGACACTGGATAAGGAAATATGACCCATCCATATGCTGTCTACAAGAGACACATCTTAGACCCAGAGACGCATGGAGATTGAAAGTGAAAGGCTGGAAAACAATCATACAAGCTAACAATAACCAAAAAAAGGCAGGAGTAGCTATATTAATATCAGACAAAATAGACTTTAAATGTGAAACAATTGTGAGAGACAAAGAAGGATACTACATTTTAGTCAAAGGGAAAATCTGTCAAGAAGATCGAACAATCATAAATATCTATGCCCCTAACAAGGGTGCCTCTAAATACGTCAGGCAAACGCTGGAAAAACTAAGTGAAAGAATAGATACATCTACAATTATAGTGGGGGATTTTAATACACCACTATCAATTCTGGACAGAACATCTCAAAAGAGAATCACCAAAGACACAAAACATCTGAATAGTATATTAGAGGAGCTCGATCTAATAGACATATATAGATCGCTACACCCAAACACAGCAGGATATACATTTTTCTCAAGTGCACATGGATCATTCTCCAAGATAGATCATATGCTAGGCCACAAAGAAAGGCTGAACGAATTCAGAAAGATTGAAATCATACAAAACATTATCTCTGACCACAGTGGAGTCAAGCTGGAGATTTGCAAGGGAAAGAAGCCCAGATTTCACACCACGATTTGGAAATTAAACAACACACTCTTAGAAAAACAGTGGGTCAAAGAGGAAATCTCAAAAGAAATCAATGACTACCTTGAAACAAATGATAATGATAACACAACATACCAAAATTTATGGGATGCAGCAAAAGCAGTACTGAGAGGGAAGTTTATAGCCATAAATTCATATATCAAAAAAGAAGAAAGAGCAAAAATTGAAGAACTAACTGCACATTTGAAGGAATTAGAAAAACAACAACAAAGTAACCCAACAGGAAGAAGAAGGAAGGAAATAACAAAGATAAGAGCAGAACTAAATGAAATAGAAAATAAGAAAGCACTTGAACAGATAAACAAGACCAAGAGCTGGTTTTTTGAGAAGATTAACAAAATTGACAAACCTTTAGCAACACTAACAAAGAAAAAAAGAGAGAAGATGCAAATACACAAAATAAGAAATGAGAAAGGCGATATCACCACTGACCCCACAGAAATAAAGACTATCATAAGAGGATATTTTGAAAAACTATATTCCAACAAAAATGACAATCTAGAGGAAATGGACAAATTCCTAGAAACACATAAACAGCCCATATTGACAAAAGAAGAAATTGATGATCTTAACAAACCAATCACAAGCAGAGAGATAGAATCAGTTATTAAAAATCTCCCAACTAAGAAGAGCCCAGGGCCAGATGGCTTCACAGGTGAATTCTATAAAACATTCCGGAAAGAACTGACACCAATCCTGCTGAAACTATTCCAAACCATCGAAACAGAAAGAACATTACCCAACTCCTTCTATGATGCCAACATTACCCTAGTACCAAAGCCAAACAAAGACATCACAAGAAAGGAAAATTACAGACCAATTTCTCTAATGAACCTAGACGCAAAAATACTTAACAAAATACTTGCTAATCGTATTCAACAACACATTAAACGAATTATACACCACGACCAAGTGGGATTCATCCCAGGTATGCAAGGATGGTTCAACATAAGAAAATCAATCAACGTAATACACCATATAAACAGATTGAAGGAAAAAAATCACATGATTATATCTATTGATGCAGAAAAAGCATTTGACAAAATACAGCACCCTTTCTTGATAAAAACACTCCAAATGATTGGAATACAAGGAAATTTTTTGAACATGATAAAGAGTATATATGAAAAACCTAAAGCCAATATTGTTTACAATGGAGAAATCCTAGACTCCTTCCCTCTAAACTCAGGAACAAGACAAGGATGCCCACTGTCGCCGCTCCTATTTAACATTGTCTTAGAAGTACTTGCTCGAGCACTGAGGCAAGAACCAGAAATAAAAGGCATTCAAATTGGAAAGGAAGAAGTCAAAATTTCATTATTTGCAGATGACATGATCCTATACATAGAAAACCCTGAGAGATCTACAACGAAGATTCTAGAACTCATAAATGAGTTTAGTAAAGTCGCAGGTTATAAGATCAATGCGCAAAAATCAGTAGCATTTCTGTACACCAATAATGAGCAAGATCAGGAGGAAATCAAGAAACAAATACCATTCACAATAGTAAATAAAAAAATCAAATACTTAGGAATAAATTTAACTAAAGAGGTAAAGAACTTATACACTGAGAACTATACAAGATTGTTCAAGGAAATCAAAGAAGACCTAAATAAATGGAAGACTATTCCTTGTTCATGGATAGGAAGACTGAACATTATTAAGATGTCTATCCTACCAAAATTGATCTACACATTCAATGCAATCCCAATAAAAATCAATGCAGCCTTCTTTAAGGAATTAGAAAAACTAACTATGAAATTTATTTGGAAAGGAAAGAGACCCCGAATAGCCAAAGACATACTGAAAAAGAAAAACGAAATTGGATGAATCACACTACCTGACTTCAAAACATACTATAAATCTACGGTGGTGAAAACAGCATGGTATTGGCATAAGGAGAGACATATAGACCAATGGAATCGAATTGAAAGCTCTGATATAGAACCTCACATATACAACCACATAATATTCGATAAAGCCACCAAACCCTCTCAACTGGGAGAGAGTGGCCTATTCAACAAATGGTGTCTGGAGAACTGGATAGCCATATGTAGAAGAATGAAAGAGGATTACCATCTCACACCTTATACAAAGATCAACTCAAGATGGATCAAAGACCTAAATATAAAAGCCAAGACCATAAAAACCTTAGAAAGCAGTGTAGGGAAACATCTACAGGACCTTGTAATAGGTAATGGATTTATGAATATCTCACCAAAAGCACGAGCAGCAAAAGAACTAATAGATAAATGGGACTTCCTCAAAATTAAAGCCTTCTGCACCTCAAAGGAGTTTGTCAAGAAAGTAAAAAGGGAGCCCACACAGTGGGAGAAAATATTTGGCAATCATATATCTGATAAGAAACTTATAACTTGCATATATAAAGAACTCCTACATCTTGAAAATAAAAAGATAAACAATCCATTTAAAAAATGGGAAAAAGACTTAAACAGACACTTCTCCGAAGAAGAAATACAAATGGCAAGAAAGCACATGAAAAAATGTTCCAAATCTCTAGCTATCAGGGAAATGCAAATCAAAACCACAATGAGATACCATCTTACACCCATAAGATTGGCAGCTATGAAAAAAACAGAAGAATACAAGTGCTGGAGAGGATGTGAAGGAAGGGGAACACTCATCCACTGCTGGTGGGAATGCAGAAGGATCCAACCATTCTGGAGAACAGTATGGCGGTTTCTCAAAAAACTAGCCATAGATTTGCCATATGACCCAGCAATACCACTGCTGGGAATATACCCAGCAGAACTGAAAACAAGAACACAAACCAATATATGTACACCAATGTTCATAGCAGCATTGTTCACTATTGCCAAAAGTTGGAATCAACCCAAATGCCCATCAACAGACGAGTGGATCAATAAAATGTGGTATATACACACAATGGAATACTACTCGGCTGTAAGAACAAACACACTACAAACACATGTGATAACATGGATGAATCTTGAGAACCTTATGTTGAGTGAAGCAACCCAGACATTGAAGGACAAATACTACATGACCTCAATGATATGAAATAAACAAGCTGCCCTAGATAGCAAGAGACTGAACGATAGGCTTGCAGGAAATCGGAGGGTGGAGGAAGGATATGAGCCGATGTCTGCAGGGGTGGAATTTAAGACGAGATGGTGGTAAGTATGAACACAAAGAAGAGATAAAAGGGGGGCAAGGGGTTGCCTTTGCTTGGGGCTTTGCGGGTTTGAGGGTGGCTGGGGAGGGACGGGTGGGTAACGTTGCCCAAAAGTGGGGGGAGGGAGGGGTAGCATACGAACCAGGAGAGGGTCAGGTGTTGGTGGAGAGTAAAATGCCGAGAAAATCATATCAAAATGTAATAAAGAGGGTTACCTGTTTAGAATGCTCGGAGGGGAGGGTCTGATGCAGGACGGGCTCCTGGGGAATGTCTAAATGCTCATTCTGCCAGAGTGGGTGACACCATGGGGTAGAAACCCAAGTAGTGAGAGTGGGGGTGGACCCACATCCTGGGGAAGACTAATGCCATCCAATAGAGGGAACTGTATCCCTCGAGAGAAAGGGTGGCTCCCAGGGCATTGGGGCAGTTGAGCAAGTTAGGCCCTGAACACTATTCCATCTATCTCTGGAAGTGGCTCCTCAGGAAACGGAGGTTGGCTATCACTGAGGGCACTAAGGTGGAAGGGAAAATGGACGTTAAATGTGTGGAACCAAAGTAAATGGGGGGTAAGAGAGGAGTTTCTTGAGAGTACACAAGGATGGATATAAAACATGTAATATTACACCATAACATATAGGAGATGACAGACTGATAATGTAAACCATAATGTAAAACATAGGATAACTAAAAATGTAAAGAACTGTGTATCCTAAAGTATGCACCATAATGTAAATACAGATGTCACCTTGTTAGAAAGCTAAAGTCTCAGACTCTGTACATCACTTTAAGTAAATATGATATGAATAGGGCGTAAGAGTATCACTGTGGAAGGGAAAAGGTTTTCTGGTGGATGTGTGGGAGTGCTGTATATTATATATATACATTGCTGTGGTCTAGGACTCCTGTGAAGAAAAGCTGAACAATTAGGGGGGGGGGGGGGGGAAAATAGGATGTGGAATTTTTTCAAGTCAACATTCTTTATCTAAGTTCTTTATCTAACTTTATCCAAGTTCTTTATCTATCCTTTAAACTCATCGCTATATGCCATTCCCTAGTAAGGGACCATGACATTATATTGGGCTTCAAATTTCGGGGAGTTCTGGATCACAGAGTGTTTCAACAATGGCAATGGAGGGATACTGGTATGGGATACCAATGACAGATGATATATGACTGACAGGGAGCTGTACAGAACATATGTCCAGGGTGCATGGTAATGTTTGGATATACTCATAGTGGCAACAATTAAAAACCACAGTAGGGGGGGTACTGGGTTCCCGGCCAGTGGTGCTCTGTCGTGGTCCCTAGGGGAGCAGCGACAGTCTCCCAGGTACAGTGGTGGGGACCGGGAGGGAGTGAGGGTTCAACAGTGAGCCCCTGATACTAATGACTATGCTTGTGAGCTGATAAACCCAAAATAATAACAAGGCCTAGAGCAACTTTGTGCCTGGGAATTTCCTTCTGTCAGCCTTCATGTTACTCAAATGTGGCCAGTCTCGAAGCCAAACTCAGCATGTAAATGCAATGCCTTCCCCCCAGCGTGGGACATGACACCCGGGGATGAGCCTCCCTGGCACCGAGGGACCACTATCAACTACCAACTGATGATGCAACTGGAAAATGACCTTATACGGAAGGTTCAATGCGGATCAGCAGAATATCCATGTCTACATAAAATACCATGACTTTAAAATGCTGTTTGACCTAAAGTAAGGGGGAAATGGAAAGGAGAAATGAGTTTATATGGCTACGAGTTTCTAAAAAAGAGTCTGGAGGCTGGCAGAAGGTTTGCCCTCATGCACAACTGAGCAGAGTCAGAGAGACAGATAAAGCAGATACAACCCCCAGATATTGGTTCCTTTGAGGGCTAAAGAGACCCATGGGAGTTATGGTCATGGCCGATGGGGTTAACTACCAGGGCAGATGGCCCCTCTTTGGAAATGGTGTTTATGTGTGATGAATCTGGACTCAGATGGGATCTCCCTTCATAAGACTTTCATGCTAATGTGCTGGAGGTGCAGTTAATGTTGGGGTTTAAGATATATTTAGGGGATTTGAATCTCTGGACTGACAATGTGATAGCCAGATCCTGAGCCTCAACAGACTCCAGCACCTACAATCTGATTTATTGGACTTACCACACTCAGCTAAGATGGAGGTGAAGGACAACCACCACACCATGGAGCCTAGAGTGATTACAACTGAAAATGGGAGGATTGCATCCAGCATCCAGGTGGAATCTGAGCCTCCTCTTGACATAAAGGTGCAATGGACACAACCAATCCAGTGTCCACATAGAAGAGGTGGCATTGGATTGGGAAAAGTGGACATAATGGACAAAGGGTATGGGGAAAGGCAGGAAGAGATGAGAGGTGGAGGCGTCTTCGGGACATGGAGCTGCCCTGGATGGTGCTTCAGAGGTAATCACCGGACATTGTAAATCCTCACAGGGCCTACATGATGGAATAGAGGAGAGTATGGGCCATGATGTGAACCAATGTATATGAGGTGCAGAGGTGCCCAAAGATGTACTTACCAAATCCAATGGATGTGTCATGATGATGGGAACGAGTGTTGTTGGGGGTGGGGGGAGAGGGGGGGTGGGGGGGTGGGGTTGAATGGGACCTCACATATATATTTTTAATGTAATATTATTACAAAGTCAATAAAAAATAAAAAAATTAAAAAAAAAAAAAAAAAAAAAAAAAAAAAAGAACACAGAAGCAGATATGCGAGAAGAGAACTTGATGCCAGGGCCCCAGAGAGAGAGGAGCCATTTACCTAACAATCTGCAGCTGAAGAGAACAGAGCAGGTGAGCCCTATGCAAGCCTACAGCTGAAATCAGAAGAAGCTGGGCCCACAGACCCTTAAGAGAACAGAGGCTGAACCATCACAGGGATCACCCACCATCTTGCATCAACACATGGCAACAGATTTTGGGTTAGGAAGTAAACTTGAGTTACTCTCTTTAGGGCCTTGTAACCGTTAAGTTTTTACCCCAAATAAATACCCTTTATAAAAGCCAAAAGATTTCTGATACTTTGCATCAGCACCCCTTTGGCTGACTAATACACTTGGATTGCCCTGGTCTTCTCTTTCTTTGATTTGATCCACTATTTTGTCAGTGTCTGCAATCAGATTGCACCTCACCTGCATATACATGTGTTCAGAATCAAGGTCTCTACAACTCATTCTAATCATCACTAATTACCTAATTGGTGTTATATAGGAAACTCCTAATTTCTACAGGAAAGAATCTGAATCTATTAGGCAGAATGGAGTGAACAGAACAAATATAATTTATAATAATGAATGCTGTATACCATTTATTCTTTCTTATTGTTACCACTCCTTAGCAATTATGTATGAGGATAGGAACTTCAGTTCCCAATCTGCAAATTGTATGTGTTGTCATACAGGGTTTGGTCCAAGAAAGCATGCAGAAAAAAACTGCCATTTGTAATTATCCTGGATTCAGAATGAAATTGTCATGAGGCACAGATCCCCAGTGGTAGAGATTTCTAATGTAAACTATGTGCTGGCCAAAATATGATTACTTTAAAATTATAAAAAATCATCCTTTAACAACATTCTTGTTTAGTGTCTTCTCAAACTTTCTTGCCTGAGGAGTTCAGCTGTGGCACAGTAAAATCCCATCTAGCGGGTGTGGTTGAACAAGTGATAAAGACCTTAGAATTCAGACTGAAAAATTTCCTATCTTTACATTGTTGAGAAAGTCTTTTTTTTTTAATTGCTCAAGAAATAATATCCTTCAAGGGCTTAGGAAATCCTGTTAGCATGCAGAAAAATGTGGTAACTTTGTCTATCCATTTTATTTTTTTTTTAATAAATACATGATCTGAAAGCCAGCATCTTTCTCAGTTGCATTCAGTTGAAAGGTAAACTGTTAAGTTTTAAGGTCATTTTTAAATTTAATGAAAATTTCTGTTCTTTAATAAACATGGAAATTCAATCAGAAAAAAAGTCTGCCTTAGAACTTGATTATTTCATAGCT
Organism: Dasypus novemcinctus; assembly: GCF_030445035.2. Classification (NCBI taxonomy): domain Eukaryota; kingdom Metazoa; phylum Chordata; class Mammalia; order Cingulata; family Dasypodidae; genus Dasypus; species Dasypus novemcinctus. The sequence goes on along the minus strand of NC_080680.1, from coordinate 79,981,295 downwards.
CAAGTTTGTCTAATACATCCCACCCCTAGTCTAGATTACAAATTCTTTGAAAGATCCAAGTCTTATCCTATCTTCAGGAGCTGACAATTTAATAAAGCAGGTTCTTCTTAACCTTAATAAAGCAATGTCTATAAATTTTAGTAAGAGTTACCTGGGGCTCTTGTTTAAAATGAGATTTCTAAATCCTACTTTCAGAGTTTCTAGTTCGAAAAGCCTAAAGTTGATTAGGAATCTGCATTTTCTTCTTGATTTTGGAATCTGCATTTTTAATAAACAGTTTGGTGACTCTACTGCCAATGATTCCTGAATTATATTTTAAAAAATACAAATGTAGGGAAGCAGAGGTGGCTCAAGCAGTTGGGTGCCTGCCTACCATACGGAAGGTCCCAGGTTCAGTTCCCAGTGCCTCCTAAAGAAGACATGCAAGACAGAGAGCTGGCTCAATAGGCTCACAAGGCAAGCTAACACAAGATGACACAACGAGGAAACACAATGAGAGATACAACAAGCAGGGAGAGGAGATAGCCCAAGTGGTTGGGCTTCCCTCTCCCACATGGGAGGTCATGGGTTCGGTTCCTGCTGCGTCCTAAAAAGAAGACAAGCAGACACAGAGAGCACGCAATGAACAGACAGAGAAAGCTGACAGCGAACACAAATGACAAGGAGGTGGGAATAAATAAATGAAAATAAATCTTAAAAAAAAAATACAAATGTAGAATTATACAAAAATAGAATTTCCTATAGGAAGAAAGCCATAGTGCCTCAGACAGAAGCACAGTACTCCTGTGCTGACGGAGGAAGAAGGCAGCCAGATCCACTACCCTACGGAGCTCAAAGACCAGTTCAATATGTTCAGTCATTGAAGTATTGGTGCTTGTGACAGAAAGGTAAGTGAAAAAATTCCAGCATGTCTAGGAACCAATTTAAAAGGAGTCTTCTTTTCTAAAAGGTACAGCGTCTGCACTTATCCCTGACCTGTGGCTAACTGATTTGGCTATAGCAACATACATGCAGACTGCTGTGTCTGCATATTTTATCTTGTTTCTTGTAGAAAATATAAGAAATTGGGAACAGTCACATTAAAAACTCAGGACTATCATTAACAAACAAAACACCTCCAGGCTGCTACACCATCATTTAAGAGTCAAGTGCTGGTTAATTTTTTCATGACAATGGATGATAGAATGCTTGAGGCCCAGACTCCAAGTGAGCAGCCATCTGTCCAGGTAATGACAGGACTTACCTATTAATTATTAAATCATTGTAATTATCAAGTAGCTAACAAAAGGGCAATAAAGCCAAACATTAGAAATTATTCCCTTTCCTTTTTCAAGACAATAGATAAGTACTGTAGAACTTCTCTTTTTATGGAAAATAGTACAAAACCTACAATTAAGAAAAGCACATCAAGCCTAACATAGGAGAATAAAAAGAAAAGAAATATTGATCAATCTTACTTGTGAATATAGATGTGAAAATCCAAAATAAAATACAAGTAAATCAAACCTAACATTTTATTAAAAGAAGAATTTACCATAATCAAGTATAGGAAGGCAGAGATTATTCATTAATAAAATTTGATTAATGCCTTCATCATGTTAATAAATCACAAAGGAAAATACCGATGAACAAATGGGTAAGTACTATTAAGGCATTTAAAAATTTCAACATTCATGCCTTTTTTTTAAAGATTTATTTTATATATTTATTTGTCCCCACCCCCTCACTGTTTGCATTTGCTGTATTTGCTTGTTGTGTGCTGGTCTTCTTTTCAGGAGGCACTGGAAACTGAACCCAGGACTACTGATGCAGAAGGTCGGAGCTCAATCTCTTGAGTCACATCCATTCCCCCCACTTGCTATTCAACCATATATGCTTTTATGGTTCACCCTCTAACACTCTATATAACTTCCTTATTCTTTATGTTTATTGTCTGTCTCCACATACTGCAGGACCTTTGTTTTGTTCCCTGATATACTGCAAGCATCTACAACAAAGCCTGGGATGTAGGTGTTAAAAAACATTTGTAGAAAGGGAAGCAGATGTGGTTCAAGCAATTGGGCTTCTGTCTACCATACAGGAGGTCCAGGGTTTGATTCCTGGGGTCTCCTGGTGAAGGCAAGCTGGCCTGTACAGAGAGCTGTTACGGCAAGATGACAGAACTAAAAGAGACACAGAGAGACAATAACAGATGTAGCAGACCAGAGAGCTGAGGTGGCGCAAGAGACTGAGCACCTCTCTTCCACTCTGGAAGGTCCCAGGATCAGTACTCGGTACCACCAAAAGAGAAGACAAGCACAGAAGAACATACAGCCAATGGACAGAGAGAGCAGAAAGCAGTGCAAAAACAATGGGGGGTGGGGGGGAGAAATAAATCTTAAAAAAAAAAAAAGTTTGTAGAAGGAAGGTAAGAGAAAGAGGGAAAGGAAGGGAAGGCAGGAGGGCAGAAGGCGGTGTGGTTGAAAGAGAAAAATGAGTACCAGCAATCGGAATGTAAAGAGGTATGATCTTTCTAGAGCATAATTTGGCAGTATCTAACAAAATATTAAATATGTACATTCTTTGACCCAGTAATTACATTACTAGAAATGCATTAATTCAACTAATATTTACTGAGCAAAGGTTCTAGGGATACACAGATAAGGACAGTACTTACTTATGAAATACATGACCTAGGGAAGGAAGCAAATATTAATCAAATAACCACACAGAGTAAGTGCTATGAAGGAAAAGAACATAAAATAGTATGTAATAGGGGAGGAGCTACCCATTCAAACATGACCACGAAAATATATTTGCACAAAGCTGCTCATACAGCATTATGTTGCAGTAGTAAAATTTTTTTCATATTTTAATTTTTAACAAATTAATTTTATTGATACATATTAATAAAGTATACGATTCATCCAAAGTATACTACCAATGGTATTTGGTATAATCAAATAGTTGTACATTCATCACTTCAATTATTATAAGAGCATTTTCATTAGTTTCATAACAATAATAATAAACATAAAACAGACAAACAAGAAAATTCTATACCTCTCAATCTGTTTCCCCTGCTGTACATATCTAAAATTTCTGGCAATTCTTGCACAATTATGTATTTATTAGGCAGTTTTAATATATATTCATCTATTTAAACAAATAATCTAAACTATCTAAAACAAATAATCAAGGACTTTTAGTATAATCATAATATTGTCTCCAAAATGGAGAATTGGTAAAACAGTTGTTTATAAAACTTTGGAAATGAATAGAGATGGTAAAAGCACATCATAGTGTTTATAACTAGCAGAGCTATTACATGGGTACGACAGTGGTTCAAAGAGAGTCTTCAAGGGAAGCGGACTTGGCACAATGGATAGAGTGTCCGTCTACCACATGGGAGGTCCGCGGTTCAAACCCAGGACTTCCTTGACCCGTGTGGAACTGGCCCATGCACAGTGCTGATACATGCAAGGAGTGCCGTGCCACGCAGGGCTGTCCACCGTGTAGGGGAGCCCCACACGCAAGGAGTGCACCCCATAAGGAGAGCCACCTAGTGAGAAAGAAAGTCCAGCCTGCCCAGGAGTGGCACCGCACAAACGGAGAGCTGATGCAGCAAGATGATGCAACAAAAAAGAGACACAGATTCCCGTGCTGCTGACAAGAACAGAAGCAGACACAGAAGAACACACAGCGAATGGACACAGAGAGCAGATAATTGCTGGGGGGGGGGGGATGAAAAATAAATAAATCTTAAAAAAAAAAGTCTTCAAGGACTTGGGCTCTTTCCATCTTTTTGCTCCTTCATCCTCTGTGTGGAGCTTCCAGCCTCAATGACATTTCATGGTCCCCTATATATTTTTTCGATGTAACATTTCTGTAGTCTAAAACTTCTTTAAAAATAAAGTTTAAACATGGAAAAAATCACAAAGTTGTGCATTCATCATCACAAAAAATTTTAGAATTATTTCATTACTTCCAAAAGAAAAAACTCTACACCCCTTTGCATGCCTTCCCTAGCCCTACATAACCACTAATCAAAGTTCATCTTTATAATGTGACTTATATTTACGTTTTCTATGAATGGGATCATACGATATGTTACACAAGGTATTTAGTTCATAGTAACACAATCATACAGTATTTGTCCTTTTGTGTCTGGATTGCTTCACAACATAATGTCCTTCAGGTTCATCCATGTTGTCATATGCTTTATGACTTAATTTCTTCGACTACTGCATAATATTCCATTGTGTGAGTACAACGCAGCTTGTTGATCCATTCATCAGTTGATGGACACCTAGGTTGTTTAAAACTTTGGACAATCATGAATAAAGCTGTTATGAACATCATTGTGCTGATGTCTATTCATGTCACTGCTCTCAGTTTTTCTGGGTATATATCCAGTAGTGGTATTTCAGGGTCACGTGCCAAATCTATATTCAGCTACTTTAGGAACTGCCAAACAGTCCTCCACAGTGGCTGTACCGGTCTGCATTCCCACCAACAGTGAATACGTGTTCCTGTCTCTCCATGTCCTCTCTTCCAGTTCTCTCTTTTTAAAAGAGGCCATTCTGATAGATGTGAAATGACATCTCATTGTAGTTCTGATTTGCAATTCCCTAATCATTAGTGATGTTGAACATTTTTTCATGTGTTTTTTTGCCATTTGTATTTCTTCTTTAGACAATATCTATTCAAGTCTTTTGCCCATTTTTTAAGCAGGTCATTTGTCTTTTTATTGTTGATTTGTAACATCTCTTTGTTTCCCTACATTTTCTTCTAGTAGTTTTATGATTCTGACTTTTATATTTAAATCTTTGATCCATTTTTGAGTTGACTGTTGTATAGGGAATGAGATAGGGGTCCTCTTTCATTCTTTTGATTATAGATATCCAGTTTTCCCAGCACCATTTGTTGAAGAGACATTTTTGTTCCATTAACATGGCCTTGGTAGAACTGTTTAAATAAAGTTGACAGTAGAGGTGAGGGTTGATTACTGGACTCTTGATTCCATTGCTCTGATCAATGTGTCAATCTTTATACTAATACCATATTGTTTTGACCACTGTAATTTTTTAATATGTTTCAAGGTCAGGCAGTGAAATTCCTCCCATGTCACTCTTTTTTTTTAGAATGCTTTTGGCTATTTTGGCGAACTTTCCCTTCCAGATGAATTTGGCAATTGCCTTTTCTATTCCTGTAAAGTAGGCTGTTGGAATTTTGATTGGTATTGCATTGAATCTACAAATTAGTTTGGGTATGATTAACATCTTCATATTTAGTCTTCCATCCATGAACACAATGTTTTTCCTTTTTGTTTATGTCTTCATTGATTTTATTTAGCATTGTTTTGTAGTTTTCTCCATAAAGGTCCTATACTTCTTTGGTTAAATTCACTCAAAGGTATTTGTGGCTATTGCAAATGGAATTTTTTCCCTAATTTTGATCAACATTATTGATTTTTGTGTGTTGATTTTCTATTCTGCCACTTTGCTGTACTCATTTATTAGCTCAAGTAGCTTTGTTGTAGACATTTCAGAATTTTCTAAATATAAGATCATGTCGTTCGCAAATAGTGAGGGTTTTACTTCCTCTTTTCCTATTTGGATGCCTTTAATTTTTTTTCCTGTCTAATTGCTCTAGCTAGAACTTACAGTACAATGTTGAATAACAATGGTAACAGTGGGTATCCTTGTCTTGTTTCTGATCTTAAAGGGAGAGCTTTCAACCTTTTCCCATTACGTATAAGGTTGGCTGTGGGTTTTTCATGTATGTCTTTATCATATTGAGGAATTTCCCTTCTATTCCTATCATTCCAAGAGTTTTTATCCAGAAAGGATGCTGGATTTTGTCAAATGCCTTTTCTGCACTGATGGAGATGATCATGTAGTTTTTTCCTTCAATTTTTTAATGTGGGGTATTATGTTGATTGAGTTTATGTTGAACCAGGCTTGCATACTAGGAATAAATCCCACTAGGTCTTGTGATATGCTGTTGGATTCTATTTGCAAGTATTTTGCTTGAGAATTTTTGCATCTATGTTCTTTAGAGAGATTGGTCTGTAATTTTCTTTTCTTATAGTGTCTTTATCTGGCTTTAGTATTACAGTGTTGTTGGCTTCATAAAATGTGTTGGGTAATTTTCCCTCCTCTTCAATTTTTTGGAAGAGTTTAAACAGGATTGGTGTTAATTCTTTTCAAAATGCTTGGTAGAATTCACCTTGGAAGCCATCTGTTCCTAGACTTTTTTTGTTGGGAGATTTTCATTGTTGTTGTCAGATTTTTGATGATGGATTCAATCTCTCAAATATGATTGGCCTGTTAAGTTTTTGTATTTCTTGTAGCATCAGTAGAGGTTGTTTGTGCATTTCTAGGAATTTGTCCATTACATCTAGGTAGTCTAGTTTGTTGGCATATAGTTTCTCACAATATTCTTTTAACTTTGGCGGGACAATAAAAACTTCCCCCTTTCATTTTTGATTGTATTTATTTGCATCTTCTTTCTTTGTTACTCTAGCTAGGATTTTGTCAATTTTATTGATCTTCTGAAAGAACCAGCTTTTGGTTTTGTTGATTTTCTCTATTGTTTCTTTGTTCTCAATTTCATTTATTTCTGCTCTAGCCTTTATTAATTCTTTCCTTTTGCTTGCTTTTGGTTTGCTATTCTTGTTTCTAGTTTCTCTAGTTGTTTAGTTAAATCTTTGAGTTCAGTTCTTTCTTCTTTGTTAATATAGGCTTTTAGGGCTATAAATTTCCTTCTCAAGACTGCCTCCACTGTATCCTATAAATTTTGATAAGCTGTGTTCTCATTTTCATTTGTCTAAATATATTTACTGTTTTCACTTGCAATTTCTTCTTTCACCCACTGATTATTTAGGAGTATGTTGTTTAACTTCTACTCATTTGTGAATTTACCTTTTTCCTGTATATTATTGATTTCCAGTTTCATTCCATTATGATCTGAGAAGGTGCTTTGTATAATTTCATTCTTTTTGTATTTACTGAGAGCTGTATGGTAACATAACATGTATTCTATCCTGGAGAAAGATCCATGGACACTTGACAAGAATGTATAACCACCTGAGATGAATGTATATGTCTGTTAGGTCTAATTTACGTATCATATTGTTCAAGTTCTCTGTTTCCTCGCTGATATTCTGACTAGTTCTATCTAATGTTGCAGGTGGTGTGTTGAAGTCTCCAACGATTACTGTAGAGATGTCTATTTCTCCCTTCAGTTTTGCCAGTCTGTCTTGTATTTTGGGGTACCCGGGTTAGGTGCAAAGATATTTATGACTGTTATGTCTTCCTGGTAGATTGTCCCTCTTATTAATCTGTAATAGCCTTCTGTATCTCCGATATCCAATATTAGTATAGTTACCCCTGCTCTTTTTTGGTTACTATTTGTGTGGAGTATCTTTTTCAAACCTTTCAATTTCAGCTGGTTTGTATCCCTGGGTCTAAGGTGAGTCTCTTGTAAGCAACATATGGATGGCTCATGATTTTTCATCCATTCTGTCAGTCTATATCTTTTGACTGGGGAGTTAAATCCATTCATATTCAATGATAGTACTGTAAAAACATTATTTTCTTCCACCATTTCATTCTTTGATTTTCATATGTTATGTTTTCATCTGTCTTTTTATTCTTTTGGTTATCCTTTCTGCTATTCTTTCTTCTATACTCTCCTCCAAGCCTCTCTCGCCTGTCTTTTTCTTTCAGGCCCTAAGGCTTCCTTTAATATTTCTTGCAAAGGTGGATTCATTTTTACAAACTCTCTTAGTTTCTGTTGGTTTGTGAATATTTTATATCCACCTTTATATTTGAAGGATAATTTTGCTGGATAAAGAATTCTCAGCTACCAGTTTTTCTCTTTCAGAATCCTAATTATATCACACCACTATTCTTGCCTCCATGGTTTCTGATGAGAAGTCTGCACTAAGTCTTACGGTGTCCCTTATATGTGATGGTTTCCTTCTCTCTTGCTGCTTTCAGAATTTTCTCTTTAATTTGCTATTTGACATTCTGAATAATATGTGTCTTGTAGTAGATCTATTCAGATTTATTCCAATATGGTATGGTGCACTTCTTGAACATGTAAGTTCATTTCTTTTATGAGGTGGGAAATTTTCAGCTTTTATTTCCTCAAATACTTTTTCTGCCCCTTTTCCCTTCTCTTATCCTTCTGGAACTCCCATGATACATATGTTGTTTCGTGTTGTTATTCAACTCCCTATTTCTTCCATCTGATTGTTTCATTCCCCTGAACAAATTCTTCAAAGGCTCCCCCATTGCTTCAATATAAAATAAAAATAGCTTGCTACAGCATTCATGCTCTTTATGATATGAGCTCTCTATATCTCTATGGCCTCATCTCTGACCCTTTCCCCCCTTCTTATTCCCTACCCTCAAGCCATCCTGAATTTCAACTCAACCTATCTTGAGTCATGCTTTTCCATCTTAGCGTCCTTCCACTATAAACTCTTTACCTCCTTCTCCACTTAACCTACTCCTACTCATCCTTCAAAACTCAATTTGGATATCACTTCCTCTGGGGAGCTTTTCCAAACCACCCTAAATCTGGATTAAGTACTCTTTCTCTGTGCTTCTTGAATACCATGACCTTACCTCTAACATTTGCTTGCCACATGGCACTGCTGTCATGTTTCCTCCTCACAGGACTTGAGCTCCCTGAGGTTAAGGACTTTCATTTTTATATGCCCAGAGCCTAGTACTAGTACTTGGCATGAGGAAAAGGTACCGAATAGTTTTTCATATAATGAATATTCTATAAGTCAAGTTCATTTCTTACTACCTTGTACCAATGAACGTATAATAAGAAGCCATCAGATGACCAAACTTTTATGGGAATAACAGACATTTAAGAATGTATAACAAACAAGACACACAGGATAAGAACTTAAGTGTTATAATCAAATGAAAATTTGATACGTTAATCTCACATTAAATTAAATAACAAGCACACTTTTATGGCATAGCAATTGAACACAAATGATAAGTTAATGTAATGACTGCAATTAGCCACCTCAAATTCTTTCTGGAAGAAGGCAGGATAGAAATAAATAAATGAGTCAGAAGACTACAATTAACATTTTTATCAGCTAAACCATATTGTTACAGTTTCTCTCTTTTCTTTGTTAGCTTGTCAGCAGCTATAACCAGTACCAATATCAACTGCTTCTACCAATACCACATGTACAGTGGAGAATTCATCACCCACTCTTACTGACAGAAGTCCTGGACACACTGTTCTATCCTTCTACTAAAATAAGACTCCCTGTACACACTAATAGAGTCCATAACTAGTCTGTTTCCCTGTCTCTGAGAGTCCTAGTCCTGGTCTAGGGTAACAGAAGCTGTGAGCTGCTGATCCTTTATACCTATAGATAAGGATGAGATGGCACAGTAGGGGAGGATGATGTTCCAGGAAGAAGCAATTTAGCCAGTACTGGGGGAGGGCTATCTTTTGAACCCTCTCTTCACACTTTTCAGTTATCCTACTGTGAGTAGACTCTCCTTTCAAACAATGCATTCCAATTAGCTGGTTCAAAAGTCATCTCTAAACTCATTATCTTCCAGAAAGTCTTCTAGAACAAAGTTGATCTCATTCTTAACTAGTTGCCTCTTCATCACCTCAGCACTTTCTTCTCTGTTTTCAGGGTATTATTCTTGTGCCACCTCAGCTCCCTTGTTTTCAGGGTATTACTCTTAAAATTGACATCAAATAATTGCCCAAAATTAAAATACAAGCAGGAAGACAGAAGTTAGTAAGCCAAAGAAGAGAGTTTGGGAAGCGGACTTGGCCCAATGGATAGGGCATCCGCCTACCACATGGGAGGTCCGTGGTTCAAGCCCCAGGCCTCCTTGACTCCTGTGGAGCTAGCCCATGCGCAGTGCTGATGCGCAAAGGAGTGCCTGCTACGCAGGGGTGTCCCCCGCGTAGGGAGCCCACGTGCAAGGAGTGTGTCCCGTGAGGAGAGCCACCCAGCGCGAAAGAAAGTGCAGCCTGCCCAAGAATGTCACCACACACACACAGAGCTGACACGACAAAAAGAAACACAGATTCCCGGTGTTGCTGATAAGGATAGAATCGGTCACAGAAGAACACACAGTGAATGGACACAGAGAACAGACACCTGGGAGGAAGGGGAGATAAATAGATAAATTAATTAATTAATTAATTAAAAAAAAAGAAGAGTTTGAACAGCACACCAGGGCAGTTATCAACAGACAAAATTAGAAAGTTTGGAAATCAGTGGGCCAGGATGGTAGAGGACAGAAAGACAGGTTAAGCAGGCAAGAAGGAAGGAGACTCTGAGTGAATCATGAGCAGAAACTATTGTCTGTGGCTATCTTCATTGCACTCTACACAATATGATTCATAGGAAGGATGGTTATATGCAAAGGCCAGGGACAAGAAAGCACTATAATACTTTGCTAGTGGGAATGTAAACAGCACAGCCTGTATAATGGGCAATTTTGTAATAGCTTCCAAAATGTTAAATGCATTTTAAAATGCATAATGTTTGACTCAGCAATTCTATGTCTAGCTATTTAAACAATAGAGATACTCACACAAGTATGAAATTGTTTAGGTAAATTAATTATCAATTTCAGCACTGTAACAGCAAATATTAAAAATATCTTAAAGGTCCATTAATGGTAATTCCACTCCAAGTATATACTCAGAAGAACGGAAAGCAGTATTCAAACAAATACTTGTATATAACTTGTATATAAATAATCATAGCAGCACTATTCTCAGTAAACTAAAAGGTGGGAAGCAACCAAAACGTCCATCAACAGATGAATGGATAAAATGTGGTATAGTCACACAACTGAATATTATTCGGCCATAAAAAAGAATGCTGCAAAGTGGATGATCCACTAAACACTATACTAAGTGAAAACAGCATATTGTATGATGCCATTTAAATGAAATCTCTAGAACCATGGAGACAGAAAGCAAATTAGTTGTTCCCAGGGACTAGGAAAGGTGACTGTTTAGTAGGTACTAGGTCTCCTTTGGAGACGATGAAAATGTTCTGGAACTAGATAATGGTGATGGTCGCACAGCATTGTGAATGTACTAAATACCACTGAATTGTACATTTTAAATTGGAGAATTTTATTTTATATGAATTTCACCTCAATAATTTTTTTAAATGTCCATTTATAAGGGACAGGTTCTCTACACATAGTCATATATATTGTTAAATGGGGAGGAAAGCAAGGTATAGAACAGTGTGTACTGTATACTATCACTTGAGAAGAAAAAATATATATGTATTTTTCAAAGAAAGGAATAAAATTGGGGAAAGTCCTAGGCATGAGATAAACTAGAATCAGCTACCTAGAGAACACCAGAATGATCAGAATGCTTTCATTAAAGAACCAGAATAGGAAGCTCAGGCAAAGTGATAAAATGGTAGAAGAAAGGTACAAAGAAAAATGATGAGCTCTGGACCTCTGCCTTCTGGGATTTCAAAAATGAAAAGGGAAATATCTGTAGGATGGAAGGTAGCCAGCCATGCACTCCTCTTTTCCTATAGGGCATGTGCATGTAGGTCAATAAGTGAGTCAGACTTGCTCTTCTGCTTCCGGGACTCACAAAAATAAGCCTTTGGTCACAGCATTAAAAAAAAAATCCTCTCCCCACTAGATTTAAGTCATCCAAATTTTAAGTGGCACAAAACTTTCAATCTTACAAGTGATTTAAAAGGTGAGAGGGCTGTGGGTGATTAGAAGGACACTAAGTATCAGAAGTAAAAGGAAGAAAAAGCTCTCATTAGTATCTGCCAACTGGGCCAGCTCAGTATAACTCAGTTGTCTGAAGAAAACTGTACAGCAGAGGAACTCATTTTCTTCTGCAGATTATCAAGCACAGTTACAATACCACTCTACTCCCTCTAGGCCCACATGTTCTGCATATAATTTGGCATCTTTTGAATCCCCTTTTTCTGCTTTTCACTTATCCACCTATAAATAACCAACACATTCTCACTAGGTCTTTCAATTGTCATCTCTCAACTCATCTTTTCAGGAAGAGTTGGTTTTTTTTTTGAGGTACTGGGGCTGGAGATTGAATCTGACCTCGTATGTGGGAAGCCAGCACTCAACCACTGAGTCAAGTCTGCTCCCCTGAATTGGTTTTATTGTTTGATTACTTGTTATTTGTTCTGTTTGTTTTTCGGAGGCACCGGGAACCAAACCCAGGACTTCCCGTGTGGGAAGCAGGTGCTCAACCACTTGAGCCACATCTCCTCCCCAAGAAAGCCTTTTTGAACAAACTTTAGGTCATTTTTCCTTGTCTTCTCTGCCACCTCAGCACTTTCCTCTTTATTTCCAGGGTATTACTATGTACCTGCTGAAAATCATTATAAATAACATATTCAAGTTTCTACATTTATGTATTTGGCCTCTTCTTATCTGAATTAAGGTTATGATCCAAATCTTCTGACTCTTTTTGCACCCTACATTAATATCTCCCAGATCCCCATAAATATACTGACTTTAGCCTATGTATCTGCTTAATAAAAACAAGAGCACTCCGAGGAAACACAGAAGTGTTTGGAGAGGAGAAAACAAAAAGCTTTGGTGGCTAAGCTCCTTTGTACTTAAGGGCTTCAGCTTTCTTCTCTATAATGCTGATCTGGAATCTCAAAGCCTCACACACGCAAAAATTAAGTATGACAATTCTCTCTGTGGCATTTTCTAAAAAGTCTTCTTTTCTATTAAAAATAAACACCCGCAGTTCACAACTATTATTATACACTTATTGTTTATGTATGTTTATGTATGAGTGAAATACTTGAATAAATTTCTTTTAAAAAGGGGAAAAAAATAAACAGAAGCACTCAATGGCTTATAAATTACCCTACAATGAACCTGATAAAATTTAATTATAGTCAACCTCAAGCCTCAGTGATCTGAATATGAGTCCTTCAGTCTTAATTAGAAGCATCGCAGGAATCTACAAGCTCTGGAGAAAGAAAATTTATAACACAAAGGAAAAGGCTGCCCCCTTCTGGCAAATACTGCAAATTATACTCTTTCAATAAAAATATGTTTTCTTATCAGGAAGAACAAATTGCCTTTCCCTAAAATCCAGATGGGATCTCCTCAGGAACAAATAACAAAGAATCACTCCCTGAGTACATAACACATCAGAAAGCAAGCCTAACAGTGGTGCAGGTTCCAAAAGAAACCAAAGACTATGTCCCTACTCCTGCAATTCACTGTTCTCATGGTGGAAAATATCCTTTCATTCAGGGAGCAATGGAAAGTTAAGAAAAACTTTAGACTCTAATATTAAACTATACTAGAAGGTAATAATGGGTGGTGGGATAATGGGAGTTGTGGCAGTTTGATATTATTTATGAATTTCAAAAGAAACATTATGTTTGTAAACTGGTCTGTTCCTCTGGGAATGATACCCTTTGATTGTATTAAATTCAGAAGTTTTGCTTTTACTTGATTAAATTAAAATTAGAGCTTTAATTCAGCCACATAAGTAGGACACTGAGTCTGGACCCCTTGGTAGGCAGACAATCACACAGAAAACAACATGGCAGAGGAGTTTTAGTTTTGACGATGGCGCCCCAGAAAGAGAGCTGAGCCTTTCACTTGATCGTTTACAGCTGGCCTTGTGGAACCAGCAGAGCAGCTGAGGCTCTGGAAGAGAGATGACCCTTATACCAGTCTACAGTTGAGATCAGAAGAAGCTGGGACCATGGAGCCTTAAAAGGCTGAACGCTCGCAGAGATCAGCAGTCATTTTGCTCCAACACGTGGCAAGACTTCAGTAAGGGAAGTAACTTACTGTTTACGGCCTTGTGACTAAGCTTCTACCCCCAACAAAATACCCTTTATAAAAGCCAAAAGATTTCTGGTAACTTTGCATCAGCACCTTTTTGGCTGACTAAAACAGGTGTTATTTCCATTATTATAATCCAAAACATACATATCTTACACATATTCTTGTTCATATATTAAACATTGAATAATTAAAATTTTAACTTAATTTTTAAAAAGAAAAATTAAGGTGCTGGGAGAGTATATCAGTCAGGGTTCTCTAGGGAAACAGAACCAACAGGCGATATCTGTAAATAGAATGAGGTTTTATGAAATTATCTCATGCAACCATAGGGATGAACAAGTCCAAATCCTCAGGGCAGGCTGCAAACCAGGGGCTCCCATGATGGTCCCTGATGAGTTCCCAGGAGACACTGGCTGTCTGAAGTAGAGAAGGGAATTCTCTCCCTGACTGCTGATATCATTTCCCATATTAAGGCCTTCAAATGATTGGATGAGAAGTCAATCATTGCTGGTGGCAATTTCCTTAGTTGATTGTAGCTGTAACCAGCCATTTATGCAATTAACTCACTGACGATTAAAGTCGATGAAATGCCCTTGTATTATAATTAGTCCAGTGCCTGCTTGACCAAACAAATGGGCACCATTACCTGAGTTGACATATTAGCCTAACCATCACAAAGAGTATATATACCAAATTGTAAAGAGTAGTTATCTCAGAGTAGAGAGGAGACAGTACAGAGGACTTTAACTTTCTATATCATATATTTCTGAGAGATCAGAAATTTTTTATAGTGAACATGTTATGTTTTTCTATATATTTTTTTAATTTAAAGGGAAAAAAAGGGATTGATTTAGCAATGTTGGGGGGAAAAAAAACTCTTCAAAATACCATACAAAGTAACCACCGATGATTCAAATTAGCAACGAAACCAATACACTTTGCAGACATCAAGTGCTAGAAGTTCCTAATCCAGTAACAAACATGTGAAATTCATCCTAGGAAGATGAATAACAACAGAGAAAAATTCCTATTGTATTTAAGGTCAGGAAAATCAATCTTTGCTATGGGAAGCAATACAAAATAATCTATTCCCTGTGGTTTCAACAAATACTTAGAACATAAAAAGAAACAAGATGTAACATTGATCATGAAGTATTCTGACTCTAGCAATAGGAGAAATTATATCATTGATGTGGAGACAGTGGGCACGGGAGTTGCTGAGAGCAGGGAGAAAGAAGAAGAGGTGTGATATGGGGGCATTTTCGGGACTTGGAGCTGTCCTGAATGATATTGCAGGGACAGATGAAGGACATTATATATCCTGCCATAAGCCACTGAATGGACTGGGAGAGAGTGTAAACTACAATGTAAACTATAATCCATGAGGTGTAGCAGTGCTCCAAAATGTATTCATCAAGTGTAATAACTGTGCCACACTGATGGGGGGGGGGCAGTAGGGTATATGGGAACGTCACCTATTTTTTTGTATGATCTACGTATCTTTTCTAAAAAAGACATTTTTAAAAAAAGAAAAAAAAGTATTCAAATCTCAAACTTAAGTTAACTGTAGACATTTTGTTGTATATTGTACTCTAAGACAAAGAAGGCAATTCCAAAAATGGAAAAGCATATATGTATGTTTGCATAAGTGATTTATTTTAAAAAATGCTAACAATAATTGTCTCTGAGACATACTCCCCACGAATGGTTGGGGAACAGGAAAAGGAAGGAGGGAAACGGACTTGGCCCAGTGGTTAGGGCGTCCGTCTACCACATGGGAGGTCCGCGGTTCAAGCCCCGGGCCTCCTTGACCCGTGTGGAGCTGGCCATGCGCAGTGCTGATGCGCGCAAGGAGTGCCGTGCCACATAGAGGTGTCCCCCGCATAGGGGAGCCCCACGCGCAAGGAGTGCACCTGTAAGGAGAGCCGCCCAGCGCGAAGGAGGGAGCAGTCTGCCCAGGAATGGTGCCACCCACACTTCCCGTGCCGCTGACGACAACAGAAGCGGACAAAGAAACAAGACGCAGCAAAAAGACACAGAAAACAGACAACTGGGGGAGGGGAGGGGAATTAAATAAAAATAAATCTTAAAAAAAAAAAAAGAAAAGAAAAGGAAGGAGACATTTTACTATATTCCTTTTAATATTTTAAATACTTTGTACCAAGAATGTACATTACCTATTCAATAAATGGATGAGTTTTAAAATAAAACAAAAGGCGGCAAATAAGAAAATCATGTGTTTTCGAATGGCATTGTTCATCTTGTGAGATTTTTGCCATCATGGGGTGCCACAGGGGAAAGAATATAGACTTTTGTGTTCAACAGACCCATTAAACCATTAATTGGGTTTAATCCCAATTCAACCACTTTCTAGAAATAATTAATGCAGAAAAAGATAACTTCCTGTGAAACCTGAAAAAAAGGCTCTGGACTGCTCTTTAAGATACCACTCAAAGTGACCACCAAGAATTCATAACCAGTAAGAAAATCTTATACATTCTGCAAATTTAAATCAAAAGTGACATGAAATTAGTAAAGTTTTAACTTGATAGCACTTAGAACCCTCCAACCCAAGATATATACAGAAAGCCAGAGTATGATAAAAAAATGACTGGGAAAGTTATGGAGCTGGAACATTTCTTTTTATCAAATAGCACCATAATGGATGGAGCTGATGGCCAACTGATATAGGAGACTAACTTGCCTCTTATAAGGGGGTGACTACAAGTTAATAGCATAAATATTGTATTATGGTTCTGAAGAATGGATAAGTTTATAGTAAAATCAATGTGTTATATTTTTAATGTAACTTTTTTTGTGATCAATGTATCTTAAAAAAAAAAGACAAAAACTTAACAATTATTTAAAAAAGAAAATCCAAGGTGGCAGTGTCCCAAAGGAGCCTGGGAATTGAGTTAATAACCTCTCAGGTCTCCCAAGACTATCTTTGGCACCTGTCCCCCACTTTTTATGAAGGCTACCAGAAATCCTGGCAGACAGTACTGATGTCTTAAAGGGGCCTGCCGTGGAACCAAAAAATGGCCTTGTAATAGGATATGGAAGATGGGCCTCTGCATTCTGACCCTTCAAAAGTTATGGTAAGGTTCTCTGGATCTCTGCAAGGTACTACTAAAAAGAGGGGTTTGTCTACTACATGCTCTTGAAAGGATGCTACTATTAGTTGAGTTTGTGAGGCTACAAAGCTCTCTAAAATATGGATCTCCTAATAGGCAGAGGTTATCAGCATGGTGGTTATGAGCATCTTAAAATAAGTAAAACAAAATAGAAATTGCTCAAGAACACGGCCACAGGATCTGGTGCTTGCTAAGTTTCCTTTTTATCAGGAATTGTACAAGGTGGTTAAGTATGATGTTCAGGAGCACCAGGTCCCCTCGAATCGGTGTGCTCTGGCACAAAATGCTGGAGTGACAGTCCCATAATCTATATGATTACAATTTGAGAGTGTGAGTAACTTGCCAATTGGATCCACTCCTTCTGGCATGGGGAAGGTCTAGAATGAAAGAAAAACATTCTACACCAGAAACGTGAACAAATGTCTTGGCCCCCATCCAAAGGCAGCCAGAATATCCTCAATAAATTTTGTTTGTTTTTAGGAGGTACTGGGGAATGAATCCGGGACTTTGTAAATGCAAAGCAGGCACTCAACCACTGAACTTCACCCACTTTCTGCAACCGCCCCCCAAAAAAGTTTAAAGCTGTCTTATGATAGAAAGGGGACTAAGAGGAGCATTGACATTATCTGCCCAGAGTTTTTTGCTTGGTTGAGTTTAGTGGGCTATTATACTATCACCTATAGTGCACCCAGGAACCTAAAATCTTCCAGGTGCAAAATACCTGGTTACATATACAAAATGGCCCATTTCTCATACTGCATCCCCAAACAGGTATAATATTAGAAATAATACAGGTCATACAGTGTGAGTTTTCAAAGGAGACCAAAAATAATAAAAGAATATTAGAGATATATTTGAATGTGGTACAGACTAGGAAGGTAACATGGCAAGTCTGATGGCTTAACAGTAGTGGGAATCACTGAACCCCTCCTGCTTCCTATCTAAGAATTAACAAATGCCAGCCTGATGGATCACCAGGAAATATAACAGTAAGAGTTGAAAAGGAAGAAAGAAAAATGATTTTATATAAACTTAGCTTTCATGGGCATATTGGTAAAAAAAACCTTTTGAAGTTAGTAGTGATCAAATACGTTGTCACAAATTAATAACCAAGCAGTGTATTACTGACAGTGCTTCTGAATGTTTGGACACTGTTATTCATGGATGTGACTCATAGCCAACTGTTCAAAACTGATTCACACTTCAGGAAAATTTTAAACAATATGTTATGATGCCCTATTTCACTAATTTAAAGGACTGAATCATTCTCAGTACATTTTAGTTTATGACTTGATTTATCACTATCTATAGGCAATATTGTAACAAAACAGTGAAAGAAACCATGATAAGCAATAGGAATATCTTTGCAACATCAATGGTGGGCTGTATCTCACATGCAAGTTCAAACTATCATAGAAGTCATATTAGGAAGAGAAATGACATATAGACCCCCAAAACCATTTTTTTTTTTTAAGATTTATTTTATTTATCCCCTTCCCGCCCTCCCCCCCCCCCCCCCCTTGCCGCTTGCTGTCTGTTCTCTGTGTCCATTCACTGCACGTTCTTCTGTGTCTGCTTGTCTTCTCATCTTTGTCTTTAGGAGGCACCAAGAACTGATCCTGGGACCTTCTAAGGTGGGAGAGAAGCACTCAATAGCTTGAGCCACTTCAGTTCCCTTTTCTTTCCTCTGTGTCTCTTTTTTTGTTGTGTTATCATGTTGCATGAGCAACATGTGTGGGCCAGTTTGCCACACAGTCCAGCTCCCCTTCACGAGGAGGCCCCAGGAACCAAACCCAGGATCTCCCATATGGTATACAGGAGCCCAATCGTTTCCACCCCCCCAAAAAAAAACCTTTTTCAGACATAGTAACTGGCTAGGGGTGACCTTAGGGATATTACCCATAAAAGGGATATTGGAACTTTAAGAGCTACTTACAACTCTTAACCAAAGAATCATTCATATTGTTGAACTAAACTATCAGTATCAACAACCAACTAATATTCAATTAATTAAGTTCTAAACTCAAACTAAAAAGGGGAACCTATAGTTGCTTCTATATTGTCACACCTGGGATTATTTTTTAATAAATATTTGGTTTTTTTAAATTATCATAAAAGAAACACAGTCTTTGGGGAAAAAAATCTAGAGAACAAAAACATATAAAGAAAAAACAAAACTTATAAAGTTACTTATAATCCTACCATGGAAAACCACTATTGAAACTACACATCTCCTTAGTTTTTTCTATGCACATGCATGCATAATTTATTTTTTAGATAATTCGGGTATCACAGTTAATTTTGGATCCTACTCTTTTAAACTTAAAAACATAATATTTCCTGTACCTTAAAAATTATTTAAAAGTCTAGTATCCATCATATGGAAATACCAATTATCCATTCCTCCATATTTTCTTCAATTTTTCACCATTATAAATAAAGCCCATACATAAACCTTTCTTTGCAACTCTAGTTATTTTCCTTGAATACTTCCTAGAAGCTAAATTACTGAGTTAGAAAAGTTGTGCTAATTTACACACCCTTGCCAGATGCTGAATCACTTTTGATTTGTTTCTCAATTTCACCTAGCAATATTGTCAGTGATAATAAAAGAGGTGGACAAAGCAGGCATATAAAAATTGAAAATAGCAGAAAATTGTAAAACACAGTAATAGTGAGACTATTTGGTGTGGCAATGCAGTGCACTGCAGCATTCTTTCACAAGACATACACAGAAAAATCCTTACTAAAGACTGAACCTTGAAAAGTTCAGATAGTTTAGGTATATTTGGAAGGAACAGACCAGTTTACCCCTTTACATCAACTTCTAATTATGTTTAGCCCTGTGGCTGGGAGAAATGTTCACAGTATAACCATATTTCAAGTGAGTTTTATTTAATATGCAGACATATTTTACAATCTCAAAATCTTTATAGATTGAGGAGAAAAAGATATTCAAATATTATAAGGCTGGCATAAAAAATAACACCTGCAAAAGTAAACAAGAAGGGAAGCGGACTTTGCCCAGTGGTTAGGGCGCCCGTATACCACAGGTAAGGTCCGCGGTTCAAATCCCAGGCCTCCTTGACCCATGTGCAGCTGGCCCATGTGCAGCACTGGTGCGCACAAGGAGTGCCGAGCCACGCAGGGGTGTCCCCCGAGTAGGGGAGCCCCACGTGAAAGGACTGCACTCCGTAAGGAGAGCCGCCCAGCACGAAAGAGAGTGCAGCCTGCCCAGGAATGGCACCGCACACACAGAGAGCTGACACAACAAGACAACCCAACAAAAAGAGACACAGATTCCCATGCCACTGACAACAACAGAAGTGGACAAAGAAGAACACACAGCAAACAGACACAGGGAACAGACAACTGGGGCGGGGGGAAGGGAGAGAAATAAATAAATAAATCTTTATTTTAAAAAAAAGTAAACAAGAAGGGAGAGTGGATGTGGCTCCAGCCATTGAGCACCCAGCTCCTATGTGGGAGGTCCCAGGTTCAGTTTCCCATACCTCTTGAGAACACAAAAACAAACAACAAGCAAAACAAACGAGAAAACCAACTCAGGGAAGCTGATGTGATTCAGTGGTTGAGCACCAGCTTTCCACAAACAAGGTCCCAGGTTCAATCCCTGGTACCTAAAAAAAAAAGTAAACATGACATGTTACGGTTCAAGCATGCAAAAATTAGCATGAATACATTGTTATCCATCACCAATCCCCTCACATTGAGGATATATTTTATTCACTCTTATGAGTACATAAAAACAAACCCACTAAAAATCCTGAGGGGAGAGGATGTAGCTCAAGTGGTTGAGCACCTGCTTCCCACATACAAGGTCTTGGTTTGATCCCTGGTACCTCCTAAAAACAAAATAAACAACAAACAAAAAAACCCAACTCTCATTGGGGAGTAGATGCAATGGGGTGTTGGAGTGAAAATGACAATGGTGACTTATTGATTGCTTACTATGCTCCAGGTATTGTGCCAAATACTTATTGACTTTATATCAAATCATCCTCAAAACAACTCTATGTCCCTGTTTTAGTTTGCTAGGTGCTGAAAGCAGATACCGTGAAATGGATTGCCTTAACAATGGGAATTTATTAGCTTACAGTTTTGAGGCTGAGAAAACCATCCAAATCAAAGAATCATCAAGGCAATTTCTTCCTGAAGACTGGCTGTCAGCAATCCTTGACTTCTGTGTCACATGGCAAGACACATAGCGGCATCTATTGGTCTCTCCCTTCTCTCCAGATTTTGTTGCTTTCTCTTGCTTCCATGACTTTCTCACTCTCCCTGTATTCATCCCATTTATAAAGAACTCCAGTAAGAGGATTAAGAGCCACCCTGGGGGAAACGGACTTTGGCCCAGTGGTTAGGGCGTCCGTCTACCACATGGGAGGTCCACGGTTCAAGCCCCGGGCCTCCTTGACCCGTGTGGAGCTGGCCCATGCGCAGTGCTGATGCGCGCAAGGAGTGCCGTGCCACACAGGGGTGTCCCCCGCGTAGGGGAGCCCCACGCGCAAGGAGTGCACCCATAAGGAGAGCCGCCCAGCGCGAAGGAGGGAGCAGCCTGCCGAGGAATGACGCCGCCCACACTTCCCGTGCCACTGACGACAACAGAAGCGGACTAAGAAACAAGACGCAGCAAAAAGACACAGAAAACAGACAACCGGGGGAGGGGAGGGGAATTAAATAAATAAATAATAAATCTTTAAAAAAAAAGAAAAAAAAGAGCCACCCTGGGTCACATCTTAACTGAACTAACCTCATCAAAAGGTCCTGCTTACCTTAAGTTTACACCCACAGGAATGGAATAGCTTTAAGAATATGAGCTTCTGGGGTACTTACAGTTTCAAACCATCCCACCCCACCCTCTGGATCCCAGAAAGACATATTCTTTCCACACAGAAAATACATTCATGTCATCACAATATCCCAAAAGCCTTAAATCATTTCAGTAACAATGCTAAATACAAAGTCTTATAAAAAATCAGTCACAGATGTGATCTGTCCTGGGGCACAATTACCCTCTGTCTGTGGACCTGTGAAACCTAGAGAACAAGTTATCTGCTTCCAATATCCGTTTCGGATAGGATAAACATTCCCTTTCCCATAGGGGGAAACTGGAAGGAAAGTGGGTCACAGGTCCCCAACAATTCCGAAACCCTGCAGGGCATACTCCATTAGATCTCAAGACCTGAGAACCATCTATGGAATGATGTTTTGTCCTCCAGCTCTGACAGAGTGGCAGCCTCATCCTTTCCAAGTGCTTGCACAGAAGCCATGCTCTCCCTGAATACTGAGGTGAAGGTTGCACTCTCACCAAGCACTGAGGTAGCAGCAGACTCTAGGTTCTACCTCATAAAACACTGAAGTGGTAGCCAGGCTCTCTGCAATTCCCAGGCATCTGAAAAAAATGGGGTGGTAACAATCTTCTTGAACAATAGAGTGAAAGGGCTGCCTACTCCAAGTGCCAGAGCATGCACACCCTTTCCACACACATGGTGATCTTGCTCTCTTGGCCTAAGAAGATGTCTTCAGTCTATACCTCAGCATCCATGGTTCTGCTTTTGAAGTCATTTTCCTTTCAATGTGTCTCTTTTCTGTCCATTTTAATCCAGGTCAGCAGTGGTTCCATTCAGATATTTCAAAAAACTTGTTGGTTTCACATGTAGTATACAGGGGTTTAAATCATCAGCCAAAAGAATATTTCACAAATTCTTTCCGGATAACTTCTTTTTTTTTTTTTTTAATATTACATTCAAAAAATATGAGGTCCCATTCAACCCCACCGCCCCCAGCCTCCACTCCCCCCACAGCAACACTCTCTCCCATCATCATGACACATCCATTGCACCCAAGTACATCTCTGGGCATCGCTGCACCCCATAGTCAATGGTCCACATCATTGCCCACACTCTCCCACGTTCCATCCAGTGGGCCCTGGGGGGATCTACAATGTCCAGTAGTTGTCCATGAAGCACCACCCAGGACAACTCCAAGTCCCGAAAACGCCTCCCCATCTCATCTCTTCCTCCCATTCCCCGCACCCAGCAGCTACCATGGCCACCCTTCCCACACCAATGCCACATTTTCTCTGTGGACATTGGATTGGTTGTGTCCATTGCACTTCTATGTCAAGTGGGGGCTTAGATTCCACATGGATACTGGATGCAATCCTCCTGCTTTCAGTTGTAGGCACTCTAGGCTCCATGGTGTGGTGGTTGACATTCTTCAACTCCATGTTAGCTGAGTGGGGTAAGTCCAATAAATCAGAGTGTAGGAGCTGAAGTCTGTTGAGGCTCAGGGCCTGGCTATCATATTGTCATTCCAGAGATTCAAATCCCTAAATATATCTTAAACCCCAACACCAACTACAATTCCAGTAAAGTAGCATGAAAGGCTTGTGAAAAGAGATCCTATCTGAGTCCAGTTCCATCACGCAGAAACACCAGCTCCAAAGAAGGGCCATCTGACATGGCAGTGAACCCCATCTGCCATGACCATAGAACCCGTGGGTCTCTTTAGCCCTCAAAAGAACCAATACCTGGTGTTGTATCTACTTTATCTGTCTCTTAGACTCTGCTCAGTTGTGCATAAGGGCAATCCTTCTGACAACCTCCAGACTCTTTTTTAGAGACTCATAGCCATATAAACTCATTTGTCCTTTCCATTTCCCCCTTACATTAGGTCAAACAGCATTTTAAAGTCATGTTATTATATGTAGACAGGGATATTCTGCTGATCCGCATTGAACCTTTAATTCAAGGTCATTTTCTAGTTGCATCTTCAGCTGGTATTTGGTAGTGATCCCTCGGTGCCAGGGAGGCTCATCCCCGGGTGTCATGTCCCACGCTGGGGGGAATGCACTGCATCTACATGCTGAGTTTGGCTTCGAGACTGGCCACATTTGAGTAACATGGAGGCTGTCAGAAGGAAACTCCCAGGCACAATGCTGCTCTAGGCCTTGTTCTTATTGCAGGGGTATAGGCTCACAAGCATAGTCATTAGTATCAGGAGCCCACTGTTGGACCCTCATTCCTTCCTGGTTCTTACCGCTGCTCCCCTAGGGATCACAACAGAGCCCCCCCAGCCATGAACCTCATTCTGGATAACTTCATTTCTAGTCCTGACTTGCACTGAAATGGGCAACTAGTTCCACGTTCAATTATACCTTTACATGGAGCACATTCTCTGGGGACTCGCTTTCTGGAAGCTTAGAGTTTTCCAAACAATTAATTCCTAGTTTCTTTCCACCCAGGAGTTCAGTTTTTAGCTTATCCCTTTCTTCTTACATTTTACTATAAGTTACAAGGAAAAACAAGGTTGCACTTCCCACACTTACCTTGGAAATCTCCTGAGTTAAATATCCAAATTCGTCACTTTGAAATTCTGCTTTCCTTCTAACATCAGAACATAATTTTGTCAAGTTTTCTGTCACTTTAAAACAAGGGTCACCTTTTTTCCAGTTTGCAATGATACATTCATCATTTTTGTCTAAGGCCTCATCAGAAGTACCTTTAGTGTCCCTTTTTCTATCAGAATCATCTTCAAAGCAACCTAGGCCTTTTTCTGTCAAGCCACTTATAATTCTTACAGCCTCTACTCATTACCCAATTCCAAAACTTTTTCCACATTTTTGGTATTTGGAATAGCAGCACCCCACTCTCCTGGTATGCAAATCTGTTTTAGTTTGCTAGGCTGCTGAAAACAGATACCATGAAACGGGGTGACTTAACAATGGGAATTTATTAGCTTACAGTCTTGGAACTGAGAAAAATGTCCAAATCAAGCCATCATCAAAGCTATGCTTTCTTCCTGAAGATTGGCTGCCAGTGATCCTTGACTCCTCTGCCACATGGTAAGACACAGAGCAGCATCTGCAGGCCTCTCCCTTCTCTTCCGGGTTTCATTGCTTTCAGCTTCTTGTGTCTGTGGCTTTCTCTCTCTCTCTGTGTTCATCCTACCCTGGGCCATGCCTTTAGTGAAATAACCTAATCAAAAGATCCTACTTATAACAAGTTTACACCCACAGGAATGGATTACTTCTAAGAACATGATTTTCTGGGGGAATACACAGTTTCCAATCACCACAATCCCCATTTTACAAATAAAGAAAATAAGGTTTAAAATAAGTATCTTGCTCAAGATTACATGGTTAGGAAAGCAGATTTGGTTCAGTGGATAGAGCATCCACCTACCATATTGGAGGTCCAGGGTTCAAACCCAGGGCCTCCTGACCTGTGTGATGAGCTGGCCCATGCGCAGTGCTGATGTGCGCCAGGAGTGCCATGCCATGCAGGGGTGTCCCCCATGTAGGGGAGTCCCACGCGCAAGGAATGCACCCCGCAAGGAGAGCCACCCTGTGTGAAAAAAAGTGCAGCCAGCCCAGGAGTGGCACCACATACACGGAGAGCTGACGCAGCAAGATGATGCAACAAAAAAAGACGCAGATTCCCAGTGCCGCTGACAAGAACGCAAGTGGACACAGAAGAGCGCACAGTGAATGGACACAGAGAGCAGACAACTGGGGGCCGGGAGGGGAGAGAAATAAATAACAAATAAATCTTCAAAAAAAAAAAGATTACATGATGAAGCTGGAATTTCAAACCAGGCCTGTCTTGTTACAAAGCCTATGCTCTTAACCACTATGCACTATTGCCCCATTATTTAAGAACTTAATGCTAACACTTGAAGAACTGACATACAACTGTAAAATCTTTTCTAGAAAAATGCAAGAATTTTCAGAGATCTCTTCTTTTTCTCTAGGGACACAAATTAACATTGGAAAACTCTCTGAATAATTTACCCTGAGTTGAAAATGCATTTGCAAAACAGTAAATCTCAATAACGGGAATCTCAGCTACACACAAAACCCAGTCACTCCCTCTTCAGAGCCTTGTTGCTTTGTCAGTTCTCTAATCCAGAAAGTAAACACAAGGTCCCAATGTGTCTACTTGTCACTAACTTTCTTTCCCTCCTCATTTTCCTTGTATTTTTTTCCTTCCACTCTGGTCAAGGGAAGCTTTTCTTAAGACAGTAATAGAGGACATAAGTGAAGCTCTGCTCCTTCTCACAACAGTTATCCAAAATATTTTGTACATCCCCCTAATGTCCAGGCTTTTGGAGAAAAAACCAGGAAGACCATATTTTCTGATCTCTGCCTTTCATATCTTTCCCTGAAGTAATGGATACAAGACAGACTACCTACTTAAATTTGCAATAAATACTATGGGGGGAAAAACATACATATGATATTTCATAATAATTACTTTACTTCTAAATATATCACAGTTACCAAAGGAGACTAAAACATTCTAAGAAAAAAAGCAAATACAGAATGTTATTACTGGATGGTAAATCAACCATCAGAAAAGTTTGAAGTGTACAGTTTATTCCAATTTTTTTTTAAAGATTTATTTTTATTCCCCC